>NC_061514.1:228399516-228462078 GCF_022539505.1 Lolium rigidum
CATAATGAATTTTAAACAATTAGATACTGAACATGTTGCTCAAGCTTGGGAAAGAATGAAATCTCTGGTTAAAAATTGCCCAACCCATGGACTGACTACTTGGATGATCATCCAAACCTTCTATGCAGGACTAAATTTTTCTTCACGGAATTTATTGGATTCAGCTGCTGGAGGTACCTTTATGTCCACCACTCTTGGTGAAGCAACAAAGCTTCTTGATAATATGATGATCAACTACTCTGAATGGCACACGGAAAGAGCTCCACAAGGTAAGAAGGTAAATTCTGTCGAAGAAACCTCTTCCTTGAGTGATAAGATTGATGTTATTATGTCTATGCTTGTGAATGATAGGACTAATATTGATCCTAATAATGTTCCGTTAGCTTCATTGGTTGCACAAGAAGAACATGTTGATGTAAACTTCATTAAAAATAATAATTTCAACAACAATGCTTACCGGAACAATTCTAGTAACAACTATAGGCCATATCCTTATAATAATGGCAACGGCTATGGTAATTCTTATGGAAATTCTTACAACAATAATAGGAACTCACCCCCTGGACTTGAAGCCATGCTTAAAGAATTTATTGGTACACAAACTGCTTTTAACAAATCTGTTGAAGAAAAGCTTGGGAAAATTGATATACTTGCTTCTAAAGTCGATAGTCTTGCTTGCTGATGTTGATCTTTTGAAATCAAAAGTTTTGCCTAATGAGAATCATCATAATAAGATTGCTACTACAGCAAATGCCATTCAAGTTAGAATTAATGAGAATATAAGATTAATGGCTGAACTGCGTGCTAGGTGGGATAGAGAAGAAAATGAAAAACTAGCTAAAGAGAAGAATATAGCTAAAGTTTGGACTATTACCACCACTAGTAATGCTAATGCTACACATGTTGCTGCACCTCTTACTCATACTAATAAAAGAATTGGTGTTAGCAATGTTTCCACTTCTAATGCAAAGCGCGAAAAACTGCCTGAAACTGCTAAAACTGCTGAAACTGCCTGTGATATAAGCTGCTGAAATTTTTTCCAACATTGGGGATGATGATCCCATTGCTTTAGATTATAATGGTTTGAATTTTGATGATTGCCACATCTCTGAAGTTATAAAGTTCTTGCAAAAACTTGCTAAAAGTCCTAATGCTAGTGCTATAAATTTGGCTTTCACGCATCATATTACAAATGCTCTCATAAAAGCTAGAGAAGAGAAACTAGAGCGCGAAGCCTCTATTCCTAAAAAGCTAGAAGATGGTTGGGAGCCCATCATTAAGATGAAGGTTAAAGATTTTGATTGTAATGCTTTATGTGATCTTGGTGCAAGTATTTCTGTTATGCCGAAGAAAATTTATAATATGCTTGACTTGCCACCGCTGAAAAATTGTTATTTGGATGTTAATCTTGCTGATCATTCTACAAAGAAACCTTTGGGTAAAGTTGATAATGTTCGCATTACCGTTAACAATAATCTTGTTCCCGTTGATTTTGTTGTCTTGGATATTGAATGCAATGCATCTTGTCCAATTATATTGGGAAGACCTTTTCTTCGAACCGTTGGTGCTACTATTGATATGAGGGAAGGTAATATAAAATATCAATTTCCTCTCAAGAAAGGTATGGAACACTTCCCTAGAAAGAGAATGAAGGTACCTTATGATTCTATTATTAGAACAAATTATGATGTTGATGCTTCATCTCTCGATGTTACTTGATACACACTTTACTGCGCCTAGCTGAAAGGCGTTAAAGAAAAGCGCTTATGGGAGACAACCCATGTTTTTACCTACAGTACTTTGTTTTTATTTTGTGTCTTGGAAGTTGTTTACTACTGTAGCAACCTCTCCTTATCTTAGTTTTGAGTTTTGTTGTGCCAAGTTAAGCCGTTGATAGAAAAGTAAGTACTAGATTTGGATTACTGCGCAGTTCCAGATTTCTTTGCTGTCACGAATCTGAGCCCACTGCCCTGCAGGAAGCTCAGAAAATTATGCCAATTTACGTGCATGATCCTCAGATATGTACGCAACTTTCATTCAATTTGAGCATTTTCATTTGAGCAAGTCTGGTGCCATTTTAAAATTCGTCAATACGAACTGTTCTGTTTTGACAGATTCTGCCTTTTATTTCGCATTGCCTCTTTTGCTATGTTGGATGAATTTCTTTGATCCACTAATGTCCAGTAGCATTATGCAATGTCCAGAAGTGTTAAGAATGATTGTGTCACCTCTGAATATGTCAATTTATATTGTGCACTAACCCTCTAATGAGTTGTTTCGAGTTTGGTGTGGAGGAAGTTTTCAAGGATCAAGAGAGGAGTATGATACAACATGATCAAGGAGAGTGAAAGCTCTAAGCTTGGGGATGCACCCGGTGGTTCACCCCTGCATATATCAAGAAGACTCAAGCGTCTAAGCTTGGGGATGCCCAAGGCATCCCCTTCTTCATCAACAAATTATCGGGTTCCTCCCACGAAACTACATTTTTATTCGGCCACATCTTATGTGCTTTTTCTTGGAGCGTCGGTTTGTTTTTTGTTTTTGTTTTGTTTGAATAAAATGGATCCTAGCATTCACTTTATGGGAGAGATACACGCTCCGCTGTAGCATATGGACAAATATGTCCTTGGTTTCTACTCATAGTATTCATGGCGAAGTTTCTCCTTCGTTAAATTGTTATATGGTTGGAATTGGAAAATGATACATGTAGTAATTGCTATAATGTCTTGGGTAATGTGATACTTGGCAATTGTTGTGCTCATGTTTAAGCTCTTGCATCATATGCTTTGCACCCATTAATGAAGAAATACATAGAGCATGCTAAAATTTGGTTTGCATATTTGGTTTCTCTAAGGTCTAGATAATTTCTAGTATTGAGTTTGAACAACAAGGAAGACGGTGTAGAGTCTTATAATGTTTTCAATATGTCTTTTATGTGAGTTTTGCTGCACCCGTTCATCCTTGTGTTTGTTTCTAACAAGCCTTGCTAGCCTAAACCTTGTATCGAGAGGGAATACTTCTCATGCATCCAAAATACTTGAGCCAACCACTATGCCATTTGTGTCCACCATACCTACCTACTACATGGTATTTTCCCGCCATTCCAAAGTAAATTGCTTGAGTGCTACCTTTAAAATTCCATCATTCACCTTTGCAATATATAGCTCATGGGACAAATAGCTTAAAAACTATTGTGGTATTGAATATGTAATTATGCACTTTATCTCTTATTAAGTTGCTTGTTGTGCGATAACCATGTTTACTTGGGGACCGCCATCAACTCATTGTTGAATTTCATGTGACTTGCTATGCATGTTCGTCTTGTCCGAAGTAAGGGCGATCTACACTGAGTTGAATGGTTTGAGCATGCATATTGTGAGAGAAGAACATTGGGCCGCTAACTAAAGCCATGTTCCATGGTGGAAGTTTCAGTTTTGGACAAACATCCTCAAATCTCTAATGAGAAAAGAATTAATTGTTGTTGAATGCTTAAAGCATTAAAAGAGGAGTCCATTATCTCGTTGTCTATGTTGTCCCGGTATGGATGTCTAAGTTGAGAATAATCAAAAGCGAGAAATCCAAATGCGAGCTTTCTCCTTAGACCTTTGTACAGAGCGGCATAGAGGTACCCCTTTGTGATACTTGGTTAAAGCATATGTATTGCGGTGATAATCCAGGTAGTCCAAGCTAATTAGGACAAGGTGCGGGCACTATTAGTACACTATGCATGAGGCTTGCAACTTATAAGATATAATTTACATGATGCATATGCTTTATTACTACCGTTGACAAAATTGTTTCATGTTTTCAAAATCAAAGCTCTAGCACAAATATAGCAATCGATGCTTTTCCTCTATGAGGACCATTCTTTTACTTTCAATGTTGAGTCAGTTCACCTATTTCTCTCCACCTCAAGAAGCAAACACTTGTGTGAACTGTGCATTGATTCCTACATATTCGCTTATTGCACTTATTATATTACTCTATGTTGACAATATCCATGAGATATACATGTTACAAGTTGAAAGCAACCGCTGAAACTTAATCTTCTTTTGTGTTGCTTCAATATCTTTACTTTGAATTATTGCTTTATGAGTTAACTCTTATGCAAGACTTATTGATGCTTGTCTTGAAGTGCTATTCATGAAAAGTCTTTGCTTTATGATTCACTTGTTTACTCATGTCATCACCATTGTTTTGATCGCTGCATTCTCTACATATGCTTTACAAATAGTATGATCAAGTTTATGATGGCATGTCACTCCGTAAATTATCTTTGTTATCGTTTTACCCGCTCGGGACGAGCGAGAACTAAGCTTGGGGATGCTGATACGTCTCCAACGTATCGATAATTTCTTGTGTTCCATGCCACATTATTGATGTTATCTACATGTTTTATGCACACTTTATATCATATTCGTGCATTTTCCGGAACTAACCTATTAACAAGATGCCGAAGTGCCGATTCTTGTTTTCTGCTGTTTTTGGTTTCAGAAATCCTAGTAAAGAAATATTCTCGGAATTGGACGAAATAAAAGCCCAGAGGCCTATTTTCTCACGAAGCTTCCGGAAGACCGAAGACGAGACGAAGAGGGGCCACGGGGTGGCCAAACCCTAGGGCGGCGCGGCCCCACCCCCGGCCGCGCCGGCCCGTGGTTTGGGCCCCCGTGCCGCCTCTTGACTTGCCCTTCCGCCTACAAATAGCCTCCGGTGACGAAACCCCCGGTACCGAGAGCCACGATACGGAAAACATTGCGAGACGCCGTCGCCGCCGATCCCATCTCGGGGGATCCTGGAGATCGCCTCCGGCACCCTGCCGGAGAGGGGATTCATCTCCTGGAGGACTCTACGCCGCCATGGTCGCCTCCGGTGTGATGTGTGAGTAGTCTACCCCTGGACTATGGGTCCATAGCAGTAGCTAGATGGTTGTCTTCTCCCCATTGTGCTATCATTGTCGGATCTTGTGAGCTGCCTATCATGATCAAGATCATCTATACGTAATTCTATATGTTGCGTTTGTTGGGATCCGATGAATAGAGAATACTTGTTATGTTGATTATCAAAGTTATGCTTATGTGTTGTTTATGATCTTGCATGCTCTCCGTTACTAGTAGATGCTCTGGCCAAGTAGATGCTTTTAACTCCAAGAGGGAGTACTTATGCTCGATAGTGGGTTCATGCTCGCATTGACACACGGGACGAGTGATGAAAAGTTCTAAGGTTGTGTTGTGCTGTTGCCACTAGGGATAAAACATTGATGCTATGTCTAAGGATGTAGTTGTTGATTACATTACGCACCATACTTAATGCAATTGTACTGTTGTTTGCAACTTAATACCGGAGGGGGTTCGGATGATAACCCGAAGGTGGACTTTTTAGGCATAGATGCGGTTGGATGGCGGTCTATGTACTTTGTCGTAATGCCCAATTAAATCTCACTATACTCATCATGATATGTATGTGCATTGTCATGCTCTCTTTATTTGTCAATTGCCCAACTGTAATTTGTTCACCCAACATGTCTGTTCGTCTTATGGGAGAGACACCTCTAGTGAGCTGTGGACCCCGGTCCAATTCTCTTTCTCGAAATACAATCTACTTGCAATACTTGTTCTACTTGTTTTCTCTGCAAACAATCATCTTCCACACAATACGGTTAATCCTTTGTTACAGCAAGCCGGTGAGATTGACAACCTCATCTGTTTCGTTGGGGCAAAGTACTTTGGTTGTGTTGTGCGGGTTCCACGTTGGCGCCGGAATCTCCGGTGTTGCGCCGCACTACATCCCGCCGCCATCAACCTTCAACGTGCTTCTTGGCTCCTCCCGGTTCGATAAACCTTGGTTTCTTTTCGAGGGAAAACTTGCTGCTGTGCTCATCATACCTTCCTCTTGGGGTTGCCCAACGAACGTGTGAAATACACGCCATCGGGAACCACTCGGCAAAGATGGAGATGAGGGCACGCTGCTCTCATAGCAAGGATACGAGAGGAGGCCGCTCCACGCGATCGGCTCCGTCATGATGGCAAGCGCTATGTCACGGAGGGAGAGGTGAAGAATATAAGATATCGGCGACCCCTCTGCGATCACCTCCTCAACAAATATGTGAGTCGGTATGACCAACGCCGACGGTCCAATTATGATGATAGAGGAGATCGTCCGGCTAGAGAAGCCGGAAGATATCGTCGGCGAGGATCGCGATGAGGAGGAGCACGAGCGCTGTGCCACGGAAACATCAAGGGAGCAAGATGACAACGCCGGATCACTGGGACTGCCCCTTCTTCGGACACTGCTTGGGATTCAGGAATGAGCCGATTGCCCACAATCGGCAATTGACCGAGAATGCAACAAGAAGAAGAAGGAGGCAGCCAACGTGTCCGTGTTCGAGCGCCTAGGGCCTCTCCCGCCACAAAGCAAACGCGGCTGAGTCACCTCGTTGGGCAGATCTTGAGGATTCGGAAGACGAGGGAGAAGTAGAAGAAGACAGGTACCACCGGCCAAGGTGGTGCCCCGACGGACTCGGTCGTTCCCAAAAGCGCAGGGGTTCGAGCGATTGCGCGGCCCGGAGGAAGCCGAAAGGTTATACCTCGCATACGCTAAGGAAGGCACGACCTGATCCGGCTGCAAAAGTTCAGCGAGCCCTGGACGAAGAGGGTCGTCCACGGAAAATGGAGTGGCGCCCCAAACAGAGAAAGCCGATGATGAGACATCGGGCTGGCACAAACATGGTACTCGTCTTGCCGACGGAGCTTAGTGCTCCACGACTCTACGGTGCACTCAAGGTGGACGACGGCAAGCGCATCAAGTCAGAGGTTGGGTTGGTTTTATCCAGCCTAACCGAATAGCAAGATTAAACCAATGAGCAAACCAGGCGAGGCTGATCCTTGTGATCGGCCCCAAAAAGTTTATGAAGGGACATTACAGGACCTTCGGTCAGCTCTCCAATGAATATGGAGGCCGATTCCAGCAATCGGCCAAAATTACTTTCACCACATGTTCTGCTTGCGTTCAGCACCGATCTACTAAGCAGTGGCCACGTCGGCAGACGAGAGTCAGCGTGGATTTTTGCGAAGCCGACGTACAAGTGCGGTTGCCCGGCTATCCATACAAGCCGATATCTGCAGTCATCCAGCAGGTATCGGCTCGGGGGGCATATAATCAGATGAACATGGGCAGATAAACATGTGAGAACATACGTGCAAGGAAACATTGGGGGCCGATTAAGAAACGGTTAAGAAAAATCGGCCAAATAAAAAAAAAATATATGAAAATTCGAAAATTTTCGAACACAGCCGATGCAGCAGGCATCGGCTTAAGGATATGAAAGCCGATGCATGGCCATCGACTCAAGGGGAGTAACTGTTACGATCAGAGGGTCAATGGAGCACAAGGGAGATTTTTTATGAAGGAACTCCTCAATGGAGCAGTTTGGAAGCTCAGATCCTCTCTTCAAGAACAATATCAGGAGCAGCATGGGCGGGCGGATCAGGTCAAGGATGGATTGCATTAGATTCACCAAAGGAAAGGAGCCGATCTAGCCAGCAAGAACTAAAGAAGCTCGGGGGGCAGCTTGGACTGTGCTGTTGCTGCAAGAAAAGGAAAGGGACTGGATTCTCAAAATAGCCGATGAGTTGTTGTCGGCTAAGGGATTGCGAAGAATTTTGGTCAGATATCTAATCGCAGCCTAAAAATTGAGAAGTTTTTAGCCTACGAGCTAATTAGAATCCGGTTTCCTCGGCGTTCAAAAGGAAAGAAGTCCAACGCGTTGCTATCGGTATTAGCATGACAGGCGGAAGGAATGAAATTGGAGCGATTAAAGGATGAATGGAAAGAACAATTTCATTAATTCCAAGGAGCGGCTTTACAAGAAAGAGCCGATGGCTCTCAAGAGAAGGATCTGGTGCCTAGTGCACTGCTACTACTAGTCCTATACTACTAGTCGTCGCTGTCCTCGTCATCGCCGCCGTCGACGTCGTCGGCGCTGCTCCCGGGGAGCTCCTCGTCGCTGCTGCCCCAGCCCTTGGCCGGAGCCTCTTCCTCCTCGTCATCATCATCATCCTCGCTGTCCGCCCAGGAGCGGAAGCGCTTGGTCGGCGGATACCCGATGGAGGAGGAGGAGTCCTCCTCCTCCTCTTCCTCTTCGTCATCATCTTCGTCCTCGCTGTCCGCCCACATGCGGGAGCGCTTCTTCGGCGGGAGCTTGGCGGAGGGGGGACCTTGGCCTTCGCCTGCTTCTCCTTCTTTCTCCTCCTTGTCGGAGGAGAAGGGATTCACTCGCGGGGTGGAGGCTGTCTTCGTTCTTCTTCTTCGGCGAAGATTGGGGGAAGAGTTTTGAGAAGGAAGAGGAAGAGGAAGACATTGCTACGGGAGGAGAGGGTTTTTGGTGCCGATGGCTGGGATGGAATAGAGGATAAAGAGAGCTAACCAGTCGGCACGGTTAAGTAATGAGAAATCTGGTGAAGGTTTAATGCCATTACAGCTTCCAAGGAATCGACGCCAAAGCTGTCGGGATTTGTAGAGAAGCCGAGAAGACGGGGCATAATGATGACGGATGCTGTAACGTGCTCTGCTTCTGCCATGACATGACCCTTCGAAGGAAAAACGAGTGGTTTTGGAATTATCATTGCCAAAACCAGGGGGCATGTGTTATCACCAGATTTTGGTCAAATCAGGAGGTGGGCCGCGAGAGAGATGGGCTTGGAAGATTACACGTGGAAGATTTCGAAGCGGCCTTATATGGAGAATTTGGGCTAGTTTACCCGTGTATCTTTTTATAGTAGATTGCGTTGTGGATTAAGAGTTAGAGTTTGTCTCGTGTACGGTGGGGATATTCCCACGGTAGAAAGTCCGCTCGGACTATAAATATGTACCTAGGGTTTATGGAATAAACAACAACTCACGTTCAACCCCAAAACAAACCAATCTCGGCGCATCGCCAACTCCTTCGTCTCGAGGGTTTCTATCGGATAAGCGACATGCTCGCCTAGATCGCATCTTGCGATCTAGGCAGCACAAGCCCCACGTTGTTCATGCGTTGCTCGTACTCGAAGCGCTTTTGATGGCGAGCAACGTAGTTATCATAGATGTGTTAGGGTTAGCATTGTTCTTCGTTTAAGCATGCTTACGTAGTGCAACCCTTGCATATCTAGCCGCCCTCACACCTATCTCGGTGTGGGGGCGGCACCCGCTTGATCATTATTTAGTAGATCTGATCCGTTACGATTGCTCCTTGTTCTACAAGGATTAGTTTAATATCCGCAATAGTTAGGCCTTACAAAGGGGGAGGATCCAGTGGCACGTAGGGTGGCGTTCACAAGTCCTAAACAGGATGTTCCGAGGATCAACTTCATGTTGGTTTTTAGGCCTTGTTTAGGATCGGCTTACGAGCACCGTGCGTGGCCGCGAGGCCCAACCTGGAGTAGGATGATCCGATTATGCGGTGAAAACCCTAAATCGTCGTAGATCTAATTAGCTTTATCTTGATCAAGCGGGACCACCAAGTATTCGTGCACCCCGTACGAATCATGGGTGGATCGGCTCTTTGAGCCGATTCACGAGATAACTCGAGAGCCGATCGAGGCTCGTATTTAACGTTTACATGTATGCCCTGCGAGGAAACTAAGCGAGGCATCCTCATCACCTTCCCGACCGGGTATAGGTCAGGTGGCACGCCCTTGCACTTCGCATCGCCGCGTGTGACCAGAAGAGCATTGCGGGCCGTCGCTCGGAGGGGTCTCAGCCAGCCGCAGCTCTAGGCTCTTCCCGGCTCTACGGTGTTGACAAGGCCGCTGCCCGCCGGTGGGTTTTGGCAGTCAACAGCAGTGGCGTTTGATGTAATCAAAGTACCCTTCCGGTATAAGTGATTTACATGATCTCATGGTCGAAGGACTAGGTAACTATGTATCGAAAACTTATAGCAAATTGAACTTAATGACGTGATCTTATGCTACGCTTATTTGGGTGTGTGTGTCCATTATATCATTCATTCAATGATATAACCTTGTTATTAATAACATCCAATGTTCATGATCACGAAACCATGATCATCTATTAATCAACAAGCTAGTTATACAAGAGGCTTACTAGGGACTTCTTGTTGTTTACATAACACACATGTATCAGTGTTTCGGTTAATACAATTATAGCATGGTATGCAAACGTTTATCATAAACACAAAGATATATAATAACCACTTTATTATTGCCTTTTGGGCATATCTCCAACAAGGGTGGGGTCACGCCTGTCCTGTGCACTGCCACGTGGCAGCTCCCCTGCGTGTCTCCTTCTGGCTCAGGCTTCCCCTCGAAATTATAAGGTCCTGGGTTTTTGTCCCGTGCAATTCCGAGAATATTTCCTTTACAACTTTTCTGAAACACAAAAATAGCAGAAAACAAGAACTGGCACTGTGGCACTATGTCAATAGGTTAGTTCCGAAAAATGCTAAAAAGTGTATCGAAATGCACATAAAACAGGAGGGAATTGGTACAAAAAAGCATGGAGCATAAAAAATTATAGATACGTTTGCAACGTATCAGTCATCTCTTCCACGGTCATCGCGTCCGCGTCCGCGTCTGCGCCTGCGCCGCAACCTTCACCATCAATGTCGCGGCTGCCTCTTCTGTACGCGCACTGGCCGGCGGCGGCTGGGCTTCTGCGCCGCCATTAATGGTATCGTGTCTCGCGCGTGCCCGGACTTTAAAATTCAACCGGCATCGTCCCTGCCATTTCCCACACCACTGACACCTCCACTCCCACTCCTCACCGCCGCACGCCATCGCATAACCATGGGAAAGAAGTAGCACGGCTCTGAGGCATCCGGTAGCGGCACTAAGAAGGCGGAGTGGATGAACATGGTGCCGCTTCCTGTCGAGGTGGCACGGCTCATGCACCAGAGCTGGATGACGTGCGAAGGCTGGCGGGACGTGCACCTGCTTGGCACCGGCTCAGCCACCTCCGGGTGCATGTCCTGCTAGTGCGTCTGCGCGAGCCAGGAAGGAGCGTCGAGATCAGGCGCAGGCGGCGGTACCTGTCGGACCTCCGTGCCGATCCCGCCTTCGCCGTAGACTCTAATAGCTAGCACACCTGGCGCCAAACCAAGGATTCGAGGAGGCAGGCGGGCTCCCTCGGCGACCGGGACTTCCTGTTTGACAGGTCACCGCCACCTCGTCGTAGAACACGGCAGCCATCGGTGCCTCCACAGGACAACGACGACGACGAGGACTCCAACGCGCTAGCCTACCACAACAAGGAGGCCAAGGACGACAGCGACGACTTAGTCGCCTGCATTTTCTACGAATGGCTGGCAGGCGGCCATGGCGGAGGGCCGGAAGTTCAACTTCCCGGCGACGATGACCCACGACGAAATTGAGACGCTCGATGTCCACGTCTCAGAGGTGGACCGACCGTGCAGCCGCCGCTGCTCCGACATCATGCCGCCGGGTCTCACGGAGGAAGAGGCCCTACGACGGGCGCTCCAGAACTCGGCCCCGCAACCGCCACCTCCTACTCGACCTCTACCTGCGGCGTACAATATGTGGCGGCTCCACCTCCACCTCAACCACCGGCGGGGGCTGCTCCACTTCCACCTTCGCTGGCGGCACCGATGTATGTTCCGTCGGTTGCCAACTGGCCGTGGCCGGTACCGGATTTCGTCCTGCTCAACGACGACGATAGTTTTATATTATTTATTTTCCTTTCTTACTATGTAAATTATATTTTTATAAAAAATGCAAAACCAAAAAAAAAAGTTATACCACTGAGGCACCCGACGTAAAATGACGCACGGTCCATTTGGACCATTTAAACCGACCCAAACAAAGCGGGCGGACATTTTAGACGTGTCGCCCGGTCGGAGATGTCCTCGCCGCCGTGACTCGTGAGACGGGCGCCTCCACCGCCTCCGTGGGCGCACCCACCGTACCGTTGATTGAAGAAGAAGCGGCGGCTACATGGGGAAGAAGCTGGGCAACGCTGGCCCTTCGTCGGCATCCAGGTCCACCAACCAGGCCGTATCGCTCCGGGAGGAGACCTCCGGGAAGACGCATGCCGACGCGGCCTCCCTGCTGAGGGTCCAGCACCTGCAGCGGCTGGCCGCGTGGGCGAGCGGGGAGGCTGCGGTTGGACCGATCGGGGCACTGCTAGGCCACCGCCTCGCCACGGACGCCGTGGCCCCCGGGATTCCCATAGGCGCTTCCTCCTTCCTTTGCCAGAGGTGAGTTACAGCTGACTCTGTAGCTCAAATTCATCCATTCTCGTGTCTAATTGTTACTCCCTCCGTTCCTTTTTAATTGACTCGGATTTAGTACAAACTTGTACTAAATCCGAGTCAATTAAAAAAGAACGGAGGGAGTACGATTTACTATTTAGGCCTTATTAGGTACCCGAGTTTGGTTTATCGGTGCTCAACTCCTAGCGCTACAAGCCCACAGTTTTTTGTTGACTTACATTGATCAAGTGGTACCACTATGTTTCACTGGTTTCTCTTCTGTTTTCAGCACACTAGTGAGTGGTATCATTTTGTTTCCCATGGTTTCTGGAACAATGATTTTAGAGTAGCCTTCAGATGGGTGGTCGTAATGCCAAGAAAATGATTCAACATACAGAACTTCAGTGAAATGCCTTGTGCTCGAAATATGAGTTTCACAAAAGTGAAAGAAAAGATGGGAAGTTTATTGGTCATGCATTCTGTAGGACAAACATTTTGCATCCCATTAGCTGATTCTTCTGGATCCTCGTGTTGTCAAAACGTGAGTTTACTACCATCATGCTTTTTGAGTTGTTGTATAGTCTCAGTTTAGTCGCTGAGTCGTTTTCCAAACATCACGGCGACTCGCGACTATACAGTGACTTGTGGCGACTATACACTGAGTCGCAGTGTTGGCGACTCACTTTTGAGTTGCAACTCAAAAATCATGACTACCATACAAGAAATAAGAAGCCGTGCTGGTAATGTTGTATGAATATTCCAGCTTAGAATAAATTACTGGCTGTCTTGCTTAATCTTTCATCTCAGATCTGTTATACTGCTATGTATGTATCATATTTATTTTTATATCGAGAAGTGTCTTTGGCATATGAGCACTAGTGCTCCTGCTTTTTCAAAATCATATTTTTGAATTTCAAAAATAAAATTAAATATCCACATACATATAAACATTCCGAAGATACGGTATGAATTTGGGAGAAAAATATGTTTTATTTTTAGCTATACAAAAAAGAAAACTTTCTGACAAATATCTGCCCCTATACGTAGCCCCAAATTTGTTTTTTCCTGTAGCTCAAAATATAATGCAATTTCAACCGAAGCTTTGTACGAGTATTCAGGACATATGTATGTATTCATGGAATAAATGTGACGATTTTTTGAAACACAAATATACAATTTTTAAATATTTTGAAAACCAGGAGCAATGGCGCTCATGTGCACCAAATATGCTTCCTTTTTATATGCCTTGCCTATTAGAAGTTAGCTTTTAGTAATCCTGATGAAAACTGTGGTGTCTAGTGAATACTGGGAATTGTGTGTTTGGCTCACAGCAGCACATTCCGACTCCTTTCATTTAGCAAGTTGGCAAAATGGTCCTTATTCCTTAAAACAATACTATTAGCTGACGACACCAACAACAGTGCTTAAAAAAAAGATCTCCAGGCTGCAGTATGATGTCATATTCTACCAGTGGCCAGGTTTAAGTGGATACAATATTATTTTGCATTTTTAGATTGTGTATGTGGTCATTGTAGTTTGTTAGTTATGCTGCATTGCCTTTTCATATTTGTAGCTTTGTCCATATCAATAAGCCTTATATGGAACTCTGAAGAAAGAATCTTCAAATATTGCAGGTGTGAATCAGTTTTACAGCCAGGCTTCAACTGCACAATCCGTATAAAGAACAACAAAAAGAAAGCAAAGAGGCGGAAGAAGTCAAATTATTGCCGAAACAGCATTGTGTATGCATGCCATTTCTGTGGAGACCAAAACCTAATACGGGGTAGTGGAAAGGGTATGGTGAAGAGCCTATTATCATCAAGAAAGCCTGCTAGCATGGACATAGCCAGCATAATGTTGAAAGGAGAAAGTATGAACATGGCAAGAGTAGCTACAAAAAAGGGGATCGAGTATTCTTTAACGGCAGTCTCACGACTGGAATCTGACAGGTTGAAAACATTTACTCTTGAAAAGGATAAACATGTTAACGGGCCAAAGTCTAATCTTTCTGAAGATTCTGAAATAGAGAAAGGGGTTGTTTTTCCAATGATGGATCGTGGTCAGTTGGCATCTGCAACGGTTCAGGAAGACATCCCACAGAAAATTGTAGAAAGCACCACACATTATAAATTTATGAATGAAATCAAGCCCATGTCTGATATTACTTCTCAAGAAGAATTTGTAGTTGGGTCAAATTTTGTTACTCCTCAGAAGAACAAACTGGGAGAAGTGACTGCACCTAAAGGTTCGGCAGAACAATTGAAGACAAGAAGTACACTGAACAACAAAGGGCAGAGTTGTGTTTCAATTACTGGCAAGGCCCCTAGAAGTCATAGTAAGTCAGCTTCGAATACTAAATCTGCACTAGGTGACTCTACACAGCCTGCTGGCAGTTCAAGGAAGCGAGCAAGAAAAGGGTGGACTACGCTAAAGCAGATTGCTGAAAAGGAGGAGCTTGAGAGAGAAGTGAAGATGGATAACTTTGTAATCCCATTCTTCATGCAGTAAATTGTCTTGCAGTTTGCACCCGCTGTATACATTTGCCATCACAAATGGTTACATTCTTGTATGGTATTATTAGTTACTCTCTACATTCCTCCAATGAATAAGGCACCCTTGTTTTCCATGTTTTATCTTTGACCAAAAATTACTCCGAATATATAAAAATTGTTGACATAAAATTAGTAGTATCATTATTCAATATGAATCTAACAATACTAATTACATACAAAATAATCAAGATTTTGTTTTACCTTTTTTTTGTCAAAGTGCGTCTTAGAATACGTGTGCGTCTTATTCATCAGAACGGAGTTATTATTAATTTTTGCATTAGTTATGATGCCCATCCCCGTGGTGAGTCGTAGGCGCCGTGCACCGAGGCATCCGTGCTCTGCCATGTTGGTGCAAGAGAAAATGGATATGTAGCACGCAGCAGAATTTATCTTTTTATTAGGGATAGGTTAGGATGACCCCAACTCCCCGTACTCAGACATTCAAAAAAGATTTCCTTCTCTACTTTAGTAAGAGCATATCTGGAGAAATGAAGTCCTTTATATGTATCTTTCTCTAGATGCATGCCGTCTTGTTCTTTCATACGTTGCTAGTCCTGCCGTGCTTTCGGTGTATCTTTTGTCTTCCTGTACACGCCCAGGAAACCTAGCAGGTTCACGCAAAGATTTTTCGTCACGTGCATCACGTCAATTGAAGAGCGTACCTCTAGGACTTCCCAATAGGGTAGCTCCCAAAATATGGATTTCTTCTTCCACATGAACATGTGTCCGGCATCGTCATTCGGAACAGATTGTCCGCCAGGACCCTTTCCAAATATTACTTCTAGATCCTTGACCATACCAAATATATCATCACCAGTCCGATATATAGGCTTCTCCCGGTGATCTGCCTCACCTTTGAAATGCTTTCCTTTCTTTCTTACGGGATGCCTCTTCAGAAAAAATCGATGATGCCCCAGGTACACGATCTTCTTAGATTTATCCAAATATATACTGTCAGTCTCATCTAAACAGTGTGTCCATGCATTGTATCCCTTGTTTGTCTGTCCTGAAAGGTTGGTAAGAGCAAGCCAATCATTGATGGTTACGAAAAGTAACGCTCGTAGGTCTGGCTCATGTTTGTGCTCATCCCACACATGTACACCTTGTTTGCCCCACAACTATAAAAGTTTTTCAACTAATGGCCTTAGTCACATATCAATGTTGTTACCGGGTTGCTTCAGGCCTTGGATAATGCACTGGCATCATAATGAACTTCTGTTTCATGCACAACCAAGGAGTAAGGTTATAGATACATAGAGTTACATGCCAGGTGCTATGACTGCAGCTCTGCTCCCTGAAAGGATTTATGTCATCTGTACTTAGAGCAAACCTTAAGTTTCTTGCGTCATCTGCAAAGTTCGGAAACACTCTCTCGATTTTTCTCCACTGTGACCCATCAGCGGGGTGTCTCAACATCTCGTCTTTCTTACGTTCTTCTTTATGTCATCGCAACAACTTTACATGCTCTTTGTTTCTAAACAAACGTTTCAACCGTGGTATTATAGGAGCATACCACATCACCTTGGGAGGAATCCTCTTCCTTGGGCGCTCGCCCTCAACATCACCAGGGTCATCTCGTCTGATCTTATACCGCAATGATGTGCATACCGGGCATGCATCCAAATTCTCGTACTCCTCACCACGGTAGAGGATGCAGTCATTAATGCATGCATGTATCTTCTGCATGTCTAATCCTAGAGGACAGACAACCTTCTTCGCTTTGTACGTACTGGCGGGCAATTCGTTACCCCTTGGAAGCTGCTTCTTCATAGCAACTTTTTAAATCCCGAGTCAGTCACATCGTTCTCTGCCTTCCATTGCAATAATTATAGTGTGCTACCCAACTTTTTCTAGCCATTTTCGGAATTTGGGTACAATAATTTTTTTGTGATCCTCTAACATCTGCTCGAACTTAAAGCTCTCCTTTTCAGTTTCATAGTCTCTCTTTGCATCAGCAATGGCACGACCAAGATCATCAGCGGGCTCATCTGATGCCTCCTGATCTTCTGCTTCCCCCGTTGCAGTATCATGATGTCTACGGGAGCTTCTATTCTTGTAGACAGTGTTGGGCCTCCAAGAGCAGAGGTTTGTAGAACAGCAGCAAGTTTTCCTTAAGTGGATCACCCAAGGTTTATCGAACTCAGGGAGGAAGAGGTCAAAGATATCCCTCTCATGCAACCCTACAACCACAAAGCAAGAAGTCTCTTGTGTCCCCAACACACCTAATAGGTGCACTAGTTCGGCAAAGAGATAGTGAAATACAGGTGGTATGAATGAATATGAGCAGTAGTAACGGCACCAGAAAATAGCTTGCTGGTGTGTAGTTGATGGTGGTAATATGGTAGCAGTAGTAACGCAGCAAAACAGTAAACAAGGAGCGATAGCAGTATTTAGGAACAAGGCCTAGGGAATAGACTTTCACTAGTGGGCACTCTCAACTTTGATCACATAACAGAATAGATAAATGCATACTCTACACTCTTGTTGGATGATGAACACATTGCGTAGGATTACACGAACCCTCAATGCCGGAGTTAACAAGCTCCACAATTCAATGTTCATATTTAAATAACCTTAGAGTGCATGAAAGATCAACACGACTAAACCAAGTACTAACATAGCATGCAAAGCTGTCACCTTCACACCATGTAGGAGGAATAGATCACATCAATACCATCATAGCAATAGTTAACTTCATAATCTACAAGAGATCACAATCATAGCCTACGCCAAGTACTAACACGGATGCACACACTTGTCACCATTACACCGTGCGGGAGGAATAAAACTACTTTAATAACATCACTAGAGTAGCACATAGATAAATTGTGATACAAAACACATTGCAATCATAAAGAGATATAAATAAGCACTTCACTACGCCATTCATAACAGTGAATAAGTATTACGTGAAATATAGCCTAAGAGACCCACACGGTGCACACACTCGTCACCTTTACACACGTGGGACAAGGAGTCTCCGGAGATCACATAAGTAAAATTCACTTGACTAGCACAATGACATCAAGATTACAAGCATCATCATATGAATCTCAATCATGTAAGGCAGCTCATGAGATTATTGTATTGAAGTACATAGGAGAGAGATGAACCACATAGCTACCTTTACAGCCCCGAGCCTCGATGGAGAACTACTCCCTCCTCATGGGAGACAGCAGCGTTGATGGAGATGGCGGTGGTGTCGATGGAGGAGCCTTCCGGGGGCACTTCCCCGCCCGGCGGCGTGCCGGAACAGAGACTCCTGTCCCCCAGATCTTGGCTTCGCGATGGCGGCGGCTCTGGAAGGTTTCTCGTACCGTGGCTTTTCCGTCTCGAGGTTTTAGGTCGAGGGGCTTCTTATAGGCGAAGAGGCGGCGTCAGAGGGTCGAAGAGGCGGCGACACCATAGGGTGGCGCGGGCCACCCCAAGCCGCGCCGGCCTATGGTCTGGTGGGCCTGTGGCCCCCCTCTGGTCCTTCCCGGGTGTTCCGGAAGCTTCGTGGAAAAATAGGAACCCGGGTCTTGATTTCGTCCGATTCCGAGAATATTTCCTTACTAGGATTTACGGAACCAAAAACAGCAGAAACAGAAGCTGGCCTTTCGGCATCTCGTCAATAGGTTAGTTCCAGAAAACGCATAAATATGACATAAAATGTGCATATAACATGTAGATATCATCAATAATGTGGCATGGAACATAAGAAATTATCGATACGTCGGAGACGTATCAGCATCCCCAAGCTTAGTTCTGCTCGTCCCGAGCAGGTAAACGATAAACAAAGATAATTTCTGGAGTGACATGCCATCATAAACTTGATCATACTATTTGTAAAGCATATGTAGTGAATGCAGCGATCAAAACAATGGTAATGACATGAATAAACAACTGAATCATAAAGCAATGACTTTTCATGAATAGCACTTTCAAGACAGGCATCAATAAGTCTTGCATAAGAGTTAACTCATAAAGCAATAATTTAAAGTAAAGGCATTGAAGCAACACCATGGAAGATTAAGTTTCAGCGGTTGCTTTCAACTTGTAACATGTATATCTCAATGATAGTTTGTCAATGCAAAGCAATATAACAAGTGCAATATGCAAGTATGTAGGAATCAATGCACAGTTCACACAAGTGTTTGCTTCTTGAGGTGGAGAGAAATAGGTGAACTGACTCAACATAAAAGTATAAGAATGGTCCTTCAAAGAGGAAAGCATCGATTGCTATATTTGTGCTAGAGCTTTTATTTTGAAAACATGAAACAATTTCGGTAGTAATAAAGCATTTGAGTTATGTAAATTATATCTTACAAGTTGCAAGTCTCATGCATAGTATACTAATAGTGCCCGCACCTTGTCCTAATTAGCTTGGACTACCGGATCATCACAATACACATGTTTTAACCAAGTGTCACAATGGGGTACCTCCATGCCGCCCGTACAAGGTCTAAGGAGAAAGCTCGCATTTTGGATTTCTCGCTTTTGATTATTCTCAACTTAGACATCCATACCGGGACAACATGGACAATAGATAATGGACTCCTCTTTAATGCATAAGCATGTGGCAACAATTATTATTCTCATATGAGATTGAGGATATATGTCCAAAACTGAAACTTCCACCATGAATCATGGCTTTAGTTAGCGGCCCAATGTTCTTCTCTAACAATATGCATGCTCCAACCATTAAGGTGGTAGATCTCTCTACTTCGGACAAGACGGACATGCATAGCAACTCACATGATATTCAACAATAGTTGATGGCGTCCCCGAAGCATGGTTATCGCACAACAAGCAACTTAATAAGAGATAAAGTGCATAAGTACATATTCAATACCACAATAGTTTTTAAGCTATTTGTCCCATGAGCTATATATTGCAAAGGTGAATGATGGAATTTTAAAGGTAGCACTCAAGCAATTTACTTTGGAATGGCGGATAAATACCATGTAGTAGGTAGGTATGGTGGACACAAGTGGCATAGTGGTTGTCTCAAGGATTTTGGATGCATGAGAAGTATTGCCTCTCAATACAAGGTTTAGGCTAGCAAAGTTATTTGAAACAAAAACAAGGATGAACGGTACAGCAAAACTCACATAAAAGACATATTGTAAACATTATAAGACTCTACAGCGTCTTCCTTGTTGTTCAAAACTCAATACTAGAAATTATCTAGACCTTAGAGAGACCAATTATGCAAACCAAATTTTAGCAAGCTCTATGTATTTCTTCATTAATGGGTGCAAAGTATATGATGCAAGAGCTTAAACATGAGCACAACAATTGCCAAGTATCACATTATCCAAAACATTTTACCAATTACTACATGTAGCATTTTCCGTTTCCAACCATATAAAAATGAACGAAGCAGTTTCAACCTTCGCCATGAACACTAATAGATAAAGCGAAGAACACATGTGTTCATATGAACCAGCGGAGCGTGTCTCTCTCCCACACAAGCATGTATTTATTCAGAGAATGAAAATAACAAAACAAAAACAAGAATAAAAGCACAAAGACGCTCCAAGTAAAGCACATAAGATGTGGCCGAATAAAAATATAGTTTCAAGAGAAGGAACCTGATAATTTGTCGATGAAGAAGGGGATGCCTTGGGCATCCCCAAGCTTAGACGCTTGAGTCTTCTTATAATATGCAGGGGTGAACCACCGGGGCATCCCCAAGCTTAGAGCTTTCACTCTCCTTGATCATATTGTATCATACTCCTCTCTTGATCCTTGAAAACTTCCTCCACACCTAACTCGAAACAACTCATTAGAGGGTTAGTGCACAATAAAAATTCACATGTTCAGAGGTGACACAATCATTCTTAACACTTCTGGACATTGCATAAAGCTACTGGACATTAATAGATCAAAGAAATTCATCCAACATAACAAAAGAGGCAATGCGAAATAAAAGGCAGAATCTGTCAAAACAGAACAGTCCGTAAAGATGGATTTTATTAGCGCACCAGACTTGATCAAATGAAAATGCCCAAATTGAATAAAAGTTGCGTACATATCTGAGGATCACTCACGTAAATTGGCTTAATTTTCTGAGTTACCTACAGAGAATTAGACCCAGATTCGTGACAGCAAAGAAATCTGTTTCTGCGCGAGTAATCCAAATCTAGTATTTACTTTACTATCAAAGACTTTACTTGGCACAACAAAACACAAAACTAAGATAAGGAGAGGTTGCTACAGTAGTAAACAACTTCCAAGACACAAATATAAAACAAAGTACTGTAGCAAAATAACACATGGGTTATCTCCCAAGAAGTTCTTTCTTTATAGCCATTAAGATGGGCTCAGCAGTTTTAATGATGCACTCACAAGAAATAGTAGTTGAAGCAAAAGAGAGCATCAAGAAGCAAATTCAAAACACATTTAAGTCTAACATGCTTCCTATGCATAGGAGTTTTGTAAATAGACAAGTTCATGAAGAGCAAAGTGACAAGCATAGGAAGATAAAACAAGTGTAGCTTCAAAAATTTCAGCATATAGAGAGGTATTTTAGTAACATGAAAATTTCTACAACCATATTTTCCTCTCTCATAATAACTTTCAGTAGCATCTATCACATAAAGCATTCTTATCATGAGTCTCATGCATAAAATTATTACTCTCCACATAGGCATAATCAATTTTATTAGTTGTAGTGGGAGCAAATTCAACAAAGTAGCTATCATTATTATTCCCATCAAGTGTAGGAGGCATAGTATAATCACAACAAAATTTACTCTCCATAGTAGGTGGCACCAAAAGACCACTATCATTATAATCATCATAAATAGGAGGCAAAGTATCATCAAAGAAAATTTTCTCCTCAATGCTTGGGGGACTAAAAAGATCATGAAAACCAGCTTCCCCAAGCTTAGAACTTCCTATATCATTATCAACAATGGTGTTCAAAGCGTTCATACTAATATTACTACCAGCATGCAAATAAGATTTCATAGGTTTTTTAATTTTCGCATCAAACCATCCATGTGTTAAATCAGGAAATAGAATAAGAAGCTCATTGTTGTCCATTATGCCAAACTAGTGTAAACAAGAAACAAAAAGATGCAATTGCAGGATCTAAAGGAAATAGCTTCGAGTACTTACAACGGCGAAAATAGCTTAGTAGCCGAGATCCGAAGTGTGAGTACCTTTACCTTTCCTCCCCGGCAACGGCGCCTGAAAAGTGCTTGATGTCTACGGGAGCTTCTATTCTTGTAGACAGGTGTTGGGCCTCCAAGAGCAGAGGTTTGTAGAACAGCGGCAAGTTTCCCTTAAGTGGATCACCCAAGGTTTATCGAACTCGGGGAGGAAGAGGTCAAAGATATCCCTCTCATGCAACCCCGCAACCACAAAGCAAGAAGTCTCTTGTGTCCCCAACACACCTAATAGGTGCACTAGTTCGGCGAAGAGATAGTGAAATACAGGTGGTATGAATGAATATGAGCAAGTAGTAACTGGCACCAGTAAAATAGCTTGCTGGTGTGTAGTTGATGGTGGTAATATGGTAGCGAGTAGTAACGCAGTAGAAACAAGTAAACAAGCAGCGATAGCAGATATTTAGGAACAAGGCCTAGGGAATAGACTTTCACTAGTGGACACTCTCAACTTTGATCACATAACAGAATAGATAAATGCATACTCTACACTCTTGTTGGATGATGAACACATTGCGTAGGATTACACGAACCCTCAATGCCGGAGTTAACAAGCTCCACAATTCAATGTTCATATTTAAATAACCTTAGAGTGCATGAAAGATCAACACAACTAAACCAAGTACTAACATAGCATGCAAACTGTCACCTTCACACCATGTAGGAGGAATAGATCACATCAATACCATCATAGCAATAGTTAACTTCATAATCTACAAGAGATCACAATCATAGCCTACACCAAGTACTAACACGGATGCACACACTGTCACCATTACACCGTGCAGGAGGAATAAAACTACTTTAATAACATCACTAGAGTAGCACATAGATAAATTGTGATACAAAACACATTGCAATCATAAAGAGATATAAATAAGCACTTCACTACGCCATTCATAACAGTGAATAAGTATTCTGTGAAATATAGCCTAAGAGACCCACACGGTGCACACACTGTCACCTTTACACACGTGGGACAAGGAGTCTCCGGAGATCACATAAGTAAAATTCACTTGACTAGCACAATGACATCTAGATTACAAGCATCATCATATGAATCTCAATCATGTAAGGCAGCTCATGAGATTATTGTATTGAAGTACATAGGAGAGAGATGAACCACATAGCTACCGGTACAGCCCCGAGCCTCGATGGAGAACTACTCCCTCCTCATGGGAGACAAGCAGCGTTGATGGAGATGGCGGTGGTGTCGATGGAGGAGCCTTCCGGGGCACTCCCCGCCCCGGCGGCGTGCCGGAACAGAGACTCCTGTCCCCCAGATCTTGGCTTCGCGATGGCGGCGGCTCTGGAAGGTTTCTCGTACCGTGGCTTTTCCGTCTCGAGGTTTTAGGTCGAGGGGCTTCTTATAGGCGAAGAGGCGGTGTCAGAGGGTCGAAGAGGCGGCGACACCATAGGGTGGCGCGGGCCACCCCCAGGCCGCGCCGGCCTATGGTCTGGTGGGCCTGTGGCCCCCTCTGGTCCTTCCCGGGTGTTCTGGAAGCTTCGTGGAAAAATAGGAACCTGGGTCTTGATTTCGTCCGATTCCGAGAATATTTCCTTACTAGGATTTCTGGAAGCAAAAACAGCAGAAAACAGGAACTGGCCTTTCGGCATCTCGTCAATAGGTTAGTTCCAGAAAACGCATAAATATGACATAAAATGTGCATATAACATGTAGATATCATCAATAATGTGGCATGAAACATAAGAAATTATCGATACGTCGGAGACGTATCATATCACTGTATTCAGTATTCAGGGAATATAGGATAGTTTTCATCATCCTCCTCTTCTTCATTGTCTTCCATCATAACCCCTTTTTCTCCGTGCCTGGTCCAATAATTATAGCTGGGCATGAAACCGGATTGAAGCAGGTGGGTGCGGAGGGTTTTCGTGCCAGAGTAATCCTTCTGATTCCGATAGACAATACATGGACAACATATAAAACCTTCATCTTTGTTTTCCTCAGTCACACGGAGAAAATAACGCAGACCCATAATGAACTCGTCACTACGTCGGTCAACGTACATCCATTGTCGGCTCATCTGCATTATATAATTAAGTACATAAAAAACCATTACAACATCATGAATAGATAAAAAATGTACATCGATACATGCATTTTATCAATGGCGGATGAAAGGATAAAGTTGTTAACCTCGATCGAGAAGGAGGAAAAGAGGAGAAAGCTTAAGTGTGGCTCGGGAACTTCACAGGCATTTCATCGAGCACCTCTTCTGCATAAGAAGGAAAAATGCAAAGCAACATACACCTCTTGTGCTAAGGAGGGGAAAAGGCTAGTGTGGCTAACAAGGGCAGGGCATGGGGTATATATATAGAGATGGACCTTTAGTCCCGGTTGGTGTCTCCAACCGGAACTAAAGGCGTTCGAGGCTTGTCTCCCTAGTCGCACCACCTTTAGTTCCGGGGTGAGGCACCAACCGGGACTAGCGGTGGCCGTACCCACTGTGCGCCCCTAGCCGTTGGAACCGGGACTAGTGCTAACATTAGTCCCGGTTCCAAGTGCAATCGGGACAAATGCTCCTGGCAGGTCTAGACATTAGACATGTTTTCTACCGGTGAAACTTTTCACTTGGCTCATAGTCTCCCCCCTAAATTTTAATGGGCTCACTAACCCCCCCCCCCCCCCCAAACTATGAATAATGGTCCATTTAACCCCATTAATTTAAAATGATAGGTCAAAATTCCAAGTTAAGGGGGATCAAATGGACCATCACTGATAGTTCGGGGGGGTAGTGAGCCAAGTAAAGTTTAGGAGGGAAATATGAGCCAAATGAAAAATTTAGGGGGGAGAACCGGACTTTGTTCTATTCTGTCTGCTAACATTAACAAGTTAAGCGAGCCACATAGCAAGTTTCACGAGCTGCTCGCTAAGCTCGGTAAAAGCAACCTGAGACAGCTCAAGGTTGCCTTAATTGCGTATAGGAGCCACTAAGAGAGAGTGAATCCACCAAATCATCTCCCCAATTTCTCGCCTCGTCAACTTTTTGAAGAACTGCGACCACCACGCTTAGGGTTTTGATCAACCTCCAACTAGTTAACTTGCAGCAGCTCACGAGCATATAACAACAGATCTTTTAGCTCATTAAGTATGGTGAGCTCAAAGATCCGAGCTTAACTGTCTAACAAGCTGAGACTTAACGAGCCGATCAGCTCATTAGTCCAGCCCTACGGAGGATCGATCCTACAGATCTACGTACTCGCATGGACGTGACTCGAGAGTACCCCTCGTGTCACTTTCAATTGCACCGTTGCTGCTCCTCACAAAGCACAACTAGCTCATTCTTCTCCCACATGTTTTACCACATATCATTTTACCAGTAGACCCTCATCTTCTTCTACTCCTCCATGGTGGCTACAAACCGCGGTTAAGACGTTGATGGAGATCCAAAACGCCATGGATGCCCATGGTGGAGGCCGTCAACTCCGGTAAGGAGCGTTATTGCAGAGAATAGGTCCATGATCGCCAGATCAGGTGACATCGAGGCGTCAGTGAGTCAGATTCATCGCCAGCGAGCCAGATCTAGCGATGCCGGCTTTCTCCTACGCGATGTTAGTTTCTGTGGGATTTTTCGATGTTGCATCGGTGTTTTTTAAAGGGTGAAAAATCATGTGCGCTTTGCAGCGAAAGCAGGGGTGAGATCAGTTGTTGCCACGATTCTAGATTTTTTGCTACGAATCTTTCTTAGTGCTTCAAATGTTTCATAAATTGGTAGCTCTAAATGTTATCCTCCCATGATCCATATGTCGGAGTTTTGTTGTGACATACAAGGATTTCCTACGCCCGGTGGGGATTCACTGCATACTCATATTTTTTTTGCTGCATAGATGTTTTCAAAAGGTTGTATGATTTTTTTTAACATTTTTGACCCACAATAGAATAAAATGTTGCAACGATGTTGCATGATTTTTCTACATAGCTCCCCACCATAGAATAAAATGTTGCAACAATGTTGCAATAGCATAAAATTGTTGCTACGTGGGTGGGGGTATGCTGAATGATCAGATGGGTGATATTTGATGTTTCAGTGGATTATATAGTGGGGGAGGCCGAGGCTAGAACCCCAAATCCATGGAGAATGCTCAACATTGTCCTTTATTTTATGTACACCATGTATTTTTGGTAATCCACGATGTATCCTAGTTGCATAGTCGAGTACGTGGGATGACACGATAGAATTGAATCAGTGTGACAAGGTAGACATGATTTTTTTAGATAAAAGGTATGTAGTGCCCGAGTTTAAATAAATGAAGTCAACCAGACAACAATTATAGAGGGTTGAAAGATCAATATACCAACAAATAACATGTAAACAAAGAATAAAGAATAAAGAAAAACCACAACCTGAGATTTGAGGCCCTCATCCATCGACACAGTAAGAATACAGGAGAGAAAACACCATGAGGTATGCGCAATGAGAAAGATCCCATCTTTCTCGTCTTTTGAGTTGTCACCCCCCCTGGTTACCAACATCCCCCTTAGAGGAAGACACCTACCTTATCGCCTTGGTGCAAAGGACGACATACTGTCGGAAGGCAGAACACCTCACCTTGGAGCATGTCGTACCATACCATCGAACGATTTGCAAAGAAGGAGAGCACCGAGATATCCAAAAACGACACCCCCGACCACATAACCAAACCACCTAGCAAGACGCATGCTTTAGGACAAGACGGCCAAAAGAAGACATGGCAAGAAAATGGCAACAACGCTGATGTATAAGGCCGATATCACAAAGGCCGCTCTCTCAAGACTCATCTGCCAATATGCTGCTGCCGAAGAGGGTAATCCTTTCCCCTCTCAACTAGGCCCAAGGCGCCGAACCATCGGCAACCAGAACCACGAATGCAAGGCGAGCACAACGAGCAAATTGTGACCAAACAATTCACCACGGTGCCTCAGGAAACAATCGCCACAAGCGTAGCACTAACCCACTCTATGAGTTTTCCATTGTGGTAACATGGTCTATGTGATTAATAAGTTGTTGGTCAACTCAGAGGAGAGTATCTTTACTTTGAATGATATCAGTCCGTGAATACGCAATACGCTCCTAGTCTACATGCATGTCAATATCTACCTTAATTTTGAAGAATAAACCTATATGAGTCTGACTGTTAAATGTAGCGGTACATGATAATTGAGTGCTCTCTAATAAATTAATTAAGCTCCCCAAGCAAGGAAACCATGTAGTATCCTAGTATTATTCATGGCTTTGGTGAATCTAGATTGGTTTAAACTTTGCAATTCAAGGACTAAATCCTAATCCACTGTTTAAGTTGCAAACAAGTGCAGCATAGAGTGCTAGTTGAAATTTTAACTTAACAGCCTCCATTGTAATACTGCTATACAAATATTGTTATTAAACCATAGGAAAACTCTATGTGTATACGTGGGGATTAATTGTTAGAACTTGTACTAATATGGCGTAGCCCATTTAGATTACTTCTATGATTCCTATATATATAGCAGAGGACCACTTGACTCATTCGTGCATGGTAAAAGCTTTGCCCCAATATATTAATTAAGAGGAAGTTTTACGTGAAAAGATCGTGCGCATGGACGGACATAAGGATTACAACAATCACTCTCGTGGCATCAAATTTCCCAAACTTTTGGCACCCGCTAAGACCCACAAACCTGCCTCTTTGTAGGTCTTATCCTGTCACTTCATCCCTAGCTAGAGGGGGTATCAAGTTTGGTTGGCTAGAGGTGACAGATCAAGGGCGTTCAAAGCTTGTATTAATAGAGAAGATGGGAATGGAAGGGGCAGCCACCTCTGGGGAAGAAGGGGACCTTTTGTAGGTCTCCTCCATTTCTAGCCATCAGTTGGTTTTGGGGCACCTGAAATTTTGTGGTAAGTCACCGAAAATTGGCTACCGGAAATTTCCGACGCATTTCTAGTTTTATTTGCGGCTCTATACGTAGAGTTGCGCCGCTCTGGCGCAACTTAAAGTATAGGATGATAATCTGGGCCGAAAGTAGTCTGTAATTCTGGGCACTAGAAATTTCCAGCCTGCCCAAAACTTTGAACAATAGTAAGAGATGCATCTGACTCTAAAAAATGGGAGGTTTAGTTGGTGAGATATGATTTTATGTACACGATTTGATTCCACCAAGAGTGCGGATTTCCTATGACTTGAGTAAGTGAAAACATCAGAAACTATCTTCTCTCTTTCTACTTTTGAGGGGTCGATCACTCACTGTCTCGTGATATTCATCGAGGTTGCTCCTCTCCTAGAGAGACATGCCACAACAACAACCACATGAGCCTGCCACCCCCGGTTCCACAGCATTGCGCAGCCGATCAGGTCTTCCCCATCCCGCCTTGCGGTGTGCACAGCAGGGCGCTGGCTGGGACAGTAGGCCTAAGGGAATCCAGCCTCTTCAGATCCTGTATGGGATATGGGTGATAAGATTTTTGGGGAGTGCTTCCACGTGACTACTGGCTTCTTCTAACACAACCGAAGACCACTTCCCCGATAACGACTTCTTCCTTGACATCGACAACCTTTTCGGCGACATAATACTTCAAACACTACTTCTAGCAAACTATTTAGACTTGCTATTTGTGTATTATTTGTTAGGTAGCATGACTAGTTTAATCTCTGTTTTATTAGTCATGTTTTATCTATTGTTTTTATGGATTAAGTCATGTGAAAAATTCCTCATATATCCAACAGCTTGAACCTCCAAAGCGTATTTTTGATGATGGAGTGGATGATGCGTTGCTGCCGGTTAATTCTTGACTTAAATAGTGGAGTCACACAGATAGGTGCAAAAGAAGCAGGGCTTCCAAAATATCTCCAGCAGCCATCATGCTTTTTCTCGAGCAGCCTAACATCAGTGATAGGGACGTGAAAGGGAGAAGCTGTATCAAGTCAAACCAGTATTTATTTCACGATATCTTGCAAGGGTTTCTGTCATCGACTAGAAAACAGTTTAACACCCAAACAGATCATAGGATTCAGAACGGGCTGAGCAAGGTAAACAGTGCCACTTCTTGCCGACAGAGTAGAGCTTGGTTCGATTTAGTAAGCGTCTCATAAGTCATAAGGTGAAAAAGATGGAAACTATAAATAAATTCTATACTACATACTGGATTGAAGTGGATACAGCACAAACAAGGTGGATACTAGATATCCACATTTTGGTTAGATAATTATGTACCTTCCTGAGTAGGCAAATAGACACTGCCAGCGCTTAAAATAAGAAACAGAGAACACCATGGCATTGTTATCAGTAAGAGAAATTTGCACGTGTTTGTTTGTTCTGGGTTAATCAATGGTGATATGATATCGGATGATCAAAATATAAAGAGCCAACTGAATGATTTCTGTAACCCCACATCGACCTTGAAAAGACTGAAATATATCATAGTTATACATTCGAAATTCAGAGTAATCGTAGGGACAGCTCATCAGTAAGTTTTTGCTCTGGCTTAAGCCAAGAGGAACAGAAGCAAACAGTAACGACATCCATGTTAGATATCACTAGCTACTTATTGATTCTGAATGGTTGCTCACTGATGCAGCTCGAGGTACCCTCTTCTTACCGAAGTTATTTTGTAAATGCTGCTGAATTAGCTGCTGCTCCCGGTGATTTCATTGTAGGTGCTCTTGATGTTGCTGATCAGCGCTTCCCTGCAACACATAAACAAACTGGACATGATAAGAATCTTATAAGATATATAGTTACTGTTGTGAAACTAATTCCCCAATCTTGTTTCATAATGTAAGATATGGATGTAAACTTAATAGAGTGTTTCATTTTCTCATCAATTGTCTATCCTCTCTCTCTCTCTCTCTCTCTCTCAAGCATGTGTGAGTACGTTTTTTTTTCGAAAAGGGGGAAAAATCGCCTCAGCTTCTGCATCCAAAGGATGCACACGGCTTTTTATTAGATTATTCGCAAACCTTACAAGAAGCAATACAAAAAATCAACCTCGAAGCCACCTCACTAGACCTACAGTGGGATGAAGGGGGTGACAATACACCAACTGACATCATCCAAAAACCAAATGCCTTCCCAAACCGCCCAATAGCAGGTGAGAAGCACATCCAGTCAAGCAGACTCTCCACGCACGCCAACGCACACGTCACAGAAGTTGCTACCGCCGTCTTCCTCGACTCCATCTTCAAGAGAGATCATCGCATTAACCTTGCAAGACCTGCCGTCGATGCCACCATGACGCCAAACGGCTCCACCATCCTGCACGCATACATCATCCCGCATCTGTCGTCGATACCCTGCAGCACCATGCCACCGAGTCTCAGCGCCAACAATGTGGTAGATGAATACCACTCCACCGACATCCGCCAATGTCCAGCAGCTGCTCCAAAAACGATGCCCCAGGAGGTAGAACGACGCAGGGCGCGCCGCCATCGTCCGATCCGGGAGACCCAGATCTAGGGTTTCCCCCGGAGCAGCGCGAGAGTGTAGATGCAGGCTGCGACAACGATGCCTTCAAGAAGGTTACGACGTGTAGCGCTGCCATCGCCTGCCAAGACCGGAGTCGGAGCACGGTTTTCACCGGCAGCCGCGCATCCCCACCTCGCCGAGCGTAGTGCCGAGGCAAGCAAGATGGCGCTGAGCCACCACCGCCGTTCCTCAGATGCTCCGTAGAGGACCAGCCCGCAGCGATCTGCCGCCGGCCCCCCACGCAGCCGCCGTCGAGCCACCTTCCTCGCAGAAGTCGGCCGAGCAGCCACCACCGCCCTTGCCGCCACCTGCCCGCGCCGTCCGGAGACGCGCCGCCACCACCGTCGTCCGTCGCATCGCCGCAGCAGGCCATGACCGCGCCGGCGCGCTGTGGCCTCCGACGGAACGCCACGCCCTGACCCGGAGAAGACTGCCCGCGCCCCTCCATCCGAGCCAGAGGACGAGAGGGCCTCGCCGCCGCCGACGCCAACCGGGCTTTGCCCGGCCGCGCCCTCAGGCAGCGGCGAGGGAGGAGAGGGGAGGGAGGAGGGGATCTGTCAGTACGTTGGCTCACAAATTTCGGAGATGGGGATCTTTTCTACTACTCTCTTGACTTTACTGCATGTTAACATCCGGGCTGAATATGATTTATAAGAAGAAAAGCGAGGGATCTTAAATTTGGTTTACAAGTTGTGCAGTTCTTATCCATGGTTGCTTATACACCCTATACACCAAAGTAAGGTGGAAAAGACCCCATCTCGTCTCAAAGAGGTAACTTTCAGTGTTAAGCCAATTGATGGAATGCATTGAATCCTAAGACAATTAATGAAACCGGCTTGCATATCGTTGGCAAAACCTAATGAACTTTAAATGTAGGTTAGGTTGAGTGATTCTCTTGCAAATCTTGCAAGAGTGCAAAGCTATTCTATGACTTGGTTGGGTTCGGGGCCTGAAGATGTTCTTCAGCTGCTCGAACTTGACCGCTCTGTAACCCTTCCTGTTTAAATAAAGTTCCTATTTTACCCGGAAAAAAAAAAACTCTTTGCTGAAAGCAATGCATCATCTTGAGGTTCGTTGCTTGGAATTTTCTCAAATTGGAACTACTGACACTAACAGGTATATATAACCAACTAAAGTGTACAATATGGCAATGGTAAACCGTGAAAGTTTCACAAAGGGAAGGATCACATGAAGAGGATGAACTGACCTGTCAGGCTGGAAGATGAGGTTACGGTATGTGAACCACTGCATCAACACGTAGTAGGAGCGTTTGTGTTATGAAAGAAATTAATTAATTAGGAAGCAACATATCGAGAGATAAATAGATATGTATACATGATTGATGAAAACTTACCCCTGTGTACCCGATGCCAACCAGCTCCAACACACCAGGCAAGATAGGAAGCTTGTCAATGGCCTAAAATAATGCACACACACGAACAAATAAAGAGGCATGTTCCGACTTCCGAGGGAGAAGAAGAAGAAGATACAAGTTGTAATTCATATGCCAGGTGCTCCTCCGTCTGTACCTTGAGCGCCCCTACGGCCGTCCATAGCGCGACGAGCCCGGCGACCCCGATGGTGGCCACGGCGTACTTGTCCTCAACTTTTGCCCACTGCCTAGAAGCAACAGCAGCAGTCAGTCACAACGTCGGACGCACATTTGCCACAAACCATGCAGTGTCTGCGCAAGCAAGCAAAAGGTACTCTGACCGCGTCCTGCGCAGCCTTGACGATCTCGGGGGTCTCCGCCGGACCCTCGTCGGAAGCCGCCTTCACGACGAAGTTCCGCTGTACGACCTTGGTGGAGCGTACAGAGAAAATGACGCTCTTGGTGCCGGCGCCCGCGCGGCTGCGAGGCAGCGGGGCGAGGCCCAGCGGCGCGGCGAATCGGCAGGCGGTGGCCATGGTCTCTAGACAGAGCGGAGCGCGTGTGATTGGTTGTGCTGTGCGTAGGAGAAGGTAGGTAAGGGTAACACGGTGACCGTGACTCCGGTAGGATTTTGTGATGGTGCTGTGGTGGGGTGAAGGAGGTGGATTTTGGTTGGATTTGGCGCGGCGAACGCCACACGTTGGAGGGCTGGAAATCGGCCTACGGATAGACCTCCCCTCCGGTAGTCCCCAGTGTACTACTACGGTACCAGTACTACGCAATATATACGTACTACTGCTACTACCCAAAAACCTCAACAAGTACTAGTATATGTGATATGTTGGATCACAAGTACATATTTGTAGACTACGACATTGGAATTGCGTAGGGTGCGCGTACAAGCCACCCCGTGCGAATCAGGCCGGCTACTGTCCAAGGATATGATCCACTGAGTATGCCAGAGCAGGGGTGCAAAATTAGGCCGAACATAATCACTTCCGGAGTGTACAAACTGCCACGTTATCGATAACAAATGATTGATTTGTTGGCACGCCATCTTCCTTCAAATAGTACCAGAAAGAACACTGATGCGGATCCCAAGAAAAATCCAACAATTTGCTCCGAAGGGCAAACCTTTTTTTTTTTTGAAACGGGGCAAAAACTTTGCCCCAATCGATTAATTAAGAAGAGTGTTAGAACAAGATAGTCCATACAAAAAAGATTACAAAGAATTATTCTCCCGGCATAAAATCACGTAACCTTTTCGCACCCACAATCACTCATAGACGGGCTTCTTTCCTAATCTTTTCTAGCACTACCATGTGCGGAGCACTTTTGTTACGAAAAATCCTAGCCTTACACTCGTTCCAAATTTCCCAAGTGACAAGCAAGGTGAGCGAGGCGATGCCCTTTCGGCTGAAGCCCCCATTCATCATAATCCTCCACCAATGGTCCATAGTGATCCCCGGCCATTGGCTAGGGTGCTAGTTTTATTCCCCGTGCGCCTAGTGAAGCGACAATGGACAAAAATGTGGCACAACGATTTCGTAGTTTGCTTGCGAAGGGGGAAAAGACCGCAATTTGGTGAACCTCTATTTTGGAACCGATCCGCTGTCCAAATCCTATTTTGCATTAGAAGCCAAGCAAAGAATTTTGTTTTGGGAGGAGCCCACACTTGCCACACGGATTTGTGCATGATGGAGGTCGTGGAGCCAAAGAATTTCACCTCGTAGGTGGATCTCGCCGAATAGTGACCACTTTCCGTGAGCTTCCAAGAGATGTCATCATCAACCTCTTGAAGGAGATGCCCACTTTGAAGACGAACCCAAAGGTCGATAAATTGTGCGAGGTGCTCTAAGGTTGTGAGGGAGGTCAAGTTAATTTTTCTCACCCAACCATTTTCCTTCATCGCTTGGTTTACCTTCCATGATTTCCTCTTGGAGATGTCGAAAATGAGTGGTGCAATGTCCTTAGGCACTCTCCCATCAAGCCAAGGAGCCTCCCAAAATGGAGTTTTGCAACCCATGCCAACGGTAATCGTGGTTGCCGCATAGAAGATTTCCATGTCCTTCTTAGTGCATGGATTACAGTAGCCCGCCCAGATTTTAGTGTGGTCCTTCCACGCAAGCCATGGCCAACGTAGGCGGAGGGCCACCGCAAACTTCTCCAAGTTCATGACCCCAAGCCCTCCAAGCTTCTTTGGACGGAAAATAGTTTCCCAATTAAATTTGCACTTTGCACCATTTGTCGTGGCTTTGGCCGACCAAAAGAATGCTCTCTTAATCTTGTTGATGAATTTGAGGTACCGGCGGAATAGCAAGAGGAGTGATGTAGTAAGTTGCTTGTAAAGTGATGACCATTTCACCAAAGCCACCCGACCGGCCATAGTGATGTATTCTCCACACCAAGGTGGAAGCTTCCCGGCGTACTTGTCTTCAAGATGTTGAAAGTCGAACCTCTTGAGTTTCCAAACCTAAAGAGGAAGACCAAGATACTTCAAAGGGAAACAAGAGACCGAGACCGGTATTCCTTGAAGAATTTCTTGAAGGTTGATATGAACACACCGGATAGGAACGACGTTACTCTTTGGGAAGTTTGTACATAGGCCGGTGACCTCCCCAAAGCTCTCAAGAATCTTGGCCAAGTTGATAATATCCTCTCTTATAGGCGCTAGGAACACCGCTGCATGGTTCGCGTATAAGGATGTACGAATGATTGTAGCGTGGCACTGGAGCTTATGAAGGAACACATGTCTCATTGCCACATCGAGGATTTGGGAGAGTGTGTCAATTGCAAGAATGAACAGGAGGGGCGATAAAGGAGCGCCTTGTCGTAGGTCACAACCATGCAAAATGGCCTTCCTGGCAATGCCATTGAGGAGGACCCGAGATGAGGAAGTAGTTAGCAAAGCGGTGATCCAATTTCGGAAACGGCTAGGGAAACCCTGACGTTGGAGAAGGTTCAAAATGAAATCCCATCAAATGGATTCAAAGGCCTTGCGAATATCAAGTTTAAACAATAGAGCCGGTGTGTTGCTCTTGTGGAATCTCGTGGCAAGGTTCTTCACATAGAGGAAATTATCGTGGGTGCTTCTCTTTTTAATGAAAGCGCTTTGGGCATTGGAGACAAGTTCATTCATGTAAGGACCAAGACGAAGGGCGAGCACTTTGGCAATGATCTTTGCAATAGAATGGATGAGACTAATCGGCCTAAGTCCACAACATCATCCGCACCCTCCTTCTTAGGTAGAAGAGCGATGTTGGCGGAATTAAGCCAATGAAAGTTGGACACATGGCAGAATTAAGCCAATGCAAGAGTGATGTCCGCAACATCCTCCGAAGGGCAAACTTATTTTACAGCCACCGGCTTAGCCCACACGTGTACCTTTTTTTTCCAGTAAAGGACGATTTATTGTTTGAAAGAGATTATCATATGGATATAAATGTATAATTAAAATGAGTTTACACCTGGTATCTACATATCTAGGATGCAAACATACATAAAAATCCAAACAAAAGGAAAAAAACAAAAACAAAAGTTATATAGAGCTCATAAACGTTTGGGATGCTAAAGGGTCCCTTAGATAACATTGTAATCCATGTGAGATAAAAATATCCATCACTGTATCCTCCAATTATGTAGACACATTTATAAACCGATCTTAGTTCTCCATACATTGTAGAGACTAGCAAGAGATGGCGCGGCGGCACGCCGCGCCCATTGTTGTTGCAAGTTGAAGGATAAAAGATAGGGTTTTTTTCCGGTGTGTTTCATAGTTTTCATGAATGTAGTATTACTTGGACATGATTGTCAGCAATATCATCTACCAAGCAAAAGTGTAGATACCTGTGGACATGGTAAATGTATGGGTAAATTGACGTGCAAAATAGCTATCAAGTTTAGATCTATCTCAAATTTGATCACACCATTGAACTTAAACGTGGGGAATAGCTGTCCGCCTGTCCAGTTTAGTTGCGGATTTCCTCAATGTACTGAGGCCTTTATGCTCCTACGTAAGTAAACCAAAACTGGAGAGGGAAAGCACGAATTCGGTACACAAAGATTATAGTTTATTACTATGTGAACTGATTGCAATGATCAGAAGTAATAAAAAGTTACATAAGATCAAGGACTACTTTCAGTACATCGATTCCCAATGTACAGAGCAACATAAGACCAAGGAAACTTGCAGTACATTGATTCCAACTCTAGAGAGCAACATATGACACATGATAGAAACAACTGAAGGTACCATAACGCAAGACCAACCGGTAACACAAAAGTTCATATAATGGAGCGATATAAATTGCCTTTAGTACATCATTTAGAACTGTACAGAACGGTACAAGGCAGAGAATATAGAAGATACTGAAGACACTATGACGTAGGACCAACTGGTAAACAAAAGCTCAGATGATGCAGCAGTATTGCTCATGTCATGGAGTCTAGATTATGTATGCCGTGGCTAACTGATGGCAATGTGTGAGATGGCATGAATATGTCACTTACATTGTGGTCCAATTAACCTGCATATGGATAAAAATTGCTGGCGGAGGTATTCCTGCCGAGACTGCTAGTATTGTGTGCTAATTATAATCATTGCAAGGTTAGAGACTGATTGACAATATGGAAGTACATGGTCAATTATTTGTATAATGAACCTGATCAACCAAAATGGTCCGGCTACCATACTTGGAAGATTTTGCAGTAAACTTAGTGTGTGAGATGGAAAAGGTAGATATTTGCATTGGTTCACAACCCCGCATCTATCCTACGGAAAAATCTGTTACCATGTGTGCAAGATATCCCCTTTTATAGAGAACCAAATAAACAAAAGTAAAAGAATGCCGAAGTAATTTAAAGGGAGTAACATCTTAAGTTGAAATAGACTACATGTCCACCACCTATCAATTTGTTAGCTAATACATTGTTTCGTACCAATGAAGGAACTGAATAATAGTTCCAAGCTTAGTTACCAGTCCTGATTCAGAATTTCGTATCAACCAAAGCATGCAGTTGTTCCACTATAATCTTTATATAAACCAAAAATGACAAGGAAAAATACTGCAACCTTCGATGTTCGTAGAAACTATGCAATGAGATGCTAAAAAGGGAGGAATATCATTATAGACATGGAAAACCTGTTCATATTATTTAGCAATATAGTTAAGGAAGTTGCTAGATTTTGTGGTGTCATACTCAAAATGTTGTTGTGCATGTATCTATACGACAAACCATGGACCCTGAGAACAATTTAGTATCAGATAAATTGTAAAAGAAATAAGCTATTAGTGTTAATTAACAGTATATAATATATAAGAAAGAAGATTGTCTTGGCTCTAGTGCTATATTTGGACACCAAAACCAATCGCAATTATTCGCATTGCCATGAAGAAGTTTTATACCAACATCCTTTTCATGCTAGAAATGAGTTTGCTCACCTCACCGGCATCATATTACTGCATTTCAATTATTGTGGATGGCTCCTACTACTGGATTAGAATACCAGCCACTTAGAAAATAATATATCATGGTATTGAATTACTCTAGTCATGAGTGATAGTTAGCTAGTCAATGCAAGATTGATGTGTGATCAAACTCTTCCTTTTGAAATAAATTATACCACATCCAGAATGACAAACAGACTTAGCTCGATAAATATACAAGATGATAACTCACCTCATGAGCAGTGGATGTCAGCAAAAAAAAAAGAACAGAGCTCTTAGCTTAGGAAGATAAAAAAAAACCACCCAGATTAAGAACCATAATAAGGGCAATATTATAATCAATAATCCACTAATCGTGAATAAAAGAATGTTCTCTCTTGCACTATCCTATGAGCTGATTTTTAGAGCAGCCAAATTAATCAATAGACTGGAAAGGAAGTCAACAAAGTTTCAGCATGCAAAGAAGCTATTTCATATTATAGAAACTGGAACTAATATGAGAGCACTAAAGCTTAGCAAGATCCGATTGCTATCTGGCATTTTGAAACTTTGCAGATCCATGTCGAAAAAAGAATTTTGTGACCTGCTCGGTACAAAATGTGCCCAATGTCATTTAAAAGCAAACCCATTTTTTAATATGCAGAAGTAAATTATTTCACGTTACAAAAAACAGAACTTCACATTACAAAAAACAGAACCCGTCCATGAACAGCAAAGCTAAGCAAGATCTGACTGCTATCTAGAAGAATTATGCATACCCACATGTAAAATGGAATTTTTTTTGTCAAGATGGTGAAGAAGCAACATCCCACAAAAGGAATGCATTAGTAGAATTGTCAGTATTATGAATCTTATACATTTTGGCATTTCTAGTAAACGTGAAAATGTAGCATTGCATTGGTCAGGTTCAATAAATATTTTTCTCCAACCAGTTAAGAGTGTGCATAAAGAAATAAACACCTTGATATTAGTCACCATCTTGGTTTTTTTTTTGTGCAGCAAAGAAAATCCACACAAGGGAAAGATCACTAAGCCAAAGTAAATAAAATCAATCACACTGCACCTGACTATATATTGCATCTAGGCATGCTGAAAATGTTGGATGAGTTACCAAGAAAATGTGATAACCACTGATCATTCCACTAAAATGATTATTTTTTTTTACTGGGGCTCTGCATGAATAGTGAAAGAGATAAATATAAATTGCATGATTTTTTTTTTGTTATTTTTTTGACTGTGAAACCGTAGGGGAAGACCCTACGGTGTGATTTTCTCTTTATTTTTTTTTTGTTATTGTGGCCCTGCATTAATAGTGAAAGAGATAAATATAATTGCATTATCTATGGAACACTACATTAATATCTTCTCAGATAACGTATAATAGTTCACCTTTCAAAGATGATCAATCTGATTAAGCTTAGCATTAGGCAGAGATAATGCAACAGACATGTCTGTTTCTGTTAATTTCAAGAAAAAAAACAGTAAACAGTCAGCTGGTTACAATAACCAAGGAAGCAAACTATTCTTGTACCTAAATGCTTCTTATAACAATTCAGTAGGACGAAAAAAAAGAATTTACAATAAATGTGTGCATCTTCACAGGCCTGTTGTACAATCAATACATGAATTCAGAACTCTGCATATACGTACATCAACCACAATTATCAGTAGTCCGGTTACTCAATTCGTGACTGGAACTGAAAATCAACAATGGGTGGAAAGAACAATGGTATCAATCAAAAGCACTGAAGAACCACCCTACTACTCCATGCTGAATCCGACCACTCTTTACAAAAATTAATCTGAAATGAGCCTAGTAAATAAACTGCTTCGTGGTGAAAAGCCCGCTGTAACAGATTCAGATAAATGTATTAAACTCGTCAAAGATAGAAACTCCTCATCAAAATATATATGAACTGATTTCATATCGAAGGTGCATCGTCCTAGAATACAGATTAAGTCCAAAATAAAATCAGTTAGCGCCAGCAGATGTTAAGAACACATTAGAACACCTGAGAATGGGCACCAGAGTAAAATATGCAACCTCCCATGGAAAGTTTCAGACAGTGGAAATAACTAACAATACATAGCTGATCATGGAATTCCTTACCTTACCCGTTGGTGGCAATCGTCGCATATCTGCTGGACATCATCCATGTTGGTGTTGCCGCTGCTCAGTGGCGTCGGCAAATAGCAGCAGTGGCATGTCGGTGAGGCGAGACAGCACAGCCAGACCTCTGGCAAACCACCCTGAAACCAAAACAAAGCATCATATAACTGAATGAACAGATTAATTTCAACACTGGCACACTGGCAGACAGTAGCAATATATTCACACAACTTACATTACAGTCGTGTTGAACTTCTGCGCCATGAGGATGACGGTCTCAGCTACTGGGGTCACAGCCTCACAGGGCAGAAGTCATGGCAGTGTGTGGAGCCCAAAGTGCCTCACCAAGAAGGCATTGCGCACCTACGATGGCAATGAGTCTCGGGCGACCAACAGTTATACTTCCATACACGAACTGCCACGGTCGCCGCGTCCACATCACCCGCGGCAGGGCGTGCCTCGCAAATGCCGATGCCTCCGTCGCACCCACTCCCGCGAGGCTCGTGCACCCTTCTCATCGGCCGCCGCGAACTCCCCTGGATCCCCCACTTTATCTTTATTTTGTACCCGTCCCCGCTCCATCTCTGCCGATTCCGGCGAGCTGCGTGGAGTTGGCGTCGCCAAGACCGGACCGCACAGCACCAGGGAAGGGATGTTTGTTGCCCTTTAATCGACGGTACCTCGGAGGAGGGATCCTCACGAGGGGGAGAAGAAGTAGGGGCCATAGGGCGGAGTGCACACGGGACGGTGGTACGCGATTACCCGACCTGAACAGCCTGCACGATGACAGGGCCTACTGCTGCTTGTCTGGAATTATCTGGACGCTTTCGCGTTGTTACAATGAGTTGTGGTTATCTCGCTTCTACTTCGAGATCTGCCTCTAGGGCTCCCAGGATCCGGCTTATATAGGCGCCCGGATCTAGGGTTTCTACGGAGAGTCCTACCCGGAATACAAGTTGCCTAACTACGGAATATTACATTGCCGTGAACGTCAAGGATCCACATATTCCTAACTTGTCGTCATGGATCCGGCTTCCTTCATGGGCCTTCACGGATCCGACTCCGGCATAGACTCTGTTCGGATCCGGGTAACTCACGTAGGTCGGTTCGGATCCGGGTAAGTCTGTGGGTCGGTTCGGATCCGGGTACCTCTGTAGGGCGGTTCGGATCCGGCTACCTTCGTAGGGCGGTTCGGATCCGGCTACCTTCGTAGGCCGGTTCAGATCCGGCTACCTTCGTAGGGCGGTTCGGATCCGGCTACCTCATAGGTCGGTTGGGATCCGGCTCCTTGTTCCTGGGTTGGACATCTTCCATCTTGATCAACAACAACTGGGCCGCCCGGTGGGCCATATGTCAGCACCACCATCTGTGGGCCACCCGGGCTTGCCGGAATCGGACAATGTCGATGGTATACCTATGAAGTATATCCACAACAGTAGCCCCCGGAGTTCTCCAAGATTCACCATTCTTCCATCCAGCTCAGCTTGCGCATGTATCTTCATCCTTTGGCTGGAACGAATAATAGAGAATCTTGAAGGACTCCAAACTTCATATCTCCAACCAAGTATTGGTCGGAAACTTCATAATCCAATGGTCAGATTCTTCGGAGTCACCATCCAACGTAATCTTCGGTATGGATCCGACTAGCCAAATGTAGGTTCGGATTCGACTAGCCAAAATATAGGTGCGGATCCGACTAACAAAAATTAGGTGCGGATCCGGCTACCAAAATTAAGGTGCGGATCCGACTACCAAAAATTAGTTGCGGATCCGGCTACCAAAAGAGGTGCGGATCCGGCTACCAAAAATAGGTATGGATCCGGCTACCAAAAATTAGTTGCGGATCTGGCTACCAAATATATAGGTGCGGATCCGACTAGTTAGCCAGATTTTCGCCAGCTTTGAAAATTTTCTTGACATAACCATATGTATGTAGCCCCCGAGTGTCGTGGTATCGTCACGGCATATGCCATAGGGTGGCTAATCGAAGGTGGTCCCTGAGAGATCTCACGGCGGTATCCGGAAGCGGGTATGGGCACGAGCGACACGGCGACGTACCTAGGTTCGAGGCCCTCCGATGGAGGTAAAACCTCTACTCCTGCTAGAGTGTATAAGATATCACACAGTACAATGGTGCTCCTAGAGCTGTGTCCGGCTGCTCCTGGGAGGCTAAGGGAGACGATGGTCTCTCTCACAGGGCAGCGCTAAGGGTGGAATGGAGTGAGAATGATCGATCCCCTGCACGAGAGGGGGTAGTGCGGCTTATATAGGCACCGGCACTTTACATATAAGACCCTATAGTCTACTGGCCGGCTTGGCCGGCTCCGCCTCCGCTCCTTCCCGAGGCAGTGACGTCAGGAGCCGTTGAGGCGTAGTGGCCTGTCCCATCCGGCTCCCAGGTCAGCGGTATGGAGAGGAAGTGTCCCTGTCGCCGTCAGCCACTGTAGCCAGTACGGATCGTCGTTAGCCATGATGGCCTGTCCGGCGCGTGGCACTGTTGCTCCACAGTGCCCCGCGCTTTACGGAAGATGAAGTCGAGCGTGGACTTTGGGAACCCGGATCACCAACCCGGTTCCTTCCAGGTGCAAGACTCGCCAGCCTCGAGTCGGTCCGAGGTACTGGACCCCGGTCGGATATGGCTTGTAGAAGCCGGCCCAGCCTACGGCATTGGCGGCCGTAGCCGGGCCGACTAGGACTCGGAGCCAGCCGGCTTCGGACCAGCCGGCCACGGCGCCGGCCGGCTGCTCCTCGGCCGGCCTTTGCCGCGAGCCGGCCGGTGGTCAGCCGGTTGCTCCGCGTCCATTGCCCTACCCGGGTCTTCCCCCGACATTAGCCCCCGAAGCCGGCAAGGTCCTGCGTTTAGAAGGACCTAGGCAGGTTTTCCTGGCTTCTTGAATGTACTTGGCGGCACTTGGAGGGGCCGACTGAGAATTTTCATTCAGCCGGCTGCGCCCTCATCCGGCTCGTTCTTGCCGGCTGCTTCTAGCCGGCCGCTATTTTCACTTGTGCAGCTTTTGCTTTCTCGCAAGTTTTGATGGCGTCTCCGCCTTGCTGATAACTTTTGGTCCGAGTAGAACTTTTTGTCCGGCTCCGGCTCGCTGCGCGCCGGAGTCTCCGCCGCCTCGGGTCCTGCGCCCGACTTGACCGGCCTGACGCCAGGGCTCTGCCGCCGGTTCGTCTGGTCACATCAATGTCCCCTCCGGATCCGGTGCGGTTGTGGGCGACGTGGCGTGGCAGTTTCGGGTAACGGCAGCGGTCGTGGGAGGAGTTACGGCGCAGTAAATCCGGAGACGTGGCCCACGTCGGCCACTTGGAGGCCAACCGCCCGCCGCGGTCGGCTATAAATGCCGCGGGGGCGGTATCGAGGCGGCACTTGCCCCTTTTTTCCTCCTTGCGCTCCCGTTGTCGCTCCTTCTCGCGCTCGAGCACTTCGCTGCCCCGGCGCCGTTCCTCTTCCGTTCTTCTGGCGAACCTCAGCGAGCGGTTGCCCCGACGACCCTCCGCCGAGCTGCCGCCGCAAGCCCGTCAATCCGGCGCCACGGGGCCACGCGCATCGACGGCGCGCCCTTCTCCACCGCGATCTCCTCCGGCGAGGAGCGGCTCTTCTTCGCCCTTCCGCCTCTCCTGGACTTCTTCCTCTTCTTCGTCATCGATGGCCCAGCCGAGCGGCTCCTGGAAAGGATCTTACATGCGGGAGGACGACATCGCTCGGCTGGTGCGCCTCCGCCGCATCCCGGCGGGGGTGATTACGAGGGCGCCGGGCGCGGAGAAGGAGCCTCGGCCGGAGCCCGGCGAACGCGTGGTCTTCGGCGCGCACCTCGACCGCGGATTGGGCTTGCCGGCTTCCAACTTCTTCCGCCGCTTCCTCGACCACTTCGGTCTACAGCCGCACCACTTGCCGGCCAACGCCATGATCCTCCTCAGCTGCTACGTGGTCTTCATGGAAGGCTACGCCGGCTTGTGGCCGGATGTGGAGTTTTGGAGCCGGCTCTTCTACATCAAGGCACAGACGACTGAAGGCCGTCTGAGGACCTGCGGCGCCGCCTCCATCTATCCTCGCACGGGTACGTCCTTCCCGCGGATTCCGACTGTCGATTCTGTGAAGAATTGGCAAATGTCTTTCTTCTATGTGAGGAACGAGAGCCCGGCCTTCGACCGGCTCAACCTCGCCGGAATACAACCCGGCTCCGCCGGTCGGCCGGATCAACCGGGCTGCAACGCCAAGTCCTCGGACTCGGACGCGGAGGTGAACCTCCTGTGGGACTTCCTGGGTGAGTGCGTCACGGGGGGCCGGCTGAGTGCCGAGGACCTCCTCTGCACCTACGTCTCGCGCCGGGTCATACCGCTCCAGTGGCGCGTCCACAAGATCGGCCATATGTCCGGCCGGCTCGACCCGACCCGGACGTCGAAGGCGGAGCTTTCCAAGTCTCAGGTGGCTCGCCGGGTGAACAACATCACCAAGGCCAACATGCTGGACAACTGGGATTGGGGGCTGCCGCCCTACGACCGGGCGCAGCCGCCTGAACTGGTAAGTTTAACGTTTTTGCCGTCTTCCGGCTTGCGGCTGCGTGGCCGACTTGATATTTATCTTGTTGTTTTCAGCTTTTCACCCGCCAAGGCATCGAGGATGGCGACTTGGCGACGAAGGTCTCGGACGCCGGATCACGTCGACCCGGGCTGACCCGAGCCGGCGACCAAGCCGGCGACGACGATCCGCCGGAGGTGCGGGATCGGGGCGGCCGGGGGAGCATAACCCGCCGCCCTCGCCTGAGAAGGAGCAGGAGCAGGAGCAGGAGCAGCCGCAGGCGGAGCCGGCTGAATCCGGAACGGGGCCCATCCCGGCGGTGCCTCTGCGCGCGGTGCCGCCTGCGAGCACGGCGACCTCCGCGCCGAAGGGGAGGAAGCGGGCCGTCGGCGGGTCTACGGCTGCTACGGAGGCGAGAGCCAAGAAGCAGCGCCGGCTTGCGCCCAAGAAGGTCCCGGAGAAAGCCGGGTGAGTTCTTTTTCCTCTGTTGTTTGATTCCTTTTCTTTCCTTCCTTTTTGTACTTATCCTTCCTTGCCTGTTCGACTAGGGCCGCGATTAAGTTCACCCGTGGAGGCGGCTCTAGGCAAGCTCCTCCCCGTCACGTCGCCGCTTCGGCGGCGGGGAGGGAGTCAACCCCGCAACCCTCGGCCCGCGCGCGCACGCCGCCGGCCGCCAACGTGCCGCCTGCGGCCACGCCGCCTCTCGCGGGGCGTCTTCTTCCGCCGCGCCTTGCGGCGCCCGGCGGCGGAGGCCAGGGTCGGTCGGCGCGCCGGCCGACCATAGACGATATGTTCCCGCGCCGCGCCCGTTTGTGGAGCGGGCGGCCGGAGCAGCAGGGCATGCCACCCGCGGCCGGAGGCCGGAGCCGGTGGGGCTGCGCCGCCTCGACCGGAGTCGGCGGGCCCACGCCCAACGTCGTGGTGCTCGGAGAGCACCACGGAGGGAGCGCCTCGAGGCGCCGGAGGCGACGGCTCCCACCGGGCCGACCGCTTCAACCGCGCCGCCTCGCGGCTTCGGAGCCGACGAGGAGGGAGCCGACCGGGAAGGAGCCGGCGAGGAAGGAGCTAGCGCGCTCGAAGGACGCCGACTCCCGGGCGCTGGTGAGGACGAAGGGCCCGTCGGGTCCAACTGAGGGCCTTCATGTGGCCAAGGGGGCCCGGCTGCTGCACGTGTCGTCTGCCTCTGACTCCAGCCTTGGCTCGGCTGGCACCATGGAGGCTGCGTGGCACCAGGCGGATTCTTGCGAGGTGTTCAGCCGGGAGGGACAGCCGGGTGCGGCGCCCATGAAGATGGTCTTCTCCGGCTTTCTGGCCAGCCTTAAGAACAAGGCCGCCGAGGCCCTTGCCCAGCTAGCAACGCTGGAGGATGCTGACAAGGTAGGTGTCTTCTTGTTTTTGCAATTCTGCTATTATCCTGGTAGCCCTCCGAGGCATGGTCCGGCTGCTTGGAGCCGGTCCGGGTTTCGTCTGGATATCTGATTGTTTCTTTCAGGCGGTTGCGGAGCGACGCACCGTTTTGTACAACAAAGTGGTGACTAGCTACCACAAGGCCAAGATTGAGCGGGCCGGCTTGGCTCGCGAGCTGGAGGCTGTCAAGGGTGAGGCCTTCTTTCTTTTGACTTGCTCTTTCTGTTGAGTTTCTTTTATCGACGGCTCATTTTTGCCGGCTTGTAGCCTGAGGCCGCCGGATCCCACAGCCTGGAGTCGGACCTCCGAGTTGCCCGCGCTCAATGCGTCACGAGCGAGGAGGCGAACCGGGCCGCAGCCGCCAAGCTGAAGGTGGGCGACGGGAGGCTGAGCGGCTGCGCCGGCTTGAGGCTAACCATCTCAAGGAGCTCGCCGCCCTCAAGAAGGACGGGGAGGAGAAGCCGGCGGAGCCGAGCGGGCGGCTGGATGAGGTGGAGCGGCAGCGGCTTGCGCTTCGCGAAGAGGTGACCACCAAGTCCAACGAGCTGTCGGCCACCGCCAAGCGGTGGTTGGAGGAACTTAGCGGGCTCGACCACGGCTTGGCGGGTGAGTCTTTTATCTTTCGCCTTCCCCTTTGCCGGTTTTCGGCCGTCGGCTGCCGGCTTAAGTTGGCAGCCGGCGGCAGAAACTTGATTTTTCGATCTCCATCTTCGGGCTGGGGGTAGTCGGTTCTTGCCGGCTACCGCCAGGCTTACCTTAGAGCTTCGGAATCTCCATCTTCGGGCTGGGGGCAGTCGGTTCTTGCCGGCTACCGCCAGGCTTACTTTAGAGCTTCGGAATCTCCATCTTCGGGCTGGGGGCGGTCGGTTCTTGCCGGCTGCCGCCGGGCTTACTTTAGAGCTTCGGAATCTCCATCTTCGGGCTGGGGGCAGTCGGTTCTTGCCGGCTGCCGCCAGGCTTACTTTAGGACTTCGAAAATTTGCATTTTTCAGCTTATTTCGGCTTTGACGGCTTCTGACATGCTTTTCTTCTTTGCAGCGGCCTTCCCTGAGGCGCAGGAGGCGGCGTTAGCGGCTGTTGGCAGGGCGCGGGAGGAGCGCCGGCAGGCCACTGGGGAGCAGAGCTCCGACTGCTTTACTATGGATGACTATCTGTCGTCCATCGCCGCCCGCGTGGAGCCAGTCACCAAGCTTGGCTGGGAGCTGTGGAAGGCGGCGGAGGAGCTGATCCGACTGCTGTGGCCGACGGAGACGCTGCCGCAAGATCTCTCCAATCTCATCGCTTGGCTGGACAGGGCTCCCGACCGCTTCTTGGACTGGAAGGAGTCGGCCACGCGCGCCGGAGCCGATATGGCGCTGTCTTTTGTGCTCTCCTGGTATAACGAGGTTAGCCTCGACCAGTTGGAGTACCGGCGCGCCGACGTGGAGGACAAGCTCCCGGCGGAGAACAAGGCTGCTCGGCTTGCCCGCGCCTGCGCCATTGCCGACTTCGTCGACAAGTCCATCTTCATCGCGGACCCGAATCCGCCGTCTGACGACGAGGAGGAGGAGGCTGAGGACGAGGAGGCGGACGACGTGCCCGAGGATGACCCGGCAGCCGGCTCTGCTGATGCTCCTCCGGCTGGTCCTGATCCAGCCGGTGCTTAGCTTGTACCTGTTATCTTTATGCTTTTGCAAGACAACTCGTTAAATCCCCGGGATGCCGGGTGCATATGTAAGACAATGTTATTATCCTTTTATTAAGGCACACTTTAATGTGTTTGTTAATCATTTGTGTGCCGAGTTGCTTTCTTTCGACTTGTTCGCTTTTTCCTATCCGCCCCACTCTTTGGCTGTGCTCTTGCCGGTCGTACGTCCGACTTGCGATCCGTCGCCGGATCAAGAGCGGGCCGCTGAGGGAGGCCGACAGTACTTCAGCCGAACGAGCTGAATTCGGCAATCCGGCACTTTTATGAAAAGTTGCAAGTCAACTCGCTTTTACTCTTTCCCTTAGTCGTTTTTCGCGTGTCGGCTCCCTAGGCCTTACTCCCGCCGTCGGACAGCCGGGTTGCGGTCCGTAGCCGGATCGAAGCCGGTCGTCGAAACCGGATCACGTTATTGAGCCGGCCGCGTGAAAGGGTTCAAGCCAATTGGCGAAACGAAGTAGAGTATGCGAAACACTTGTCGGAAACGGCGCTCTTGGCGCATGCTTTTCATAGCTTACAAAAGGGATACAAGGGATACATACATTCCTGCTCTCATGTGTAAAATGGTCGAAGCAACCCGACATTCCGGGGACGTTTAGTCTCTTCGTCGGCTTTGCTTGCCTTGTTCTTTTTGGCCTCTTGGGCATCTATGAGATAGTAGGAGTCGTTGCCTCATCGCCTTGCTCACGATGAAGGGACCCTCCCATGGGGATGCTAGTTTATGCTGTCCGGCTGTCCGTTGGATCAGCCGGAGCACTAGGTCTCCTTCTCGGAATGCTAAGGTCTTGACCTTCCGGCTGTGGTAGCGACGGAGGCTTTGCTGGTATACGGTTGACCTGGACTCGGCCATCAGCCGGACCTCTTCAACCAGGTCGACTCCATCTTCGCGAGCCTCTTTGGCTTCGGCTTCTGTGTAGAGCTTGATCCTTGGCGCGTCGTGCTCGATATCAGTCGGCAGGACGGCTTCGGCCCCGTATACGAGGAAGAAGGGTGTGAAGCCGACTGAGCGGTTTGGCGTCGTGCGCAGGCTCCACAGCACGCTGGGCAGCTCTTCAATCCAGCAGCCGGCTGAGCGCTCAAGCGGCTCCACCAGCCGGGCCGGATGCCGGCTAGGATCAAGCCATTAGCCTTCTCCACTTGGCCGTTGGTCTCCGGGTGCGCCACGGACGATAGGTCCATCCGGATCCCCATCTCTCCGCAGTAGCGTTTGAAGATGCCTTCAACGAAGTTGCTTCCATTGTCGGTGATGATGCTATGCGGGTAGCCATATCTCACGATTATTTCCTTGAGGAATGTGACGGCTGTGGAGCCGTCCAGCTTCTTGATTGGCTTGGCTTCGATCCACTTAGTGAACTTGTCAATCATCACCAAGAGATGAGTCATGCCGCCTCGGGCCGTTCTGAATGGGCCCACCATGTCCAAGCCCCATACAGCAAATGGCCAAGTAATGGGGATGGTCTTCAAGGCGGAAGCCGGCGTGTTCCTTTGCTTGGCCAAGCGTTGGCAGCCGTTGCACTTCTTCACCAGTTCCTCTGCGTCTCTGAGCGCAGTCGGCCAGTAAAAACCGTGCCGGAAGGCTTTGGCCACTATGGCTCGGGAGGAGGCGTGGTGGCCGCACTCACCCTGATGGATTTCCCGTAGGAGTTCAATCCCTTCAGCCGGCTCGACGCACCGTTGGAGCACCCCACTTACGCTGCGTTTGTACAGCTCGTGGTTGATGATTGTATAGGCCTTGGCCCTTCTCTCAATCTGCCCGGCCCGGACTCCGTCATCAGGCAGCACACCATCGGTGAGGTAGGAGAGGAATTCTTGTGCCCATGAAGGTATGCATCTTATCTCGAATACGCTGACCAACAGGGCCTCCCGCGTGGGAGCTTCCGGCTTCGACTGCATGGTCGCCGGGTTCGGCTTGCTAGCCGGCGGGTTCGGCTTGCTAGCCCCCGAGTTTGGCGATGAAGCCCCGGGTTAGACTGAGAAGTCTCCGGGTTCGGCGTTGTAGCCGGCGGGTTCGGCTTGTTAGCCCCGACTTGGGCGATGAAGCCCCGGGTTCGGCTGAGCAGCCCCGGGTCAGCCGGCACGAATATTGAATCCGAATCCGGTGACGGCATGATGGACGGCTTCTTGATAACCGCCAAGGCGATGCCCGGCGGAATGGCTTGCCGGGTTGAGCCAATCTTGGACAAGGCGTCAGCCGCCTCGTTGTTTGCTCGTGGCACATGGTGGAATTCGCAGCCGTCGAAGAAGCCGGATAGCTGCTGGAAATGGAAGCGGTATGAGGCCATGTTGGCGTCCTTCGCATCCCAGTCGCCAGATGCTTGTTGTATGACCAAGTCGGAGTCGCCGAAGCATAATATGCGACGCACGCCAATCTCCTTGGCCAGCTTCAGCCCATGAATGAGCGCTTCATACTCCGCCACGTTGTTGGATGCGGCGAAGTGGATCTGCAGGACGTAGTCCAGCCGGTCTCCCTTGGGAGAGGTGATGACGATGCCGGCTCCCAAGCCGTTGCGCATCTTCGAGCCATCGAAGTGCATCTTCCAATGTGTGGAATCCGGCACAGGCGGCAGATATTGCATCTCAGCCCAGTCGACGAAGAAGTCTGCGAGGATCTGCGACTTGATGGCTGTGCGTGGCTCGTAGAGGATGGTGTGGGCGGCTAGCTCCAGGGCCCACTTGGCAACCCGGCCGTTGGCATCCTTGCTGCCGATGATTTCCGCCAAAGGCGCTGTGGCAACCACCCTGATGGGATGTTCTTGGAAGTAGTGCTTGAGCTTCTTGGCTGCCATGTAGACACCGTAGGTGACCTTCTGGTAGTGGGGGTAGTTTTGCTTCGACTGGGAGAGCACTTCGCTGAGGTAATAGACTGGGCGCTCGGACCAGCTGCTCTCTGTTTCGGCTTCTTTGCGCTCCACCACCGGGACAACGCTAACCACTCGGTTGGTGGCTGCGATGTATAACAGCATCGGCTCCATTGAACCCGGCGTTGCAAGGATTGGCGCGGTTGAGAGCACGCGCTTTAAGTCACGGAAGGCTTCATCCGCTCGCGGTGACCGGACGAACTTGTCCGCCTTCTTCATCAATTGATACGGGGCGGTGCCTTCTCCCCAGCCGGCCGACGAAGCGGCTCAAGGAAGCCAGCAGCCAGCGAACTCCGGACATCCTTGAGGCACTTAGGCAGTTCCATCTTCTCAATGGCACCGATCTTCTCCGGGTTGGCTTCGATTCCTCGCCGAGAGACGAGGTAGCCCAGAGTTGACCGGCCGGCACGCCGAATGTGCACTTGGCCGGGTTGAGCTTCATCCGAAATATTCTCAGATTGGTGAAGGTTTCTCTCGGGTCATCAAGGAGGGTAGGCATCTCCTTGGTTTTTACAACGACATCATCCACATATGCGTGAACGTTTACGCCGATTTGATCCTGCAAACACTTTTGCATGCACCTTTGGTAGGTGGCGCCTGCATTTTTCAAGCCGAACGGCATAGTCGTGTAGCAGTAAGCCCCGTACGGGGTAATGAACGAAGTCTTTATTTGATCATCCGGATTCAAAGGAATCTGGTGGTAGCCTGAATAGGCATCTAGAAAAGACAACAATTCACAGCCGGCAGTCGAGTCTATGACTTGATCTATGCGCGGCAGGGGGAAGGGGTCCTTCGGGCACGCCTTGTTGAGGCTGGTGTAGTCGATACACATGCGCCGAGAGCCGTTCTTCTTCAAAACCAGGACCGGGTTTGCCAACCGGTCCGGGTGCAGCACTTCCATGATGGAGCCGGCTGCCAGCAGCCGGGCGATTTCTTCACCGATGGCCTTCCTTCGTTCTTCGGCGAAGCGCCGGAGAGGCTGCTTCACCGGCTTGGCGTCAGGCCGGACGTGGAGGTGGTGCTCAGCCAACTCCCTCGGCACACCCGGCATGTCTCTTGGAGTCTATGCGAAGATGTCCCGATTCTCACGGAGGAAGCTGGTGAGCTCGCTTTCCTATTTCTTGCTCAAGCCGGCACCGATGGTGACGTACTTGTCCGGCTGCGCCGGGTCCAACAGGATCTTCTTGGTGTTGTCGGCCGGCTGGAAGTGAGTAGTCCCAGCCGGGTTGCCTGCAGCCGGCATGTCTGTCTGCGCGGCCTTGGCGAGGGCAACGGCGTCGTGGATGAGCTGCTTCTCGGTGGCGATGACCAGCGTCTGGGCCATCTTGGAGCTCTGCGTGGCGCAGTCCATGGAGCGGCGATAGTCGCCGGCTATGGTGATGACCCCCTTTGGGCCGGGCAGCTTCATCTTCAGGTACCCATAGTGGGGCACCGCCATGAACTTGGTCATGGCCGGCCTGCCCAGGAGCGCGTGGTAGGGACTCACGAGGTCCACCACCTCGAACTCGATTCTCTCGGTGCGGAAGTGGTCCGGCTTCCCGAACATCACCTCCAGCGTGATCCGGCCGATCGGCTGGCAGCAATGGCCTGGCACGATGCCATGGAAGACGGTGGGGGTGGGGCGCAACTCGCTCTTGGATGCCCAGCTTGCGGGCGGTGTCGCGGTAGAGGATGTTGATGCTGCTGCCGCCGTCGATGAGGACGCGCGAAAAACGCACGCTGCACCGGGTTGTGCCGATGGTGGGGTCGAGGACCATGGCGTAGCTGCCCGGCTTCGGCAGGACAGCCGGTGTGTCGCGGCGATCAAAGGTGATGGCCTGCTCTGACCGGCTTAGGTACCGGGGACCGGCGGTATGACCGCGTTGACCTCGAGGGAACGGCTCTGCTGGCTCGTCTTGTCCTCGGGCTCGGAGGTGAAGATGATGTAGGTAGCATCTTCGGCCAGATATCGGCCATGCTGCACTTGGTTAGCCTCGTGGTTTTCGAGGTTGGCGTTCTCTGCGCCGCCTTGACCACCCGGCCCGCCGGCTGGAGGAGGCGGGGGTGGAGGGGGGAGGGGTTCGCCGCTTGTCAGCCGCTTCATGAAGTGGCAGTCGCGGGTGGTGTGGTTGGAGGGGTTCTTGCCGCCGTGGTACTTGCACGGCGAGTCGAGCATCTGCTCGAAGGTGTACTTCGGCTTCCATTGCCGGTCTGTTTGCTTCTGGCGGCGGCTGCCGCCTGCCGCGTTGTCCGACATGGCTGCCACATGGGCGGAACCGTACCGGCGATCCGGCTGGTCGCTGTGACGCTTGCCGCGGTAGTTGTCCCGCCGGCTGCCATGCGAGCCGCCTTCGGCCGGCTTGTGCTCAGCCGGCTTGTTGTTGTCCCGTCTTGCTGGGGCCGGTGAAATATCAGCCGACGCCTTGCCGGCTTCCTCCGCCAGCCGCAGTACTTGTCTCGCGATGACCATCAAGGCGGCCATCGTCTTGGGCTCGCTGCGGCGTAGCTTGTGCCACAAGCATGGTGTTGGGCCGGCAGCCTCCCATGAAGAAGCCGATGGCTTGCATCTCGTGCACGCCCTCACAGGAGTTGCGCATCTCGCACCGGCGCGTTAGGTACGCGCGATCCGTCTCGTCCGGGCCCTCGCTTGCACATCTCAAGCTGTTGAGGGCTGACCCGGCCGGCGATAGGTGCCGGTGAAGTTGCCGATGAAGGCGGCTTCGAAGTCCAGCCAGCCGTTTATGCTGCCTGGCTGGTAGGTTGTTGAGCCACGTGCGGGCGGAGCCGAGCAAGCATGAGGGGGAGTAGCGCACAGCCCAGCGCTTGTTGCCCTTGGCGATGCCGACCGCCGTGGAGTAGTCCAGCCAGCCGGTCTTCCGGCTTGGCGGTGCCGTCGTACTTGGGGGTGTCGCGCGGGAGCTGGAAGCCGTCGACCATGGGCTCGTTGAGGATCCGCGGCCCGAAGCACTTTGGGCCGGCTGGCCCTTCTTCTTCCGCGATGCGGGATTGAACCAGCCGGTCGAGGCGGTCCCGAGCGTCTGTTGGCTCGATGCGCGGGCCCAGCCGGGAGTGGGCCGGCTGGCGAGCGCCGCTGGCTTCTGGAGCCGGCCGGTGTGGGCGTCGAGGCTCGGAGTCTTGCTCCTGGTTCCGGCTTGGTGGAGCCCGGCTGCGGCTGCCGCCGCCGCCGGGCTGGTGGCTCGGCCGGCTCGAGGTTGCGTGCGTGGCGCGGGAGTCGTTGCGCCGGCTTGGTCCTGGGGAGGTGGACTCGGCCGTATCCCTGGCGTTGCCTGCGGCACCACGAGCGTGAGAAGCTCTAGGGTCTCGGGCGTACCTGGGGTCTTTCGACTGCTTGTTGGCAGCCTTTACCAACTCGGCCACCCGCGCGATCCCGGCGGCGTAACTCTTCGCCTCTCGAGGCGGTGCAACTTCTTCCGCGGCGGCTTCGGCCGCGAGCATGTTCTTGTCGGGGGTGTTGTAGATGGGCAGCTCCATGGATGGAGCCGGCTCGTCCGCGCCGTCGCGGTCGATCTCGGCGCCTAGGTCGCGGCCTCGCGGCGGATCCGGCCGGCTCGGCTGGGGTTGTCGCCGCCCGGGGTGAGGCCGCGGGCGCGGTTCTACTCGCGGCCGGGTGATGTCCCACCGGCGCTTAGCAGCAGCCAGCTCCTCGGTCTGCTTGAGGAGGAGCACGCGGTGCGCCTCCAGGTCTGCCTCGACGGCGGCGGCGCCGGTGCCGGCGCCGGTGGTGAGCGGAGTGCTCAGCTTTGCCCGGACTTGCTCCAGCCGGGATGGTGGTGGTGGCGCCTTTGCGCCTGATGCGGATGCGTGCCCGCCGACGTCGCGCTCCAGGTCAGGGCCGCGGATGCGCGTGGACTTGGAGGGGAATTCCTCGCCAGCCATCATGACTTGCACGACGGCGGGGCTGGCGGTAGCGCTGCTGCCGGCTCGAGGGGGAGGGCTAGCGCAGCGCAGCACCTGCCGCGGGTAGCGCGGTGGTGCGACGGTGGCGACGTAGACGTCGTGGCCGCCGAAGGAGATGACGCTGCCGCCGGCTGGGAAGGGCCGGTCGGCGAAGCAGCCAGCGTTGTCGGCGACGCAGCCGAGGGAGCCGAATCTCCGGATCAAGCTCGAAGCGACTCGCTCGCCGGTGGTGATGGTGAGGCCCGTCCGGATGAAGACACCGGCCGAGGACGCTGAAGGCCCCACGGTGGGCGCCACATGTCGTGGTATCGTCACGGCATATGCCATAGGGTGGCTAATCGAAGGTGGTCCCTGAGAGATCTCACGGCGGTATCCGGAAGCGGGTATGGGCACGAGCGACACGGCGACGTACCCAGGTTCGAGGCCCTCCGATGGAGGTAAAACCTCTACTCCTGCTAGAGTGTATAAGATATCACACAAGTACAATGGTGCTCCTAGAGCTGTGTCCGGCTGCTCTCGGGAGGCTAAGGGAGACGATGGTCTCTCTCACGAGGCAGCGCTAAGGGTGGAATGGAGTGAGAATGATCGATCCCCCGCACGAGAGGGGGTAGTGCGGCTTATATAGGCACCGGCACTTTACATATAAGACCCTATAGTCTACTGGCCGGCTTGGCCGGCTCCGGCTTCCGCTCCTTCCCGAGGCAGTGACGTCAGGAGCCGTTGAGGCGTAGTGGCCTGTCCCATCCGGCTCCCAGGTCAGCGGTATGGAGAGGAAGTGTCCCTGTCGCCGTCAGCCACTGTAGCCAGTACGGATCGTCGTTAGCCATGATGGCCTGTCCGGCGCGTGGCACTGTTGCTCCACAGTGCCCCGTGCTTTACGGAAGATGAAGTCAGCGTGGACTTTGGGAACCCGGATCACCAACCCGGTTCCTTCCAGTGCAAGACTCGCCAGCCTCGAGTCGGTCTGAGGTACAGCACCCCAGTCGGATATGGCTTGTAGAAGCCGGCCCGAGGCTACAGCATTGGCGGCCGTAGCCAGGCCGACTAGGACCTGGAGCCAGCCGGCTTCCGGACCAGCCGGCCACGGCGCCAGCCGGCTGCTCCTCAGCCGGCCTTTGCCGCGAGCCGGCCAGTGGTCAGCCGGTTGCTCCGCGTCCATTGCCCTACCCGGGGTCTTCCCCCCGACACCGAGCGTTGAGTCGGCTTGCTCCAAGGAGACTCGATGCTCATAAACTTAGCCCCCAAGCGTCAAGGTGGAAAATTTCCGGCTTGTTGCTCCAAAGAGAACTTCATCGATGTAGCCCCCGAGCGCCAAGGTGAATTTACTTGAAAATCCGGCTTGGTGCTCTTAGAGTAGCTTTATCTTTATATGTGACTTAGGAATAGCGTAAATCCCAAGAATCTAGATGGAAATTTCCAGCACTGATAACCGAAAGGAAACACACTTTTCACCTAAGATCAAACCGCAGCCCCCGAGGGTTGGTTCCGGCTAAGCATAGCGGAATCAAGACTCAAGTTGCTTTTCCAGCTGTGCACGCCATGGATCCGCCTAACCTTGGGGACTGTTGTACGTCCAAGTGTCATGTACCTGATACATAAACATAAAAACATATTTGTATTAAATTGTTTCTTTGATCATGTTCAACGAACAAATGTAAGGCGGAACAAAAACGGCCTTTGAACAAATGTTTTAAAGCTGAAACTATGCAGCGGTTGAACAACATAAAACTGTCAAGGCGGAAAAAACTCGACTATCTTGAACAGTTAATGTAATTTATATGTTTTAAGCAAGTGCTGGTTTATCCGTTCTTCTCGTTTATATGCTTGACTTTTCGCGAGACGGCAAACTTTAAACACAGAACATCTGCTGAGGCGATAGCGCTTAATAGCGAAACAATCAAGAACCTCAGAAATAGAGGCCGGCTTTAAGTACCGAGATGTCACTACTAAGGAATCCACACATAAAACAACAGAAAACGTGTAGGCCAGAAAACTTAAGCTAACGCTCGAAAGCGGAATTTTTGCGGCAGTCTCTGGAGCCTTAAGCGGCAAAAACAGTACAAAGTTTTTCACGAGCGTGAGGCAAATCGTGGGAAAGATATGACCAACAGTGAAAGCGGTAAAAGACTCAGGATATGAGTGAACCAATCTTAATCTCATGATCATAAAATTTTAAAATTTTAAATATAAATAGGGACTTAGCTGTTTGGAGCGGAGTCAACGTCGGTTGTGGCGGTTTTTCTTTGGCGTTCCGTTGAGCCGGTGCGAGATTGATTGTCGCAGTGGTCCTGTAGGTGCGGATCCACCTACCAAAATTTAGGTGTGGATCTGACTTCGAAAAATTTAGGTGCGGATCCACCTACCAAAATTTTGGTATGGATCCGGCTTCAAAAATATAGGTGCGGATCCGACTACCAAAAATAGGTATGGATCCGGCTACCAAAAATATAGGTGCGGATCCGACTACCAAAAATAGGTATGGATCCGGCTACTGTTATCACCGGAATTTGACCGGATCAGAGGTGGGCCGCGATTACAGATGGGCTTGAGGCATATATATGGAAGAAATACATGAATCGGCCTTGTATACGAAATTTGGGCTAGTTTGCCCGTGTATTTGTAACATAGTAGGATACGTGTCGGTTAGATAGAGTTTGGACTCGTGCCCGGTTGGGATTATTCCCACATTAGAAAGTCTACGGACTATAAATATGTATCTAGGGTTTATGAAATAAACAACAATCACGTTCACCACAAACCAATCTAGGCGCATCGCCAACTCCCTTGTCTCGAGGGTTTCTTCCGGGTAAGCATCATGCTGCCTAGATCGCATCTTGCGATCTAGGAAGTACACGTTTATTCGCTGTTCATGCGTTGCTCGTGCTGAAGCCTTTTTGATGGCGAGCAACGTAGTTATCATAGATGTGTTAGGGTTAGCATTGTTCATCGTATCATATGCTGTCGTCGTGCAACCCTTAGACATCTAGCCGTCCTTACACCTATCTTAGGTGTAAGGGCGGGACCCCGCTTGATCATTATTTAGTAGATCCGATCCGTTATGATTGCTCCTTGTTCTTCAAGGATTAGTTTAATATCTGCATAGTTAGGCCTTACAAACGGGTTGAAGGATCCAGTGGCGCGTAGGGTGTAGTTTGCTAGCCCTAGACAGGATGTTCCGAGGATCAACTTAGTGTTGGTTTTTAGGCCTTGTCTAGGGTCGGTTTACGATCACCGTGCGTGGCCGCCGGGCTCAATCACGAGTAGGATGTTCCGATTATGCGGTGAAAACCCTAAATCGTAGTAGGTCGTTTTAGCTTTGTTTTGATCAAGCAGGACCACCATCTGATCGTACACCTCGTACGCATCATGGGTGGATCGGCTCCTTGAGCCGATTCACAGGACAACCTGAGAGCCGATCGAGGCTCGTATTTAATGTTTACGAGTATGCCATGCAGGAAACTAAGCGAGGCACATCCAACACCTTCCTGACCGGTATAGGTCAGGTGGCACGCCCTTGCACCGAGCATCGGACGTGCGTGCTCGGAGTCTTTGCGGGCCGTCGCTCGGAGGGACCAGGGCCAGCCCGCAGCCCCGGGAGCCTCCCGGCTCTACCGTGTTGCCCGTCGCTGCTCGCCGGTGGGTTTCGACCGCAACACATTCCGGCACGCCCGGTGGGACAATCTTCGACATCAACCGCATCGCCATCTACATCCGAGATGGCGGAAGGCACTCCGATCACGTACGAGGATCTGACCGAGGAGCTCAAGAAGAAGCATGACGAGGTCAAAGCGATCCTCGAAGCCGATCTCATCGGCTCTTTTCTACGAACCCGCTCACATGGCATCAGGTGGAAAGGGTTCTCACCTGAAGCGCGCTCGATGGAGTGGACCCGTCCGCCCCGTCGGAAGAACGCACCAGGTCGCTCACGTCGGAGATTAACTTCATGGTAGCTCATTCGCTACACCGCCATTCACGAGAGCCTCGGTGAACACTTTGGAGCGTGTCGCTCTTCGCGTGATCCAGAAATCATGAAGCATCGCATACTCTCCATCAGGACCAGCTCTAGGGACTCACCAAGGAGAGATGCCACTCCAGTCCCGTCCACCGCTGCCATTCGCGTTGGCAGCACCAGAAGTGCCGAATTCACCGACATACGTCGTCTACAAGATCGGTGGTGACCCTAGCGACTACCAGTTCTTGCATGAGGCGCCTAAGGAGATCCCTCATGGATACACGTGCACATACGTGCCAGACTGCAGTAACTGGGCCCTCACAAACCAGACTGCAACAGCAGGGACTTCTGGAACAACAGGAGGAACTTCGGGGACAGATCTTGAGAAGCAGACGTGGCTAGCCAAGTACGCCACCCCGATAAACCTCCAGAGCCCGACTCCTGCAGTTGGCTCAGAGCTTGAGAAGCAAGCATGGCTGGATAAGTATGCCACTCCGGCAAATCTTCAGAGTTCGACTCCTGCAGCCAGCACCGCGGATCAGATCAGTACAATCTTGAGAGACCAGTTCGGCATGGTGCCGAAGAGGAGGGCAATCAGCTATTCCAAGCCGTACCCCAACGAGTACGAGTTGATCCCACTACCACCCAAATATCGGCTCCCTGAATTCTCCAAATTTAGTGGATCGGATGGTTCCAGCTCAATCGAGCATGTGAGCCGATATTTGGCACAGCTGGGCACGATCTCAGCATCAGATGAGCTGCGTGTGAGGTTCTTCGCACGTCCCTCACAGGATCGGTTTTCGGGTGGTACGCATCGCCGCCACCGGACTCAATCCGGACTTGGAAGCAGCTTGGAGGAGCAGTTCCACATGCAGTATCACTCGAGGCTTCCGAGGCCGGCATTGCCGATCTAGCACAAGTACGACGAAGCGCGGAGAAACAAGTGTCGGAATACATCCAGCCGCTCGAAACGTTAGGAACCGATGCTATTTGGCTCGTGTGACCGAAAAAGAAGCGACCGAGTTGGCGGTGGTGGGTCTCGCATCACCGATCAAGGACGGGGCCTCCCAAGCAGACTACCCTTCACCGGCGCACATGGTGCGTAAGCTGCCATTATATGAACAGCGCCACCCGGCATGTGATACCAGGATAAATTCAAGCGTGCGGTGGTCCTGGTTGAGGCAGATGAGGATGAAGGCTCGCGGGAGATCAAGAGGTAGCAGTGGCTGAATGGACTCGGGGGGCAAGCCCGTGTCCTGTAAGTGGGTTAAGCCACAAGGTCCTCCAAGAGGGTTTGACTTCGATGTCACCAAGGCTGAGCAAATTTTCGACCTCTTACTTAAGGAGAAGCAGCTAAAGGTACCCGAAGGCCACAAGATCCCCACGGCTCAGGAGTTGAACGGAAAGCCATACTGCAAGTGGCATAACACGTTCACCCATGCCACCAACGATCCGCAGGGTGTGGCGTCGCAGGTCCAAATGGCGATAGAACAAGGGCGTCTAATTTTCAGCCAGCACGCCATGAAGGTCGACACACACCCTTCCCCGCCATTAACATGGTGGAGTGCACTTACCCTGGAGGGTGCCAGCCAGATTCTCGTTCAATATCAACATGGTAGGACCCGGGCACCCCTCCGGTAAGGACGGAGACGAGGGCAGCTGCTCTCATAGCAAGGACACGAAGGAAGCCGTTCCACGCGATCGGCTCCGTCACGTTGGCAAGCGCTACATCACGGAGAGGGAGAAGTGAGGAACGTAAGATATCAGCGACCTCTCTCTGATCACCTCCTCAACAAGTATGTGAGTCAATATGACCAACGCCGATGGTATAACAGCGAGGACGAAAGGGATCGTCTAGCTAGGGATGCCAGGAGACATCGTCGGCATGATCGCGACGAGGAGAGATATGAGCGCCACGCCAAGGAAAAGTCGAGAGAGCAAGACGACGTGGATAGGCACTGGACTGCTCCCTTCTTCGGACACTCGCTGGGATTCAGGAATGAGCCGATTGCCTACAATCGGCAACTGCCCAGGATGTAAACAGAAGAAGAAGGATGCAGCTAACGTGTCCGTGTTCAAACGTCTAGGGCCTCTCCCGCCTCGGAACAAGCACGCTGAGTCCTCTCGGCTGGAAGATCTCGAGGAATTAGAAGACGATGATGAACAAGAAGATAAGTACCACCGGCCAAGGTGGTGCCCTGATGGACTCAGCCGTTCCCAAAAGCGTAGGGTTCAGCGACTACGTGGTTTGGAGGAAGCCGAGAGGTTATACCGCACACGTTGAGGAAGGCGCGGCCTGATCCGGCCGTTAAAATTCAGCGAACCCCGGACGAAGAAGGTCGGCCACAAAGGAAAGAGTGGCGCCCGCACAAAAGAAAGCCGATGATGAGACATCGGCCGGCACAAACATGGTGTTCATCCTTCCAACGAGTTTAGTGCTCCGAGATTAGACGAAGCACCCGTGGCACAACTTGACTGCGGCCCACGGCCGGTTATCTTTGAGAAGCCACGAGAAAGAAGCTACAGACACCTGAAGGCCTTGTACTTGCGAGGCTATATCAATGGGCAGCCTGTCAACAAGATGTTGGTGGACACCGGAGCGGCAGTCAACATTATGCCATACTCCATGCTACGTCGGTTGGGACGCTCTAGCTCGGATCTGATCAAGACCAATGTGACACTGAGTGATTTCAACGGCCAAGCATCTGACGCACAAGGTGTTCTGAATGTGGATCTGACCGTAGGAAGAAAAACCATCCCTACGACGTTCTTTATTGTCGACAGCAAGAGCACCTATGCTGTCCTGCTAGGAAGAGATTGGATCCACGCCAACTGTTGCATTCCATCCACGATGCACCAATGCTTGATACAGTGGGATGGAGATGAAGTAGAGGTCGTCCACGCAGATGATTCAGCCGAGATTTCAACGGCTGGCATGAACGTTTGGGAGACAACGGGCCAAGAGCCACTCTCGTGCATCAATTTGGACGACTGCGAGCGCATCGACGTGACGAAGGACGGGGTGAGACTGGTCTTATCCCCCGGCCTGACCGTGTAACAAGAGCAACATCTATGGACAAACGTGGCGATGCCGATCCGTGTGATCGGCCCCAAGGATCTATGGAGGAACATCGCAAAACCTTCATTGAGCGATTCGATCAACATGGAGGCCGATTCCAGCAATCGGCCAAAATTATCATCACCATGCGTTCTGCCTGGGTTCAACGTCGATCTAATGGGCAATGGGTTTACGTCGGCTGATGAGCTGGAAGAAGTCAACACTGGTCCTAACAGAGCCGACGTTCACATATAGTGCCTTGGCTAACCACAGAGCCGATATCAGCAGATACCTGGCAGAATCGGCTCGGGGGGCACCTAATCAGATGAACATGTGCGACAGATGAACATGTGCGATACATGTGCAGTGAAATATTGGGGGCCGATAGAAAAATCGGCCAGTAAAAAAAAATTTCATGATGTACAGCCGATGCACGGACATCGACTTTAGAGCTAAGGAACAAAGCCGATGCACGGCCATCGACTCTAGTGCAAATTTCATGGGATCTACCAGTGGCGTGTTCAAGACACGAGGACTTCCAACTCCGTGCGCAAGGTTGCCAGTTCAGCAGTGCTATCAGAGGAGTTTTGGGCGTACAAGACAACCTTGTCAGAGGAATTTTGGTTTCTAAGCCGCCGGTGATCATCTGCAGTATCGGCTTTCAACGGAAGAAAGGTGGCCGGCTCTGGCTGGCTCTGCATGGTAGCTTTCTCAGATGCGATCGAGCTCAGTTCCATTTGTCTGAATTACGTGTCCTCATCACTGTTTTCGCCTTGACTGAGGCTCGGGGGGAAGCTGACCTGGTAGATGCTCTGTTTTTAGAAGCCGATTGGAGTGTCATCGGCTGGTCCTGCGTCGCAATCTTCTTCAAAGGTGGTGATCCACCAGAGCTCAAAGTCACCGGTCGAAAAGATGAAGGATAGATCGTGAGGGATTGATGCGTTGACGTCGGCTTATTGAGCATTGACCAAGTTTACGATCACTCTATAATCGAAGAGATGAAGGACGGATTATGAGGGACCGATGCGTTGCCATCGGCTCGTTGAGCATTGGCTAAGTGGACAATCGGCAAAGTCAGTATGAGGGGAAATCGGCTAAATTAGCATAAAGGAAATCGGCAAAATCAAATTGGGGAAATTCTTCATTGATAAACGAGATTTCTTACATAAAGAGCTGATTGCTCTCAAAAGGAAGTACTAGGGGATACATTGCCCCATCTACTAATACTGATTCTATGCTAGGGGTCCTATCTACGGGCCGTTGCTGCCCTCGTCGTCGTCGTCCGCCGGCCACCGTCGGCGCTTACTCCCCGCGGGCCTGCGTCGCCGCTTCGTAGCGGCCGCCGGCAGGACCCTCGTTGTCCTCATCTTCCTCGTCAGCATCGTTGTCGTCGCTATCGAAGTCGCTGAGGTTCCCCGGCCAGGGGCAGAAGCGCTTGGCCGGCGGTTCGTCGGAGGAGGTGTCGTCCTCCTCCTCCTCCTCCTCCTCCTCCTTCTCGGAGAAGGTGAAGTCATCACAGGAGAAGCGATCGTCATCGCTCTCCTCCTCCGTCTCCCCGTCGGCGAGGAAGTGGAGGTCACTTTCCCCGTCGGTCGAGGACTTGTCGTCCTCGTGACCAGACGGAGAAGTCGGTGGACCGGGCTCATCCCCGGCTTCGATGGCGCGGCGGATGTTGGCCGCGTGGGCCTCCTCCGGGTCCCACTCCGGCGTCGGCTCGCGGGAGGAAGAGGATTCAATGGAAAGACCCGATGAGGCAGAGGAGGAAGAAGACATGGTGGCGCAGGAGGGCTTTTGGAGTGCTAATGCGAAGGGGATGAAAAAGCGAACTGTTTGGAACGGTTAAATAAAAGGGGATATAGTGGAGATTCAATGCCACAAAGAAGCTCGAGGAAGTGGTG
>NC_061514.1:228462178-228487307 GCF_022539505.1 Lolium rigidum
CATGGTACACCAGCAACCACGGCGCGACTTCAACTTCGTCGGCCATGGCAACTTTTCTTGTAGTGAGCGGCACTACCGTGCTAGGAGTACTGCAGTCCAGTTTTCCGCGACACCGTGGATGCATCGCGGCAAGGATGGACGTGTGAGACATTTATGTGACCCAGACATTACACATCTTGTGCAGGGTCATGTTCAGCGACACAGGGGTCCATCAAAACCTCGTAAGAAGAAGGTATTGGCGCCGAAGTACAAGTTCATGTGGAGAAGAAAGGAGGCGCCAAGTGCTGTATCAAGTCAAGCAGGCCGCGAGGGAGGATGTGGTGTGGAAGGCAAGCAAGACTTGAGGACGGCGAGGACGTGTCATGTTTATATCACGTCACCTTTTTTCCAGAAGACCCTCACGCGTTGGGGACAACACTTCTTGAAGAAGGGGAGAGATGATATGGATATCCAGGCCTGGTACACTAGGACAGCATTGATATGATAATTAGATCTAAGGTTGTACCAGTATTTTATTATAGTCTTGTTATTAGGAAATAATAATGTAGCCAGGTCATGTGGTGGGCCAAATTAGGGTTTTAAGTTGTGTCTATTTGACTTGGGCCTGTCCAAGTCGAATTAGGTTAGGCCCAATAAGGGCTGGCCGGCCACCCCACCCCTCATATAAGGTGGAGGTGCGGCTAGAGTTTGGGAGAGCTAAGTTTAGACAAAAGATTAGGGTTTTCCCCATTGCGTGTGTTGACGTGTATCATCCCTCAGGGGGTACGGCGCTGCCGTTATCTATTATATCCGCTGCGAAGGTTCTTGTGTTCATCAAAGATTGTCTAGCTCAAGGTTTGAGGCGTATCGTTCATCGATCCGTTGCTTGCTGGATTCGTTCCCACTTCTCCAGGCTGCGTTCATCGCGTTGTTGGAAGATTCTCTACCCCAGGTTCTCGCTGTGAAAGATCGGGCAACACTCTAGGTGGATAAAGCTGGATTCCCCTTTATCACTAACGTTGCAGGAAAGATCCGGCGATACATGTGGCCATATTTCAACGCCAGATGTATGAATTAGACACTGTTGGCATACTTACCGACGCTTATTTGAAGCGCGATGGTGGACATGCTCTAAGCAAGCACATCATCATATTCGATCAAATTTCATGATAGGGACCGGTGGAGTAAAATACATCGCGCCACCAAACTTGACACCCTTGCCCGCCTCCATCGCACTACATAGGAATACACATTCTACGGTTACTAAAAACGGCACGGAGGGCCAGTGACCATCACTGTGCGGTGTAGCTCAGCGTATTTGCTGATGTGCCAAGAAACCGGCCCCGCTGTCAGATCAAAACTAGTTCCACCTATGCAGTTTATTTTACAAAAAAATCTCAAATTATTATTTTAAAAACAACAATAACTTCTCCCACATACCGGTTTAAATGATTTTTTTGCAACACACCTTCACTTAGCAGAACTCCCATCCACTGTCTTCTCCTTCTCCCTATCTCTGGCCAAAAAAATCCCCACGACGCCGCACGGAAATCCGCCTGCACCTCGGCTCCCTTGGTGCCGGCGAGTTCCTCCCCTTCTCCTCTATCATCCGGCTCGGTCACAGAGATGAAAATTCGCCGGAGACGCGCCGCCGACTGTGCCCCCGACTGGATTCGCGGCGAATTCCCATCCCCAAATTGTGCATGACCAAGGCGCATCGGACACCACGTCGAGAAACCAAGCCCACACGACCGAGACTACCTTCCCCTCGCTCCACACATCCGTCCTCGCCTCTCGCCACAGTCGGTGCGCGGGGTTGCCTGGCTCAGAAGATCGAGCTCGCCCGCCGACGACTGGAGCAGCGGCAATCATATTCATCTAAGGTTCCTGGAGGGTGGTGCCATAGGCCGGTGATGGAGGCCAGGGCGCTGCCCGAGCTTCGGGAAGGAGGCATCGGTCTTGCCACGAATGGGGAGCACAAGCGGATGGAAATCTCACCGTGGCAATGGGAGGTGGATCCCAATCTCTATCATTTTTCAATCTAGTCCTTGTCGTTAATTATTACTAACAAATAGTCGCTTTAGATAGTCATTGGCTGAGCTCTGAGCCGATTTCAGTTATCATAGAATACATATTCCTATGTACGGTGATGGAGGCGGGAAAGGGTGTGAAGTTTGGTTATACCTGACCATATGTCGGGCCGAGCCGAGGAAAGCCCAATGCTAAAAAATTAGGCCCAAGCCCGGCCATCGGGCCACGGGCCGGGCCGTAGTATTAAATGGACTTTTCAGGCTACCCAGGTCCGGCCCGGCTGTCTGGCCAACATTTTTAGGCTAGGCCCAAGTTTTTTGGGCCGGGCTTCGGGCCGGGCTGCCCACAGGCATGAGTTTGGTGACGCGCGATATATTTTACTCGGACCGGTGCCAGTGGTGGGAGGGGTCGGGCCGCCCGAGCAAGCCCTTTTTCGCGCTAACGGAAAACCAATTTCCCGCTCACGAGTTTCCACTCCAAAAATCTGTCCAAAAGAAAAAAAATAGTTAACCCTAGATATCAAGGAGATCAAGAATATCGCCATATGGGAGTTTGAGTCGATTCGAATCCGATGGGGGCTTCGAAGGACGACGTGGACCGCCTCTTCGCCTGCTTCAAATGCGGCATCTCCCCTCCCCGTAAGCTCCTATTCCACAAAAAAATGGCGATTCCCCACCAATACTTGTCGATTTACTTACTCGATTCGATTCGATTCAGAGTCGGCGGTGAGGGAGAGACCGCCGCGGCAGGGAAAGAAGCTGCGGGTCGCATCTGCGGCAGCGAGCGACGGCGGCGGGAGCAGCTCCGCTTCTGCTTCTTCCACACGGGGAGGCGGGGAAAAGGCGAGCGAAATGACCACCTTAAATTTATTCTCGTGGTTCCACTACAAGAAACATGAAAGAGCAAGTCATTTTCTGAGATTCTTTGTTCTTTCATGCATAAGGAGCCATCATCAGCGGCGATCAAATTCAGAAACCGGAAGCAGATGTCCCCAATTGTGTTCTACGGTTCTCCTCAAGGTGTTCCAGTGAAAAAGCCGATGAGCCTGCTGAGGCTGCTTCGTGAAATCCGCATTGATCTGAAGAAGCAAACTGATTTGATATCCAGGTGCCTAGTTCGGTTGATGTTGCATTTGTTTGTGTGGCAAATGAGCTCGTTTTTTTGTTCTTAAAATGACGTTCTCTTTGTGGGTATGCAGGGACGTTGTCTGGGCTACATTCCCTAGGCAAGATGAGGCAATAAGGTTCTCAAAGGAGCATGCAGACACCAAAATCTTTAGCTATCAAGATCATTTGAGCGGGCAAAGAAGGTTCCTTGTTTCTACATACGAGGAGTTCTGGAGAAGGTTGAGACCTTTACATTGTCAACCTTTCCATTTCTTACGTACATTATAGCTTATACCTCTCTGTCCATTTTTGATCTTATGTTTCCCTCTTACTAGAGGGCAAAGCAAGTCGGGCCCTCTAAATGGAAATGCATTACCTACTAGTCCTACTTTGTTTCTTGATTGGGTTTTCATGTTCTCTTCCTTAAATGGCCAATCATTTTGATCATACACATTCACTCTGCTTTGTGGCACCGCCTTCTTCCAGGTATAATAATATGGATCCACAAATTCGCCACCACTATGAAGTTATCCAGGAGGCAAGTTTCCATATCTTGATCCTATGCTGAAATGGTCCTATATAATGTGTTACATGGTAACACAAATAGAAAATTCTTCTATCGCCTTGGGTGTGATGTTCTAGTTGCTTGTTTTGATGGGGAGAATATGTGGAAAGAACCCGTAGAGACATAAATTCATTCTGGCCTTTGTAATTCCTTATTCATGAACATGGTAAATAAATATAGATTATCCTTGCCACAACTTTACTAAATTGAGTCTTGTTCGTTCGTTGCAATCTCCCGGATACTGTTATGTTTTAAGTTTGATGAATCAATTTACATATGTTCATGACCAATATTTACCACAAATAGCCACACCATAGATATCAGATATAACATTTCTATTGATGCTACAGGGTTCACCTTGCCACATTTACTTTGATCTCGAGTTCAATGCAAAAATTAACCAGGAGAGAGACGCAGATGAAATGGTTGATATATTGGTTGCTGTCACATTCAGTGCCTTGCATGACAAATATTCCATCGAAGGACAAGAAGAATGGATCATAGAATTAGACTCATCTAATGAAGGTGGCCCATTTTTTCTCCGTTTGCATGGTTCAAATCTGTTTTAACACTAGAATATTGCTTTTGATAAGAACATTGGGATCACCCTATGGTGAACACGATTAACATGAACATGTTCTGATTGACTGGTTGCTATGGATTCTTTAATTTCTAACTTCATATGAGGATTTTTCTTGCATAGTTTATTTGCAAGAAAGAAGGCACTACTTAATATAAGTAATTTGTGTAGGACATGGTTACCATAGGCCAAAATCATGTTCCTAGAACAGCTGTACCAAAATAATTTGCAGGTGCATATTTTCTAAGAGTGAATATGGAACATTAGTTTATTTTCATGCACTAACTTATGCCTTTTCCACCACAAAATGCTTACTCTACAAGTGAGGAGCTGCAAGAAGTAGAACGATGTGAAAGCAGTGGGAAAAGTTCCCTTTTATTGATTATTTTTTTCGAGAAAACGCAAAAAGCTTTTGCGTTTCATTTCATTGAAAAGGAGAGGGAAATAGGTTTGTTGTTACAGCCCTCCTAAGAGGTAGAATCCGAAAAGGAAAACAAAAATACTTCAGTGTACATCCCAGTTTTGAGGCAGCAGAACGTGTAGGCCTGGTGCCCCAGCCCTTGCCCAAAGCGTGGCTTCATCTCGTATCTTGGCGACGGTGTTGGGGATGGATGGCTCGGCACCGTTGAAGACGATGTCGTTGCGGTGCTTCCAAATGACCCAGGGCGTGAGGAGCGCGATTGAGGCGAGTCCTTTGCGCAGGGGCTTGGGCGTGGCGTGCTTGGCTTTGTGCCACCATGTGAGGAGGGTGTCGTCCTGCTCAGGCGGGTTGCAGGTTGCTCGCAGCCAGGACAGGATGTCGTGCCAAACCTGGTGGGAGAAACAGCAGCCGTAGAGCAGGTGTTGGATAGTTTCCATCTCCTGATCGCATAGTTTCCATCTCCTTTTATTGATTATTATTTGAAAGTGCTTGCACCTAAGATTTTGATTTTTGTTTACATTATATATTAGTCTTTTGCCATGATCAACTTATATTCTACTCAATCTTACTCACATCACAACTATTGTTGTTTGCTTAGAAAAGTTTTCACGCCATTTGATCATTCGTATACCAAAGACCGCATTCAAGGACAACTCCCATGTTGGTGCATTTGTCTCCGAGGTATTACTCAATCTCAATCTTCGGATTTGTTGTTATCTGTAGATTTATCATTTTTATTTGCTGAATATTTTGGTAATGTTGGCTATATCTGTGATGCCAACTTCACAGCTTATTGTACTGGTTATATTCAAACAAGGCAAAATTCCAAATTTATACTTTTTTTTTCAGTGTTCTAAATAGCACATGATGAAAGTATATAGGTGTAATATACTTTAGTGTGTACTGCATATAATCGAACCACCAATGGAGCAAGCACAACACCGGACATAAACTCTCAACTATATTCGGTATATTATGTACTTACTCAAAGCCTCTTGCATACAAGCAAGGAAGAATTACAGTCCTTCTGTTCTTCAGCAAGAGATGGAAATCCCCTTTATAAAAGGGTTACATGTTATATTCTTAAAACATGGCTGTCAATATTCAAGAGTTAATCAAATAGTTGGATAGCACGATTGTTACCTCCTAATTTTCTTGAGTTATTCAATTATATGCCACGAAAATCACCAGCTTGTTCCATCAGGATGTGGAGCACGAATCTCATCCTCTAGCTATAAATATCACTGCCGCAGGGTTAAACCCTTAATCCAGTCATTTCCCCCCTTCCGTCGCTCTCACTCAAGCGCCGCCTCTGAGCTCCTTGCGCTGCCGTGCCGGATCTTCGCCAGAGTTCCGCCGGAGTTCCTCCGCCGCGCCGTGTTCTTCAGCTGTTCTTAAGTTCAGCGAGCCACCGCGCCGAAACCTCACCGCCGACCAGCTCGACCACCGCGGCCGCCATCTCCGGTAAGCTTCCGTCTTCAAGCTTTGACATCGGAGCTTGTAGTGATGATCAGGGTGTTATGATGCTCCAGGCCACACCTAGCAGGGCAGTTCGCGCCGAGCAGCGATTTGCAGCTGCAATGCAAGCAAAAATCTTATACTGCTGGGGTCCCTTGTCCTAGGTGGGTCACAAAGCTGGGAGTCAACAGTGCTTGCGAAGAGGGTCCTGTAGGCTGATTGAGCAGGGTACTCGCCGGAACAGGTTCAGCGTCAGGTGAAGTGGTCATCAACCCCTTCGCTTGTGCTGTAGGTGCTGACAGTCTTGTCAAGGTGAAGGAATTCAAGAACCCCGCACATCCTAAAGCCCCCAGCGATATCTTTGATCTAGTGGCCTCTGTCCTAGCACATCCTTAACCATCCTCTGTTTCTGTGGTTGAGCTCCGGCAGCTGTTAAATCACCAGCGCCAGCTTTGCAATGGATTGGCCATCGAACCATTGGTCCATCTAGAACAAGCTGAATCTTTTGCTGTATGTATGTCTTTTGTTTTCCTTTTCTCAGCTCTATGGTTATTGCTTCAGCAGTCTAAACAACATATACCTTGCTTCCTTCAATTTAAGAGAAGTCCGTCTCATGTCTCGACATATGTAGACAGTGCTGCTGACCTATATCTCAAGTCACCTTCATAGTTGGTGCATGTATGCAGATAATGTAGCAAGTTCATAGGTGTAAATGTAACGTAGCAAACCAAGATATTAATTTCTTTACTCTTGACTGTTTAAGGAGTTTCCAGAGTGCTAACTCCGCAGTGGTGTTTTTGCTTCGATCTGATGCCATTTTCCGAATTGCCAGTAAAATAGTAAACTATCTTAGTATTTGCCACACTTCAGGACTGGCAGCTAGTCAATTCATCCTCTGTTTTCTCTTGAAATGAAAATATAACACTGACGTTAGCACTTAGCAGGACCAGAAAATTTTATGCTTTGACAGTACACCCTTCAATCACATTAGCAATTCATTTCACAGTCTCTGCTTATAATATATTTTCCAGCATGCTTAAGATGTTTTTTTTTTTTGGGAATGGGGTTTGTGTTCAGAGATTGATTTGTGCCTCCTTTTACGGTTCAAGGGTGGAATCTGATTTTGTTGCATGTCCTATCTTTGGTAAACTGTATTGCTTCCTTTTGTTTCCACACTGAAATATTATTCTTCCCACAGATCTGCTCGCGGATTGCAGCTCAACGTGCAGGCAATCCCAACCTTGATAAACTGCATATTAAAAAAGATAGCAGCTGTGCAGAACCTGTTGATCAGCTCTTTGTGGATACTGCTGTTTACTCTCGTAATCGTTGTTTCCGTTTAGCCTTTTCATCAAAGTCTGGGAAAAAGTCATTTCTTAGGGCTACTGGACGTTTCAAATGTAAGAACATGGTGAGCAGCTCTTGACCACATGCTTCCTCTTATGCTAGATAAATATAACTTTAAATGTACACTTGTACAGTATAAATTCGTTCTGTTTGTATCATGTGGAAGTGGAACTTGTTACAGTTTTGACCCTAAACCCGAAATTAAGTTCTTCATGTTGATTTCCTGCATGTATATGTTACCTCTGATGGTACAGAAGCTTTGGGTGTTGGAGAATAATTGACAGTCTTTAAGTTATCAAGGTTTGATATGCCAAACTATGATTCCAAAATAATGAAATGTTCGGTTAGCATAACCATCTTTTTGTTATTGCTTGTCCGTTGGTACTGATATGATTAACATTCAGGAATCTATCTAATGGATATATGCATTTACACAATTCTTCAAATTGCACCATTCTATGTTAGCCTCGAGTGTACTTGACACATTATTTTTGATAAAATGTACTTGCCACATTGCAGTAAGGTATGGAAACAAAAGCCTTGATAAATATAAGTACTTTTTGGTTTGATACATAAGTAGCGTATGAACTGGAACCAAGAACCAGACGATCTGTTAAGACAATTATTTGTTGACGAAGTTGCTTCTGAACTATTTAGTTCTATATATACCGAGCTGCTCTTGTGAAAAATCTGATCTGGGGTACTAGCAATTCTGTCTGGAAGATTGGAATTTTGGGACTTTTTTATTGAAATTTGGTGACGTCTGATATTTGTATCGTTCACTGCTTAGACAGAAGTTGTGAACTATGTTATGTTTACATGTAATTGTGAAATTTGTCAATGGAGAGCACTGAGTATGTTGTCCACTAAGATATTCGCATTTTGTCTACATGTAACAGAAAAAAAAAGAGGCCTAGACCTACAGGGACTAGATCCCGTGGCCTTTTTTTTAATAAAAGAGGCATTGAAAAACAAAAACTAGGTGTACGGGGGCTAGCCCCTGCGGGTTTTTTTATTTTTAAAATGGGAGGATATCGTGAGCTGCCTGCAGAGTCCAGGTCCGGAACCACATGGGTCAGTGGCGGATCCAGGACTTGTAAACAGGGGGTGCCACACTTTAAGTGCAAGTCAGTTGTCATGCAAAACAACAAAAAAAACGACAAGTAGGTTCAAAATTTGTTAAAAATATAATACAAATAGGTGAAACATGGTCTCACCATTGGCATAATTCCAACAAAGAGATTCAAAATATGTTGGAACTTACCTTAGTATGCATAGATTATATAACATAACCTTTTCATTTTTGGAGGGGGTGCCATGATATGCCATTGAGGTGTGTGCACACATGCACCTGACCTATACGAGTGATGATCAGTTCTCTTGTGCACATGTACTAAACTTGAATGCCATCAGAACATTTTCTTAACCTATAAAATGCAGATGCATAGCAAAAGGTAAAGTAAAGAAAATGAATATTGATATCTGGAAGTGTTTAGAAGCATACAATGTCCAAATAAAACGTAACTTAATGAAGAAGATTACACTCCATAAGTGACCTTGGAATTCATCCCAAATCAGCAGTTTAAATTAGACCGGTGGGCCAACATATTCAACTAAATGTTGTGTGTTTGAAGTCTCACAGAAAAATCTACTCGACAAATTCAGGCTTTCGTGTGATTGTGATGCTATATAGCCGCTGGTATCATTTGGCTGTCGTAGCGTCATCTGTATCTTTTCCCCTAATGGTATTCACCGTGGACCACATGCAAACTTATCAGATATGGCTGTGTATTTGATGCGTTTGAAATACTCAGAAGATTTGTTGTATTTATCTCAATATTGCATGATGCGTCTGATAGGCTGACAGCATGTTCTAATCGTTTACAGAACGACAAGGAACTATTTATGGAGTCACTTATTTGTAGATTAGATGATGACTGTGATAAACTTTTGATATGCAAACTTGATCTGGAATGCAAGAAAATGTTGCATTTTCACTCTGAAGCCAGCGTTCCACGAGTGAGTATTTGCGGTTTGCATTACTGATGCATTTTTGTTTGTCAATATGAAGATCATATCTTTATGCATATGTTTGTTCTAGTATGTTGAGTTTATATATTATTATTCTCTAACATGTCATGACTAGATTCAAAGAACAAACTGCCTGGATGCCATTAATACCTACCGAAGTAATTTTCCTCAAGAATATACATATGGGAGATCTCCTTTTCCAGCTCTGGACGGCTTTATTGAATCTATAGCTTCTTGTGGAAGTGTCTCAGGTTTTTGGTTCTTCCTTGCAGATATCCTTCTATTCTCAGTCCAGAAATATAAGGCACATACGTTTTCCTAGATTTAATTTTGATAGTCCAACTATATGTAGATATCTGATGCAAAATCGAGACCACTGAAACGTGTTTCTATAATACAAATTCAATTATACCGATTTCACATTACTTAATCCATATACGTGTGATCAAATTCTCACTCAAAGAAAATCTTGAGAAGCGCCTTATATTTCTGGACAGCGTATTTTTGTGTTAGTTATTCATCTTTCTATCGTACGTGTATGTGTTGTATGCAAGACCAGCAGCCTTTTTAAAGTTTTGAAATATGTCCTTGCGTGCATTGTCCTGTCAAAGAACGTGGTTCCACAATATGGCTATAGTAGTTGCCGTTACCAGTAAATAATTTTTATTCTGAAGATTCAAAATGGTAAACTAGGCAAACCCCTTTATCTGTGAACTTTTTGTAGAATACAATTAATGAAATATGAAAAATAACATGAAAAATTACTCATCTCCATCTAGACGCCGTGCACCATGTTAGTAACTATATAGACTTATTATCTACGGTTGTCAATTGCGCAAATCCCCATACCGACATTCCCTATTCATTTGACAGTTACCAGCGCACGACTCAATACTCAGCAGCATTAGCGCATGTCTTACTTGGATGTAGCCCCTCCATGTATTTAGCTATTCTGTCCCATACTCAGCTAATGTACTCTATTTAAACGATAAAAAATCAAACATGATGTGTGCATTTCAGCTATCCATTTTACCATGATATTGGAGTGGTGTTCATCACTATCTTCAACATTTATTTACTGTCGCAGGAAAAATTCGATGCTGGTACTGGTTTTCAGAAGATGGTTTAATTATTTACAGCATGTCAAGGAGTAGATACTGCGAGCATATTGGAAGAGAGCATAAAAGCAATCATGGTAACATACACTATAAGTTCATACCTTATTGTGTATATGCTACTGCAGTGTTGTTTGGACGCATAATTTCGTATTGCTCATGCCATCACGTGTTAGCATTTTTGCAAGAACGGTCTTGCAATAGCCTTGTGTTGCTGCAATTTTTTGTTTGTTTGTGTTCTGTTCTATGCTTCAGTATTCAATATTTGATCAAATAGTACTACTTGGGAATAGCCGCAATAGTATTTTTTGCTAAAACTGTCCACAAACACTATAAAGATTATCAAATATGGAACAATAACTGTGTGTTGCTGATAGTGGCCCTAGGCCCCCTTCCAGCCTTCATTAGTTGTTGTTTTCCAGTTTATATGAACATTTGCAATGTTACTCAGCAATCGCCCCACGCAGTTCTATTTTCTGAAATACTTCGCTATTTCTTGTTCACATATTAGCTAATCACTAATCCTGCCGGTGCACCAGTTATGTACATCGTGGATTGCCAAAGAGCCGCATATTACCAAAAATGTTATGATCCTGATTGTAAAGGTAAGCAAGGAACATTGTTCCAGTAATTCTCGTTCACCTATGGTCATAACCTCTTGACATCAGTGCTTTGTAATAGGGTACCGTTCTCCACTGCGTGCTGTACCCTGGGACGTGATTCCTGACCTCAGCTCCACAGCTGATTCGGCCCAGCGAGATTATCAGGGGAAAGTTGTAGAAATCAACATCGGAAGCAGCAGCGGGAATGAGTTCCTGCCTGATGGTAATTCTGTTATGGAGAGCGGTGAGGAGGATCCCAGCTGGTGGGAAGAAGCAGTGAAGTTTGCTGACAGTGTTGAGAATGCCGATCATGCTCCTGCCTTTTGTAACTTGGTTAGTAGTTTGTGCCAGTGCTTGCTTTTGTTGTCCTAATCGGTCAGTTGAACAGTGCTAAATAGATACCTGATACTTGTATCTACAGGGGGATGACAGTTGTGATGAAGCGGACTGGTGGATGGATGTGGAAAAGCTTATGGTGCAGATGGAGTCACAGGGCAACGCATAGGGTTCCTGCAGCCAGAAAGCTACTGTCCGGAAGCAACACAATATGATACTGTATTGATTTGTTTATCACCATGTAACCATGTTCATGTGCCCACCATCAATCCGGCCTAGACGATTCGGCACCACAATCAACCTGGGGATATGTATTATAGGTAAAGAATTAAACAGAATCTTTAGCCACGCCAGTGACGGTGATAGGTCCTCGGATTAGAGAACTGAACAAAAGCTAACTTAATCATTACATGATCATCAGATGGAATATCATGAACGATGGAGGCACGATTTCTGGCTCATTTTAATACATGCTCGCGTTCCTCGAGCACATAGACTATGTTTGATTTGATGCGATGCGTACGAGGCCAGGCTGATAAATTATTTTATCCTGGGCATGTACAAACACCATGACCTGCGTGTTCCGTGAGGTGGAAGGAAGATAAATTTTTGAATGAAATCTCTTGAATTTTCTTTGTACGCTAATCTTTTTATGAAATGGAACATCTTGATTCTAGTAACTCATAGGCTTGGTGGCATCGGTGGCCAAGTTCATCCAGCCACATACGGCGATGTGTTGTTGGCCAGGGTTCTAGTTTTGCCTCTCAGTGAAACTCAAATTCACATAAGGGTAGCAAGAACTAACTACACCCTCTTCCAGCATTCATACTAGTCATAAACACTTTGCTTTAAAAAGCCATCTCTCCCTATGGCTATTGTGTTTTAAAAAGCCATCGCTAAAGGATGATGCCATCTCATGGCGAAATCATCTCACCTCATGTAACTCTCAAAACATTTTGCTTTGAGGTTATGAAATTCAGGTGGGGACTTCCCCCCCGCGTTGATTTTTTTTTTTAAACTAGTCATAAAGTAAGTAGGTTAACCCTTTTTCATGTACAAATTGCAGGAATGTCATGTCCTCTTCGAGAGGTTTCTTGTAAAAAAAGTTAGTCACAAATGGGCTAGGTGGAAGCAGAAATAAGGTTAGGATGGAGAAAGCTCAAGAGAATAATTTTCACTTAAAAATGTTTCTTAAATAGGGAAATCTATCAAAAATGAAACAGGGGCTAAAGTGGAATTTACTCTTTAACCAACATGCGTGACAGATCGAGTACTCGGAGTGCATGGTGCCACATTCCCTTCAACGTCGGCAAAGGCATCATCAAGCAACGACAACACATTGTCCCATCACGCAGGTGGCTAGACCGAATAGTGTGGGAGCGCATCACGCTGGAATTTGATTTTCCGAACATTCGCTCCGGAAATTTCTCCTACTCTTTACATTTTAAAATTGTCCCACCAGAGGACTTTAAATTTCATTATTTTTCATAACAAAAGAATGTCAAATTCCACATTTCGTTATTGAACTTTTAATTATTTTCAGAACAAAACAATGTCAAATTCCACGCATCGCGTTGGAAGTTGATATAATAATACTTTTAGCTCACATGTTTCATCTAAGATTTTGCGGTGTGTAAATCAATTTTAAATTTGAAAATTTTAATAGAAAGCTATTTCAAAACTTTTATTTGGAAACCTACAGATACATAGGATAAACGGTATGAGTGCAAAAAAAAAAAATCACCTTGCACTAGATTTGCAACTGCACATGGTATTGTACATGCACATGTGTGAGTTTCTATAGATCTGGTGTCAAATTTGATGCGAACTTGAGTTGATCTGAAATGGTAGATATTGTTTCGGACGAGAACACCCTTTGCCTTGCCTATAAAACAGAGCCCTCCTCAGCAGCCTCGGTACACACAGTTTTGCACACGCGCAGAAAGAAAGAAAGAAATAGAGAGTTCCAATCAAGGATGGTGGCGGGCGAGGAGAAGGGTCTAGTGCTGCTGGACTTCTGGGTGAGTCCGTTCGCTCAGCGGTGCCGCATCGCGCTGGCGGAGAAGGGCCTAGCCTGCGAGTCGGTGGAGCAGGAGCTGCTGGGCGACAAGGGCGAGCTCCTCCTCCGCAGTAACCCCGTCCACAAGAAGGTCCCCGTGCTCCTCCACGCCGGCCGCGCCGTGTGCGAGTCCCTTGTCATCCTCGAGTACATCGAGGACGCTTTCCCCGAAGCGATGCCACGGCTGCTCCCCGCCGACCCCTACGCTCGCGCGCACGCGCGGTTCTGGGCGGACTACGTGGATAAGACGGTGTACGGCATCGGCACGCGGCTGTGGAAGCTCAAGGGGGAGGGGAGGGCGGCGGCGCGGGCCGAGATGCTGGAGACGCTGAGGACGCTGGAGGCCGAGCTCGGGGGCAAGGCGTTCTTCGCCGGCGAGGCGTTCGGGTTTGTGGACGTGGCGCTCATACCGCTCACGTCGTGGTTCTACAGCTACGAGGAGCACGGCGGGTTCAGCGTGCAGGAGGAGTTCCCGAGGTTGGCGGAGTGGGCGAGGCGGTGCGGGGAGAGGGAGAGCGTGGCCAAGATCCTGACCAAGCCGGAGGACGTGCTCGACTTCATCGGCCTGCTCAAGAAGTGCTACGGCATCGTCGAGTAGCGCATCTGTCGATTGCTCAGAGGAGCTGGCCAGCGTCCATACACCTCGTTTGGCTTTCAAGTATTTGGTCGTGGTGTTCTTTTATGAAGAAGATGTTCTCCAATGTATTTGGGAGCAAGCACGCAGATACTCTCTCCTTTCACAATGGAGAAACTTTGCAAAGCTTGATTTTGATTAAACTTAGAACGCCAAGTAAATAAAAATAGAGAGAGTACCTCACTCTTATATGCCTTGAATAATCCATGAATAAATACTTTCAAATGCTTTCCCGAGAAAACAATTCTTGTTGAATTGGTAGGATTCTTAGAACACACGGATAGAAAAATGTGGGCTTGAATGTCATGTCTGGTTAAATTCTACATGATTTGAAACCTATAGAAACTTTTTTTTAGGTAGTGTTTTTTTTTTGTTTGACTAATAGGAAATATAAATAAATTGTAACATGAGGTTTGAGGGGATGAAAATCTTCCTCCAAAAACATAGTGAAATGCAATCCCATAGGAAAACATTTCTCTGCATTACTAAGAATTATAATTCTATGAATTAGATGGTGCACAAAGAAAACAAAATTCGAAAGATAGAAATCCTACAAAATTGTTATATAACATTCCTTCGAATCAAACAAACCTTTGGTATACTAGTAAATACATGAAGTGACTCATTTAATTAAGAGGAAATGCTTGTGCCACTACTCTACGCTGATATAGGAAACTAACTTTGTCTGAATTGTGGTCAAGTCACCAACTTTGTTTGAACCGTTGCATCGAATCCACGGACCTTGTTTACACCATTTTACCATTAGTTCATAGATTCACGCTGCCTTCTCGTTTGACCATTTTCTTGGACCGTGGGACTCGCCAAATCGCCATGTCTTGATCAACGGAACAAATTGAATTTAAACAATTTCTTTCAGGTGCAACACACCTCTTTGCCATGTCATAGTTTGTTTTTTCAAATGGCGAGCTTGGATCCAGCCTCTACACCAAGAGATGCACACATACATTCATTTATTACAAAATTAGCATTCAAATTATTACACTTAAATAATCAGCTAAAGTCGAGACATGACTCTTCCAATGGAAAATAAAATGCAACAACAAGCTCTCCATTTTGAGTTCTACTAGTATGTCGCCATCCAGTATCCTCGAAACAGTCATGTGCGACCATCAACAGCCCTTGCACCCAACGAACCATAGGATCTTGTTGATCCTTCGGGAGTAGGTAGGCCCATAACTGAATCCAATGCGCAGATCAGTGAATAACCTGCAAAAATATTGTACCCTTTTGTTTGTCAACAACAATATCATTTCTACATGTCCATATGAACCAACATAAAGCTGAAACATCAATGTGAATTCTAGCGTTATCTTTCTTATTTAACCCATTTAAACAATTGCTAAACATATTGGTAATATTTGTTAGAGGAGGTATATTATACGTGAAGTAAACCATATGCCAAATAATACGAGAAAAGGAACATGAAAGAAACAAATGTTCCATAGTCTCTAAAGAGTCGCAAAAGCAACACTTTCTACACCATTCCAATTTTGTTTGACAACACTTTGTTAATTACTTAGGACCACATACATTTTTTGTTATCTTAAGGGGGCATTTCATCTTCCATAAATAGTTACGTAAGAACTTAGTATGACCATTCACAACTCCAAGTACATATATTTGACCGTAAATATTCCCGAATCTTTAACATTTCATCTAAAATTATCGGGTTCGAAAGCCGAACCGTCTTAGGTCGTAGACATAAATGCAGCAATTCGTTCTACTTATGGTCATTTAGCGCCCTCCTTAAGCCAATGCTCAGAGGTGTTTGAGCCAGCACATTAGCTATTAACATTTTTTTTCTTTAGACAATATTATATAAGAACGGATATTGCTACGCTAGAGGTGTATCGCTTAACCAAACGTCCTTCCAAAAACTGAACGTTTGATCCATCTCCATAACTCGTATAAGACCCTTCCAAAAAAGGGAATCAGTTGGTTTTACTTCAACTTGCGATATAGTTTTATTATTAAGATATTTATTTAGCAATACTAGTTGTTGCCACATTCCTTCTTCATTAAACAATTTGAACAGCCATTTACTTAGAAAATATTTATTCTTTAACTCAAAGCCTCAATTCCTAGACCTCGATAATCTTTCAGACGACAAATTATGTTCCATTTAGATAATCTATAATTTTTCTTAGTATCATCAGATAGCAAAAAATCATGAACATAGGTAGACCAGTCAAAATTTAATTAATAAGGATAAGATGGTCTCCATATGAAAGTAATTTGCTTTGCCATCGTCCTAGCTATGCAAAAAAAGTCTCTCTACCGGATCCCATGCAGAATTACGGTTTTCTATGATGAATAGGTACTCCCAGATGCCTGGAGGGTAAAAACCCAGATTCACATCCAAATATTTGTTTAGATTGATGTTCCATGTCCATTTCTTTCCCAAAACAGATAATATCAGTTTATGAAAATTATTTTTAGTCATGATAGGTTCCCAAAAATATAAAGGATTAATTTCATGCTCACCATCTTTTCTATGTCATGCTTCATGAATAATATTTTATCATCAACATATTATAAATGGAAACCCTCCCTCAATCAAATGAGGTAGAAGACTCCCAACTTGACCATCTTTCTTAGCACGTGTAATAAGAATAGCCAACAAGTTGGCTACAATTTTAAATATAATAGGCGACAAAGGATTACCTTTTCTCAAAGCTTTCCTTGTTTGGAAATTGTATCCAATATGATCACTAACCCTAATTCCCACCCTACCTACTTGCATAGTTTATTTAATCCAATCATACCATTTATGATCAAAACCTTTCATGTGTAAGACTTGCTGCAAGAATGGCCATTTCACAATATGACTTTTCGAAATCAACTTTAAAAAGAACTATGCTAAGAGTTCTTTTTATGAAGCTCGTGTATAGTTTCATGAAGCACAACTGAAAGGACACAAATATCGTCTAGAGGAGGGGGTGTGAATAGGCGGTTTAAAACTTTTACGATTATGACTCAACAAAATGTGGAATAAAACTAGCGTTTAACTTGCTAAACACAAAACCTATAAAACTAGGGTTACCTATGTGCACCAACAACTTATGCTAAGCAATACAAGCAACTATATGATAGAAAGATATATAACTTCAAGCATGAAGGCTATCACAAAGTAAAGTGCATAAGTAAATAGCTTGGGTATAGGAAGAACCGAGGTGACGCGGAGACGACGATGTATGCCGAAGTTCACACTCTTGCGAGTGCTACTCTCCGTTGGAGCGGTGTGGAGGACAAAGCACTCCAAGCGCCACGAAGGCCTCACCATATCCTCCTCAAGCATTTCCACCAAAAGGGAATCCCTCGATCCACTATGGAACCTTAAGGATGATCACCGAACCCGCACAAAGCTTGGGGCAATCTCCACAACTTAATTGGAGGCTCCCAATATATCGCCATAAAGGCCTTGCACTTGAGGAATCCCCACAACCTAATTGGAGTCCCCAAGAATACCACAAAGACCACTAAGCCGTCTAGGATCCAAAGATCCAAGAAGAACAAGCTTGGGAACAAGCTCCCGAAGTGATTATCTCACGAACTTTCACCGCCACGTATCACCACAAAGAAGTCAAGCCGATGCACCAAATGAAATGGCTAGAACACCACAAAGATGCCCAAATCCTTCTCTCTCAAATTCCAACAAAGTTACAAAAGCTATTGGGGAATATGAGAGGAATAACAAATAGGAGAACACCAAATTCTCCAACATCTAGATCCCAAAGATTTACTCACAAATAGATGATTTGGTTTGGTTAAAGTGTGGATCTAGATCTCCTCAAACTTTCTCTCAAACAGATGCAAGACGTTGGATGGGGAAAGAAATATCATGCTCAAATGGTGGAGGATCTTGATAGAAAGAGAGGAAGAAGAAGCAACCCAAAAGAGAGGAAGAAAAGGCTTTAAATATGGGAGCTAGAAAATCTGCCCGTTGGGGGATGGCAGCGGCCGTTGCCGGTAGTTACTACCTAGGTGGCCCGATACTACCGCCCACACGCAGCGCGACAATGCATGCGAGCGAGCAGCAAGCGTGCGGGCTAGCCAGGTGAGCAGCAAAGCAAGTGGGGCAACATGCATCAAGCGGCCGAGCAAGACACAGCGCAACGGCCAGCGGCAATATCTGGGGCGCGGTGGCCCGGTAGCGCCGGCATGGGCTGGGCGGTACTACTGGCGAGTGGGCACTGGGAGCGGGGGCGAGCATAGAGGAGCTACTAGTGTGAGGCAGCATAACGAACGGCAGCGTGGGAGGTGCGCGCGAGGGGGAGCTGGTGGCGAGCTGAGCGGCTTGCGGCGCGGGTGGGCGCAGGCGCGCTGGGTCGGGGGTGAGCGGGAGCCAGAGGCGCCCTAGAGAAGATGTGGGAGATGGGCCAGCGGTAGTACCAGCCGGGGTTTGCCGGTACCACCGGCTTGGGCCGGCCGGTACCACCGGGCATGTGATACGTCTCCAACGTATCTATAATTTCTGATGTTCCATGCTAGTTTTATGACAATACCTACATGTTTTGCTCACACTTTATAATGTTTTTATGCATTTTCCGGAACTAACCTATTAACAAGATGCCGAAGTGCCAGTTCCTGTTTTCTGCTGTTTTTGGTTCCAGAAAGGCTGTTCGGGCAACATTCTCGGAATTGGACGAAACAAAGGCCCACGATCTTATATTTCACGGAAGGTTCCAGAAGTCCGAAGGGGATACGAGGAAGGGCAGCAGGGGACCCACACCATATGGCGGCGGGGGTGGCCCCCTGGCCGCACCAGCCTATGGGGAGGGAGCCCCCTGGCCCCTCCGACTCCGCCTCTTCGCCTATAAAGTCCCTCGTGACCTAAAAACCCGACACCAATTGATGAAACTCCAGAAATACTCCAGGGACGCCGCCGCCATCGCGAAACTCCGTTTCGGGGGAAAGAAGTCTCTGTTTCGGCACGCCGCCGGGACGAGGAATTGCCCCCGGAGTCATCTCCATCGACACCACCGCCATCTTCATCGCCATCGCTGTCTCCCATGATGAGGAGGGAGTAGTTCTCCCCCGAGGCTGAGGGCTCTACCGGTAGCTATGTGGTTCATCTCTCTCTCCCATGGTGTGATCTTTATGTGATCATGAGCTTTGTATCACTATTAATCTATGTGCTACTCTAGTGATGTTATTAAAGTAGTCTATTCCTCCTCCATGATGTAAAGTTGACAGTGTGTGCATCATGTAGTACTTGGCGTAGGTTATGATTGTAATCTCTTGTAGATTATGAAGTTAACTATTACTATGATAGTATTGATGCGATCTATTCCCCCTTTCATAGCTATTGTTGACAGCGTGTATGCTATGTTAGTACTCGGTCTAAATTGCAACGGTCTATTATGCACTCTAGAGGTTACTTTAATATGAACTCCGGATTCACTCTCCACGGTGTGACGGTGACAGTGTGCGCGTCGTGTGTGATTCATTTATGAAGTTGTGGAGCTTGTTTACTCCGGCTTGAGGGTGCTCTTGTAGCCCTACACAATGAATGGTGTTTGTTATCCAACAAGAGAGTGTAGAGTAGTTTTATTATGTGATCATTGTTGAGAGTGTCCACTAGTGAAAGTAGGATCCCTAGGCCTTGTTTCCAAATATCGAATCTCCGTTTATTTACTGTTCTACTGCATGTTTACTTGCTGCCATATTTATTTCAAATTGTTATTACCGCTCATATACATCCATATCACTTGCATTTTACTATCTCTTCGCCGAACTAGTGCACCTATACATCTGACAAGTATATTAGGTGTGTTGGGGACACAAGAGACTTCTTGTATCGTAATTGCAGGGTTGCTTGAGAGGGATATCTTTGACCTCTACCTCCCCGAGTTCGATAAACCTTGGGTAATTCACTTAAGGGAAACTTGCTGCTTGTTCTACAAACCTCTGCTCTTGGAGGCCCAACACCGTCTACGAGGAATAGAAGCGTGCGTAGATATCAAGCTATTTTACGGCGCCGCTGCCGGGGAGGTAAGGTAAAAGGTATTCACATCCTCCGACTACTAAGCTATTTCCTAGCACTGTTGCCGGTGTGTGAGTGCTCGAAGCTATTTCCTTTAGATCCTGCAATTGCATCTTTTTGTTTCTTATTTTTATTTTCACTAGTTAGGCATAATGGAAAACAACAAAAATATTAGAGATCTTTATAGTATTTATCTTGAGTTAGGACATGATGTGTTTGAAGAGAGAATTAAAAAACCCATGGAACTTTGTTTGCAAAATAGTTGTAGCAATGTTATTATCATGAACTCTTTGAACACTATTATTGCTAATGCTATGGAAGAATTTAAGCTTGGGGAAGCTGGTTGTGATATTTTTAGTCCCCCAAGCATGGAGGAGAAAATTTACTTTGATGATACTTTACCTCCTATATATGATGATTACAATGATGACTATCATATTTTCAGTCCACCTACTATTGAGGAGAAAATTAATTATGATTACAATATGCCTCCTATATATGATGATTATGGTGACGAAAATAATAATGATAGCTATTTTATTGAATTTGCTCCCACTACAATTAATAGTAATGACTATGCTTATGTGGAGAGTAATAATTTTATGCATGTAGCTCATGATAAGAATGTTTCATGTGATAGTTATATTGTTGAGTTTGTTCATGATGCTACTGAAAGTTATTATGAGAGAGGGAAACATGGTTATATGCATCTTAATAATGTTAAGTTTCCCCTCTTTATGTTGAGAATCTTGAAGTTACTCGTGTTTTATCTTCCAATGCTTGTCACTTTGATCTTCATGAATTTATTTGTGTACAAGATTCCTATGCATAGGAAGCGGGTTAGGCTTAAATTTGTTTCATACTTGCTTTTTGATGCTCTCTTTGCTTCAACTCTCATCCTTATGTGAGCATCATTAAAATTACTGAGCCCATCTTAATGGCTATAAAGAAAGCACTTCTTGGGAGATAACCCATGTTTTTATTTTGCTACTGTTTTGTTGTGTCTTGGAAGTTGTTACTACTGTAGCAACCTCTCCTTATCTTTATTTTATTGCATTGTTGTGCCAAGTAAAGTCTTTGATAGTAAAGTTGATACTAGATTTGGATTATTGCGCAGAAACAGATTTATTGCTGTCACGAATTTGAGTAGACCTCTCTGTAGGTAACTCAGAAAAATCTGCCAATTTTCATGAGTGATCCTCAGATATGTACGCAACTTTCATTCAATTTGAGCTTCTTCATCTGAGCATGTTAAGTGCCCCTGAAAAATTCGTCTTTACGGACTGTTCTGTTTTGACAGATTCTGCCTTTTATTTCGCATTGCCTCTTTTGCTATGTTGAATGGATTTCTTTGTTCCATTAACTTTCAGTAGCTTTGTGCAATGTCCAGAAGTGTTAAGAATGATTATGTCACCTATGAATATGTGAATTTTTGATTATGCACTAATCCTCTAATGAGTTTGTTTTGAGTTTGGTGTGGAGGAAGTTTTCAAGGGTCAAGAGAGGAGGATGATACAATATGATCAAGAAGAGTGAAGAGTCTAAGCTTGGGGATGCCCCCGTGGTTCATCCCTGCATATTTCAAGAAGACTCAAACATCTAAGCTTGGGTATGCCCAATGCATCCCCTTCTTCATCGATAACTTATCAGGTCACCTCTAGTGAAACTATATTTTTATTCCATCACATCTTATGTGCTTTACTTGGAGCGTCTGTATGTTTTTATTTTTGTTTTTGTTTGAATAAAATCGGATCCTAGCATTCTTTGTGTGGGAGAGAGACACGCTCCGCTGTTTCATATGAACACTGGTGTTCTTAGCTTTACTTTTAATGTTCATGGCGAAGGTTGAAACTGCTTCGTTCATTGTTATATGGTTGGAAACAGAAAATGCTTCATCTTGTAATTGGTATACTGTCTTGAATAATTTGATACTTGGCAATTGTTTTGCTCAATAGATCATGTTTAAGCTCTTGCATCATGTACTTTGCACCTATTAATGAAGAACTACCATAGAGCTTGTTGAAGTTTGGTTTGCATGGTTGGTCTCTCTAAAGTCTAGATATTTTCTGGTGAAGTGTTTGAACAACAAGGAGACAGTGTAGAGTCTTATAATGCTTGCAATATGTTCTTATGTAAGTTTTGCTGTACCGGTTCATACTTGTGTTTGCTTCAAACAACCTTGCTAGCCAAAGCCTTGTACTGAGAGGGAATTCTTCTCGTGCATCCAAATCCTTGAGCCAAAAACTATGTCATTTGTGTCCACCATACCTACCTACTATGTGGTATTTCTCTGCCATTCCAAAGTAAATTGCTTGAGTGCTACCTTTAAAATTTCATTCCTTGTCTTTGCAATATATAGCTCATGGGAAAATAGCCTTAAAAACTATTGTGGTATTGAATATGTTACTTATGTATCTTACTTCTTATAAGTTGCTTGTTGAGCGGTAACCATGTTTCTGGGGACGCCATCAACTATTACACCTTTGTTGAATATCATGTGAGTTGCTATGCATGTTCGTCTTGTCTGAAGTAAGGGTGATTTATCATGATCAAATGGTTTGAGTATGCATATTGTTAGAGAAGAACATTGGGCCGCTAACTAAAGCCATGAATCATGGTGGAAGTTTCAGTTTGGACATCAATCCTCAATCTCTTATGAGAATATTATCTGTTGTTGAATGCTTAAGCATTAAAGAGGAGTCCATTATCTGTTGTCTATGTTGTCCGGGTACGGATGTCCTCAAGTTGAGATCTATCAAAAACGAGAAATCAAATGCGATCTATCTCTTTGGACATTTGTACAGGCGGCATAGAGGTACCCCTTTGTGACACTTGGTTGAAACATATGTTATGCAGTGATAATCCATGTAAATCCAAGCTAATTAGGACAAGGTGCGAGCATTATTGGTATTCTATGCATGAGACTTGCAACTTATAGGATGTCTTATGCATAACACATATGAATTATTACTACCGTTGACAAAATTGTTTCTATGTTTTCAAAATGAAAAGCTCTAGCACAAAAATAGTAATCCATGCTTCCTCTGCGAAGGGCCCATTCTTTTACTTTATGTTGAGTCGGTTTACCTACTTCTTTCTATCTTAGGAGCAAACACTTGTGTCAAGCTGTGTGCATTGATTCCTACATACTTGCTTATTTGCATTCATCATATTACTTTGAGTTGACAATTATCCATGAGATATATCCATGAGATAGACATGTTGAAGTTGAAAGCAACTGCTGAAACTTATATCTTCCTTTGTGTTGCTTCAAAACTTTCTACTAAGAATCTATTGCTTTATGAGTTAACTCCTATGCAAGTCTTATTGATGCTTGTCTTGAAAGTACTATTCATGAAAAGTCTTTGCTATTTGATTCAGTTGTTTAGTCATTATCTTTACCATTGCTTTGAATCACTTCATTCATCTCATATGCTTTACAATAGTATGATCAAGATTATGTTAGTAGCATGTCATTTCAGAAATTATTCTTTTTATCGTTTATCTACTCGAGGGCGAGTATGAACTAAGCTTGGGGATGCTTGATACGTCTCCAACGTATCTATAATTTCTGATGTTCCATGCTAGTTTTATGACAATACCTACATGTTTTGCTCACACTTTATAATGTTTTTATGCATTTTTCGGAACTAACCTATTAACAAGATGCCGAAGTGCCAGTTCCTGTTTTCTGCTGTTTGTGGTTCCAGAAAGGCTGTTCGGGCAACATTCTCGGAATTGGACGAAACAAAGGCCCACGTTCTTATATTTCACGGAAGGTTCCAGAAGTCCGAAGGGGATACGAGGAAGGGCAGCAGGGGACCCACACCATATGGCGGCGCGGGTGGCCCCCTGGCCGCGCCAGCCTATGGGGAGGGGGCCCCTGGCCCCTCCGACTCCGCCTCTTCGCCTATAAAGTCCCTCGTAACCTAAAAACCATACACGGATTGACGAAACTCCAGAAAGACTCCAGGGACGCCGCCGCCATCGCGAAACTCCGTTTCGGGGGACGAAGATCTCTGTTTCGGCACGCCGCCGGGACGGGAATTGCCCCGGAGTCATCTCCATCGACACCACCGCCATCTTCATCGCCATCGCTCGTCTCCCATGATGAGGAGGGAGTAGTTCTCCCCCGAGGCTGAGGGCTCTACCGGTAGCTATGTGGTTCATCTCTCTCTCCCATGGTGTGATCTTTATGTGATCATGAGCTTTGTATCACTATTAATCTATGTGCTACTCTAGTGATGTTATTAAAGTAGTCTAATCCTCCTCCATGATGTAAAGTTGACAGTGTGTGCATCATGTAGTACTTGGCGTAGGTTATGATTGTAATCTCTTGTAGATTATGAAGTTAACTATTACTATGATAGTATTGATGCGATCTATTCCCCCTTTCATAGCTATTGTTGACAGCGTGTATGCTATGTTAGTACTCGGTCTAAATTGCAACGGTCTATTATGCACTCTAGAGGTTACTTTAATATGAACTCCGGATTCACTCTCCACGGTGTGACGGTGACAGTGTGCGCGTCGTGTGTGATTCATTTATGAAGTTGTGGAGCTTGTTTACTCCGGCTTGAGGGTGCTCTTGTAGCCCTACACAATGAATGGTGTTTGTTATCCAACAAGAGAGTGTAGAGTAGTTTTATTATGTGATCATTGTTGAGAGTGTCCACTAGTGAAAGTATGGTCCCTAGGCCTTGTTTTCAAATATCGAATCTCCGTTTATTTACTGTTCTACTGCATGTTTACTTGCTGCCATATTTATTTCAGATTGTTATTACCGCTCATATACATCCATATCACTTGCATTTTACTATCTCTTCGCCGAACTAGTGCACTGATGACCCACAAGTAT
>NC_061514.1:228487407-228502629 GCF_022539505.1 Lolium rigidum
AACAGGAGCCTCATCTTGTAGGCTTTGGAATCTCTTCAAGGGTGAGACTCGATACCCCCTCGTTGCTACCTTCTTCTAGATTGCATCTTGGCTTGGATTGCGTGTTTGCGGTAGGAAAATTTTTGTTTTCTATGCTACGTTATCCTACAGGACCCACATACTAAATGGGCCGGCCCTTTAACTGGAAAGTGGGACCCACCTGTGCTTTCGGCCCGGCCCACTATCTTGTTGGGCCGGCCCACTTGCTATATGGTGGACCCCACATACTAAATGGGCCGGCACTTTAACTGGAAAGTGGGACCCACTTGTGTTTTGGCCCGGCCCACTATCTTGTTGGGCCGGCCCACTTGCTATATGGTGGACCCCACATACTAAATGGGCTGGCCCATTAACAGGAAAGTGGGACCCACTGTGCTTTGGCCTGGCCCATCGGCTTGGTGGGCCGGCCCATTTGATCTAATGTGGACCCCACGTACTAAATGGGCCGGCCAGATAGCGAGAAAGTGGGACCCACATGCTAATTGGGCCGGCCCAATAACTCTTGGGCCGGCCCACTTGCTTTAAGGTGGACCCTACTTGGTAAATGGGTCGGCCCGATAACGGAAAGTGGGTCCCACATGTTTTTGGGCCGGCCCTTTTGCTCGTTGATCGGTCAAACGAGTGCATTCGGCCCGACCCACATGCTTGAGTGGGCCGGCCCATTAATGTTTTGACCGATCAACCTTAGAGGTTAGGCCCGGCCCACGTAACTAATGGACCAGCCCGGCTATATAGTTGACCAGGTCAAACTAAGTCGACTAGCCCAGCCCGCAAACTTAATGGGCCGGCCCGCTTAAGACGTGGCGAGGCCTCGTGTGGGCCTACCATCTACCACGGGGTTTCGGCCGGTTAACGCCGTTAGCGCCGGTTAACGGCGTACGCCACGTGTCGGTTTGCATGACGTCGGCGGTCAACGGGCTCCGGAAACATTTCGCACAGCGATCCGATTTCCCGTGGCGGAAGGGCGCCCAAGCGCGACGGACCGAAAAATCGTCGTAGGACTTTGCCTGACGCACTTTAGACAACAGAACCCATATCGTCGGGTTAGGCCCATAGGCGACGAAAATACCCCTTAGCGGACGATTTTGAGACGTTGTCTATCAGAACTTTTCTTGTAGTGGCTGCCCACTGTCTCCACTGACGCGCTCACCTCCCACTCCTCCCACGCGCATCTGCGCCATATGTACTGACACACCATCAGCACAAACATCATCGGTCACGATATCCGGCATCAACACAAGCTGGAGCCGTAGCACATGCTTGCAACATCCACATCAACAACAAGTGTAGCTTCATCCGGCTTGTCACCAACAAGAGCCGGCTTGTCATCTACGAGCATAGCTGAAACATCACCAACATCAATGCTCGGAACATCATGCACCTCTTGCTGCACTTTAGGCTTGTGCAACTTCTCCTTACGCACCACTAACTCCACATCGGACTTGATATGATCATCACCCATAGGCTTCAAAGTCCGTTGTTTGCCACCATGCATAAAATAATATGTATTTGCTCGTCCAGCATGTGTCACATTGCGATCATACTGCCAAGGACGCCCAAGTAGCAATCCACACACCTCCAATGGCAACACATCGCACTCTATCTCATCAACATACTCATCAACTGTAAATGGCACACGCACCTTGTAAGTAATCTTCAGCATACCACAGCTATTCAACCACTCAAGACGTTTAGGTTCAGAAAGACGCCATGTAGACAACCCCAATGCTGCCACCATCGCCTTGCTAATGCCATTAGTACAGCTACCACCATCAATCATCAACTTGCAAGCCTTGCCCTTGATAAAGCATCGAGTCCGAAACAAACTCCACCGCTGAACCTTGTCAACTGCCTTGCAAGCATCATCTTGTACCTTCTTGAGTTGCATATTCAGCCCGCTCAATGGTACATCCTCCTCAACAGTCACAGTAGTTCTCTTGGTATCAGAGCCAGGTTTCCTCTCCTCTGAAGATATCATATCGTCCTTAGTGACTGTTCGTAGTGGAATAATATTTTGAGCAGTAACTACGCACTTGTCCACTGCCTTCATTGCCTCCACTATGCACTTGTCCACTTCCTGCATGCACAACTCCGGACGACTTCTTACGTTCCTCCATATACAGGAAACCACTACGAAGAATTTTTTTGAAAGTCCTCCCAAGTTTCAGCAAATTCACCTCTGTCCACCGCATCATGCCAGCAACGTTCTAATGCCTCGTCCACACGCCGTAGAGCAAGATAATATGCATAAGATCCATTGAACTTTCTATTGTATATGCGACATCGAGCAAAACCCAATTCCATGTTCCTCTCCCAATCTTCATACTCCTGAACTATCGCAAGACGGTGTAGATACCAACGAAGACTGGATGGCGGACGCGCTTCTCCCTTCAAGGTGTCCAGATAGTCATTGAAGATCTTACTAGATTTCTTCGGAAGAGTACACCTCATGCCCAAAACATCGCCCGGAAACGAAGTAGCATCATCGGCGGCAACAACCAATTTCGCCGGAGAAACAACGAAACAACGGCAGCTCGCCCAGCCCGGATCCTCGTTGAACCGGCCTGAGAACCGGTTGGTCCGGCCAGGGACCCGGTCAGACCGGCCTGGTGACCGGTTTGGTCCGGCCAGGGACCCGGTCAGACCGGCCCGGTGACCGGCCGACTGTCCTGGCGCCCCGGGATCCTGGCCGGTTGGCACCAGTCTAGAACCCGGTTTTGACCGGCCCGGCCGGTCCAGACTAGGTCAACCGGCCTGGGGACCGGATCGCGTCGTGAACTGTCATCTTCTTCCCGATTTCAGACGCGATTTTTCGTGATTTTGACCTTCGAAACATCCATGGATGACCTGCAAACTGCACCAGAACAACTCCAAACTTCCTCCAACCAACCTCCTTCGACCGAGAGCCAAACTCCTCCAATCTATAGCCAATCTTCTCCGATGCAAACCGATCCAAAGAGATCGATCCACAACACCTCGCCGTGAGCAACCCAGAAATCTGATACCACCTGATAAGGGGGAATCCAGCTTTATCCACCTAGAGTGTTGCCCGATCTTTCACAGCGAGAACCTGGGGTAGAGAATCCTCCCAACAACGCGATGAACGCAGCCTGAAGAAGAGGGAACGAATCCAGCAAGCAACGGATCGATGAACAATACGCCTCAAACCTTGAGCTAGACAATCCTTGATGAACACAAGAACCTTCGCAGCGGATATAATAGATAACGGCAGCGCCGTACCCCCGGAGGGATGATACACGTGAACACACGCAATGGGGAAAACCCTAATCTTTTGTCTAAACTTAGCTCTCCCAAACCCTAGCCGCACCTCCACCTTATATGAGGGGTGGGGTGGCCGGCCAGCCCTTATTGGGCCTAACCTAATTCGACTTGGATAGGCCCAAGTCAAATAGACACAACTTAAAACCCTAATTTGACCCACCACATGACCTGGCTACATTATTATTTCCTAATAACAAGACTATAATAAAATACTGGTACAACCTTAGACCTAATTATCATATCAATGGCCGTTCTAGTGTACCAGGCATGGATATCCATATCAGTTAGGCTCGACCGCCTTGGCCTGGCGGGCATTGATCTCGAGCAAAATCTGCCGCTCGCCGTCATGAGGCGACCAGCCTCCTTCATGGGCGTCCGCTTGAGATCTCGGAGACACGCTTGAAGATGGTGGCCTTGGTCTTCTCAAGGACTTGATCTCGGATCCTCCAGTCCACGCCACATTGAACGAGGCCAAGATCGCCGCTTGCCCATGGTCCCCCACAAACTGCTCCTCGACGGCTCACTCCCCATCCTTCTCCGCGAGTCCGCGACTCAGCCTTCGTGTCCGCTATGAACGCCTTATTCCACTTGTAAAACTCGAAGTTCTCGGAGAAGTCCGGTAGCTCGAGCTCGGGCGGCAGGGCCACGGGCTCGGGTTGCACCGGCATGTCGCCATTGCGGCTCAGCATGGAGTAGGTGGTGGCAAGCCGGCGCGGCATTTTGTGGCGAGTGTGGAGGTGAGTGTGGTAGTGGTGAGCGGAGAGGGTGTTGAATAGGAGGATAGGGCCAGTGTAGGCATTTAAGACAACACTGAGGCATCTTTGCATGGGGAACCGACGCTTCCATTAAAGATGGCGGCCCACCCCGGATGCTATCCGAGGCGTCTCATTAAAGCGTAAACCGTCGTTTGGCTGCTGACATGACAGTGAAATCCTACGTGGCATGCTCGTCCAACATCCTGAGCATAGGGGCCGACACGAGGTTGTCAGCGCTTTTATTCGGCTTCAATATGTGTCGACACGTTATTAGACGTACACGGCGGGTGTGAGCCCAAAATGTAACCGACACCCCAATACAACTACTGGGACCGTATGTGGAGATGTTGCTCTATTAATTTATATTTGGTTGAGCCTTTTCTTGTTCACAAGTTGGCTAACATTAATAAAAACTTGAACTAGTTTATAGTGAATCATTGATAAGCTAAAAAAATTGGCAAATATCCAAACAGTGGCCAACATTTTGATCATAACCAAAAAACTGGTATGGCACGCTATAGTCACAATCCAAACATACCTTAAGTGTAAGCGCGCAGACTCTTTTGGTTGATGTAAGTGTAAGTGTAAGCGCATCGGCCTTTTGGTCGATGGAAGTGTCTAACATGGCATTAGCTACTTCAGGCCCTAGTTAAAGTCTTTATCCCTGCACCATTAATCCTTAACTTATCCACGATCGACTGTGAAGGGGATATTAATTTATCCACGTTATTGTTGGGCGTGAGGTAAGGTGTTATTCAGGGTGTTAAAGCATATTATTATACCATCAATTTTTGTCAGATGGATCATTTCAATAGTTGATTGATCAAATAAATATTAACAAGTGCAACATGGAGAAGTGTATACATAAAACCCAAAACCCGGTAAAACTATAGTCGACGAATGTCTTGGTTCTATACGGATAAGCATAAAGAAAAGGTTTGAAAATTCCTATGAATCACATGTATGAACAATTGAACACATTCATGTTTTTTTTTTGGATATCCTCCTTTGACTAAATAAAAGGCTTTCATGAAAAAAAAAATGGTTAGTATATATTTGGTGAACCTAAATTTGGTAGTTTAGTATTTCTATCCTATCTTATCTCTAGGGGAGGGTTTTGCCCTTCAAATCGTTAACTCAGCAATAGTCTTCGACAGATTTAACAATATATCTAACATATTATGGAATTTCAGGCCGCAAGATGCTAGACCTAGCTTCTAAACATGCTTTCACACTACATTGCCCTTGCCCTTGGTCGGTCTCTGTGATCTCCTCCACGGGGCACAACCAAAGTAGGTAGGGTCTGTCCGTGGATTGTGGCGCCCACTGCCTGTCGCCTTCGTGTGCCTATACTCCAACACCAATGTCGACTTTGTACCAGTTGGCTCCTCTTATTCAAACATGCGGCAATGTCAGACGTGCCACACAAGGGACGTTCATGTGTCTCAACCGGCTACACCCATCTGTGTGATCTCCATCACTGGTCCATCTTCACCACATCAACCTGGACATCATCAAACCTGATTTGTGTGTCGTGCTCCGTGCCATGGCATGTTTAACGTCAAATGTTTGGTTGTCTGATAAACCGATCTCGCACATGTCTATGCCAAGCACATGTCAAGTACCCGCCTCGACGTCAACTTGTAGGGCCGCCCTTGCATCGCATGTGGTCATCACTGCCAAGCACATCTCTAGCTTCTTTTTCGGGCAGACCAACTACCCTCGCCAAATTCAGCTGGCTCCCTACGCACGCATGCCTTCTCGCCTGCCGCGACCTCTCACCATGCTACAATGAACCCATGATAGGTTGTTGTGACCCCTCGGCAGGCCGCCAGAGTGCCTCGGCAGGCCGCCCGTCGCCCACTCTGACATGACTGGATGACTAGAACTTGCATACCACAGAAAGCCTGCTCCGTGTATGGTGGTGGAAGGGAGAGATGACCTCGCGGGTTACAGGCCCCGACGCACACTGCCCGATGCGACCGTGCGTGGAGGGGGGCTCACACATGCTCTAGGCGTGCACAAGTAGTGTGGGGTGTCTACGGTGTGCGGTCACTACATCGGACAAACAAGGGGTTTTGGAATTACATAGATATGATGGTTGCGCGTGCGCCTCACACAAGACCATGACGTATCAAGCGAGAAAAGAAAAATCAATAGTAAGATATAGATCATATACACAGATTTGTAGTAGCATCTAAAAATGAATAAATGAAGTGATAGTATGAAACTTTGCAATGTGAAGATAATAACTAAATCAGTATCATGTACTATGGTACTAGATCACAATACTATACAATGTGAGATATCTTGCTATATTCACAAGGACACTCAATTCTATATTTTTGTACTCTACAAGCATGCATCCTTTATTGTGCCCACACAAAACAATCAAGACACACATACCCAGAACAACAAAGGTACATTTTTTTTTCGAGAAAACGCAAAAGACTTTTGCGTTTCATTGCATTGAAAAGATAGGGAGTTTTACAAGCCTCCTAAGACGGAGAGAACAAAAAAAGGAAAATACATCAGTGCACGTCCCAGGTTGTCGGCAGCACTACCCTTAGACCCTTAGCCCCTGCCTTAGCCCACTGAACTGCCTCCTCCATGATGTCGTCCACCAATCCAAAGATCGATGGCTGGCTTACATGAATTTGATTATTATTCACACACCAACTGTATTATCCTACACCAACTCATTTATATGCCAACACATAATAACAAAGGTACATGAATTAGATTATTGTTCGCACACCAACTCACGCATATGCCCACACATAGTGATCAAGCCACACACACACACACACACACACACACACACACACACAGACACACACACACACACACACACACACAAAATTACTATTGACCCTCAAACACTAAATTATTATCAACGCGCAAACTCATATATACCAAATTGACCAAGCCAACACTCTAAAATGCACATTTGTCAAGGGTCCATGTCTCTACGCAATGTAAACTCGCATTGAACTTGTAAACATTACCAGCTGCCACAGTGACCACGGCAACTTGCTCGCCATAGTGCAGCAGTAAAACTGAATTGTTTCTGTTCTTAGACCACACCACTGCTTCCTGGAGCTCCCCTTTCCCCCAGCAGATGTTGACAGTGATGTCCCCCCGGGCCCTCAAACCTTTTACACAACCTTCAGGCCACTTTTCACGTGGGAGGGCGGGCAGCAGATATAGCTCAGTGAGAGTGCTCTGAAGCAACATTTCAGACATTGCAGCTGTGAATCTGCAACACAGTACAGAATTAGAGATGCCAACAACTACAGAACCAGATACGAGTATTTTCTATCAGCATGCTACTCTTCATCGTAAGACCTTTGAGATAACAGGCGTATACTCAGAGTTGGGTAATTAGTAACTAAGCTATGGAGACTGTCGAACATGAAACAGAAATAGAGGTTGTATACTAGAAAATTAGGAACATTTTGTACCCAAAGTTTGCATCAATCTGGAATGGCGGGTGTGCTGTCCACAAATTGGTGTACAGTCCTCCTTCAAACTGAACATCATCACCAGGAGGAACCAACGTGATCAACTTTAGAATCATTCTGTATGCATTTTCGCTGTTAAAAAGGCGTGCCCACAAAGCCATCTTCCACGTACTTGACCATCCAGGACCATCTTCTCCTAATAAAAAAAACATGTATTTAACTTCAATTGAGGAGAAGTGTCCCTTTTTTTAGTAGGTGAAGCGTAGCAGCGCTACAAAAATATTCTTATTGCAACCCTCTCTTAGCAGAATACATATTGCCACAAGCTACGTCCCACGTTTTCTCTTGATAATCGATGCTCCTAAGTCACAACTCACAATACAATTGTAAATAATCACAACAAGTTTATCTGTACACATCTTTATTTGGACTTGTACAATACCTGTCAGTTGCCACATATTAAAAATCACACCGCATAATTAAGACGATTATACTACTGATTGTGCCAGATCACACAATCTATAGCCACTCTTGTCCCAGCCTTCTGTGCCAGATTCAACTCCAACAGCTGATGTGGTTCGACGGTGAGCAGACTGCCACCAGCATTTTATTGCTTTTGAGTTCATACTATTATGGAAGCATGCACCAATAATGGCTAATTCCTAGAATATTGCTCGATGCGCTTGATAGAAGAAACAGGACATCCAAAAATAATCGACACATATCAAACACATGGCAACAGACGTAGAAATGTTGTGTAAGATTGCCGAAACACGTAAAAACATCACGGTACTAATTTGTTATGTCCTGTCTTATATTTGTTTCTTAGATGTTTATGACTATGTACACCGAAGTATTTGAACATGTAGCTTATAGCCTTATACTACATTATTATACACTACCTCGCCTTAATTTATAGTCATAAATGTTGAGAATGAGCAACTAGTATTCACAGTGGAGTATTCACAGTGGGCCAAAGGCCAGTACATGTACAAGGGTACAATATGCAGGGAAACCCCTCACACTATGGGAATATACAGTATAGGGGACTACAGGGGACTATACACCACTAACACCCCCCCTCAAACTCATGGTGGATCAACAACACTGAGTTTGGAGAGAAAGAACCCATGCTGTGCTCTGGTCTGGGCCTTGGTGAAGAAGTCAGCAAGCTGTAGCTCGGAAGGCACGTAATGAGGGGCCACAACCTGTTCCTGCACAACATGACGCACGTAGAAGGCATCAACACCTATGTGTTTGGTGAGCTCACGCTTCACCGGGTCACGCGCAATGCTGATGGCTCCAGTACTGTCCGATAAGAGAGGAGTCGGGGCATCAGCAGAAACACCAAAATCCGCAAGTAACCAGCGTAACCAAGTCACCTCAGCCGTCAAGAGAGCCATCGCTCGCAACTCAGCCTCGACACTCGAACGAGAGGCGCAGCCTGCTTCTTGGTCTTCCAAGCAATGAGGGAGGTACCAAGAAAGACACGAGTAGGCAGAAAGAGACTTACGATCCTCCGGATCGCTAGCCCAAGTAGCATCCGAGTAGGTCCGGAGCTGTAAGGAGGCTGGAGCGAGGAAAGAAAAGGCGACGGGAGATAGTGCCACGGAGATAGCGGAGGACACGAAGAAGATGACTATAGTGGACACTAGTGGGAGCAGCCATGAGCCGACTCGGAATGTGGACCGGATAGGAGATATCGGGACGGGTGACGACAAGATAGACCAGGCTCCCAACCGGGTGACGATAGCGAGTCGGGTCGGGAAGAGGATCACCATCGGTGGAGCGGAGATGGATATTTAGCTCCATAGGAGTCTCGACGGTGCGCTCATCACCAAGAGCGGCACGAGTGAGAAGGTCCTGAATATACTTTTCTCGGGAGATATAGAAGCCATCGGAGGTAGAGGAAACCTCAAGCCCAAGAAAGTAGCGTAGAGGACCAAGATCGATCATGAGAACGATCACGAAGACGGGCCTTAACAAAGGCAATATACTCGGGGTCGTCACCTGTGATGATCATGTCATCAACATAAAGAAGAAGAAGAGTCCGACCGCGAGAAGATGTGTGGACAAAGAGCGCGGGGTCATGTGCGCTAGGGACAAAACCAGCGAAGTCACCACAGAGGCGAAACGCTGGAAACCAGGCGCGAGGGGCTTGCTTAAGGCCATAGAGAGAGCGCCGGAGACGACATACCATGCCATCGGGAATAGAATAGCCGGGAGGTGGCTGCATGTAGACCTCCTCGTGCAGCTCACCGTTAAGAAAAGCATTCGCACATCAAGGCGAGAGACGGACCATCGACGAACGAAGCAACGGCAAGGAGAGTACGAACGGTGGTCATGTGAGCCACTTGGAGCAAAGGTCTCATCATAGTCGCGGCCATGCTCCTGCTGAAAGCCGCGAGCCACAAGACGAGCCTTGTAGCGCTGAAGGGAACCATCAGAGCGGGTCTTGACCTTATAGACCCACTTGCAGGTGATGGGACGAACAGAGGAAGGAGGGGGGACAATATCCCAAGTGCCCGTATGCTCGAGAGCAGCAATCTCCTCAGCCATCGCTAGCTGCCATTCGGGATGAGCAACAGCATCCCGATAAGAAGTCGGCTCAAGGACCGTAGAGAGGCCGTAGTGAGTGGGAGAATAGCGATCAGGAGGACAAGGCCGAGCACGAAGATGATGAGTCGGCTCGGACGGAGAGGGCATTGCACTGAGGTGGAGGGCGGATCGAAGGAGCATCATCATCCTCTCGTGAACGACGGGAGTAGTGAAAAGGGTAGGGAGGAACCATCGTAGGCGAGGAAGGGGACATGGGAGAGGAAGGTGTGGGAGAAGGTGGTGGGGGAGGAGAGGAGGGTCTGGTGGGCGAAGGAGGAGAAGGTGGTGAGAGAATCGGCGGTGAAGGGACCTGAGGCATAGGAGGAGGTGAGTCAGGGAACATGAGAAAAGAGAGATCATTCACGGAGAAGGAAGAAGAGGCGGGACGCGGGTAGAAAGGACGGGACTCATCAAAGGTGACATCCCGAGATATGCGCATCCGAGCGAGCAATAGGATCCCAACACTTATATCCCTTATGCTCAGGGCTGTAGCCAAGGAAGACACACTCAACAGATTGAGCAGTCAGCTTGGTGCGTTCGCGTGGAGCAAGAAGAACATAGCAAACGCAACCAAAAAGACGAAGGGTCGAATAATCAGGAGTGTGACCAGTAAGACGCTCAAGAGGAATGCCACCACGCAAGGGCTGTGGAGGGCTGAAGATTGATGAGATAGGTGGAAACGAGACACGGCCTCGGCCCGAAGTGAGGAGGAAGAGAGGCGGCGATCATCATCGCACGTGCGCGTCTCAAGCGGTGGCGATGCTTGCGCTCGGCCACGCCATTTTGGGCATGGGCGCCGGGACGGGAAAAGCGGGCAAGAGTACCCTGCTCGGCAAGAAAACCACGCAATAGGCTGGGAGATATACTCACCGGCGAGAATCAGCCCGAAAGACACGGATAGGCGTGGAAAACGCGAGTATGGACCATGGCAGCAAAATGCTTATATATCGAGAGAACCTCGCTGCGAGAAGTCATAAAATAAATCCAAGTGTGGCGAGAGAAGTCATCGATAAAAAGAACATAGTAGCGGTGGACCCCCTTGGAAGCAAAGGGAGCCGGACCCCATACATCAGAATGGACCAAATCGAACGGACGCTGAGATACAGACTCACTGGTAGGATAAGGTAAGCGATTCGTTTACCAAGCCTACAACCACGACAACCACTGAAGCGAGACATCTCCTGAGACAGGCCCCAGAAGACCTCGACGAAGTAAGGACGACAAGCGAGAACCACAAAGATGACCAAGACGATGATGCCACTGCTGAAAAGAGGCGGGAGTGGAGGCAGCAAGCACACATGGTGTAGTCGGTGAAGTGGTGGAGGAAGGAACATGAAGCCGATCAAGCTCCCAAAGTCCACGGGAGTCACGGCACCGAGGGCCGGCCCCAACCGGTGCCCGAGTGTGAGTGTCTCGAACGGAACAAGAATCAACATCAAGAATGACCCGACAACCGAGAATCGAGTGAGTTGAGCGGCGGAAAACAAGTTCATGGTAAGACGGGGAACATGAGAAACATCGGGAACGGAAAAAGAGGGAGTAGAAAGAGTGCCACGACTAGCAACGGGAAGAGAAGTACCATCGGCGGTAAGAACACGAACGGGGAAGAGGAAGAGGTCGAAGAGAAGAAAGAGAGGAAGAATCGGGAGACATGTGAAAAGAAGCTCCGGAATCCGGAACCCACGAAGATGTACCGACTGTGGAGAGGACACGGCCGCGGAGGCGACGGTACCCGTCGAAGCGGAGGCCGGAGGAGGCAAGGAGACGGCCGAAGTCTCGCTATATCCTGCTCGGTGAAGCCCGTGGCGACGGGCGGCGAAGGTGGAGCACGAGGAGGTACACCTCGGCGCCTCGATAGCGGTCGGACTCAAGGTGACCGGGCCTCCTACGGTGAGTGCGAGCCGAGGAGGGCGAGGGCGACCCCCACCACGAGACGGGCGGGCTCCTCCGGAAGCGGCGGGCGGCCGGAGTGGGAAGAAGCGGCGGTGCGAGGGCGGTGGGAACTCGAGCGGCAAGAACGAGAGGGTGTCCCAAGCGAGTCCCGGCACCACGCAAACGAGTCTCCTCGGCACGAAGCTCGGTCGGCACCTGCGAGATAGGAACACGACCTCAAGCAAACAAGCGAGCACGACGAGGCTCAAACTGCGGGCGAAGGCGAGACGGGAACTCATGGATCCTCCGGAAGTCCATATCCGAACGTACTCGTCCGGAAACACCGGCAAGTACCACGAGACGAGCCCTGCGAAGAGAATCAAGGCGGCGCCGGATCGCCGCACTGCGGGTGTAGAACTCATCAACGGTAGAGTCACCCTGCCGAAGATCATGCTCCTGGCGCAACACGGACAAGTACGAGAGAATCCCCGGAAGGCTGATAGCGGCGACGAAGGTGAGACCACATCTCGGCAACGGTGGCAAGGCCCATAAACTCGAAGCAAGCGTGGTCGAACACTGCGAGACGGGACGGCGGCGGCCGTGGCATCCTCATCACACCACGCGAGTATAGATAGCCAAAGCTGTCACGGTAAGAGCCAAGAGCCTCCGAATAAGCAAGTACCTGCTCCTCATATGCCTCTTCGGCGGTGGCCTCGACGGACTTCGGCTGCATCCCGATCAGCCTGAGTAGCATCCTCAGCAAGGGCATGTGGCACAGACGGCGAAGTAGGAGGCACAGGAGCAGTGGGGTGCGGTGGACAAGAGACTTCGCCAATAAGAACACCCCACAGCCGAAGGCCACGCATGTGAATGCGCATAAAGGACGAGGACGTCGCCATCTTTTTTTTTTTTTTTTTTTTAACCAGATCTGAATCTGGGCAACAATCAACAAGCAGCAGCAGCCTCGCGTACGCAGCTGGGCAACGCCAGCAGCCTCAAGTACGCAGCAGGACAACGCCTAGCTGGGCAGGCAGCCGAAACGGGCCAAGCTGGGGCCGGGCTGAGCCAGATGCGATGCGATGTGGCCGGCCAGAGGCGGCCGGGGCGAGGCGGCCGGCCGGAGGCGGCCGGGACGGGGCCGACCGGAGCCGGGACAGAGCGTGGAGCAGCAGATCCGGCCAGGACGGCTGGCCGGCGGCGGCCGGGACAGAGAGCTCGACGGGGCCGACGGGGGAGCTCGATTTGGAGCTCTAAAACGGCCGAAAGAAGGCTAAATTTCTTGGAAAGAGAGAGGAAGAGGAGAGTGGAGCAGCGACGGCCGGAAAGATCATCGGCGGCGGCGTGGATCGAGCACGGAGTTGCAGCGTGCAAAGAGCTAAACCTAGAGCTCTGATACCATGTTGAGAATGAGCAACTAGTATTCACAGTGGAGTATTCACAGTGGGCCAAAGGCCAGTACATGTACAAGGGTACAATATGCAGGGAAACCCCTCACACTATGGGAATATACAGTATAGGGGACTACAGGGGACTATACACCACTAACAATAAAACCCTAGGCCGGACTACATCCCATATTCAGGGCATAGAGCATCATTCATTTATCTATGTATAGTGCATCAACATTACGGAATAATACGGGAATGCGATTATTTGTTATGTTATACAAACCTCGTTTGCGAAGACTGTTACCAATAGCTTCACAAATCTCAGGATTTGTCTGCATGGTTATAGTATGACCAGGATAAAGACCAAAGAGATGAGACAGGTGCCTATGATGAACTTCAGGGTCCTCAAAATCTTGTGCCTCCATGCAAAGTACCCGGATCAATATTTATGTAGAATCATACTATGATAGAACAAATCCAAACCAAAGAAATATTTGAGCATTTACCCACTCCATGATTGTTTTATCCTTCGCAATTGTAATCGGAGGGAGCCTTGGAAGCACTTTATTGATCTCCTGGACCAGAGCAGTATCAGATTTTCCTAAGACCTGTTGTATAAAAGCATCAATAGTATCAGACACTCATTTCAGAAAAAAAATGTTACACTTACACTGGCATAGTTTTCTAACTGGTTACTGCATGTACTTGTTACCTCTGCAGAAGAAACAACTGCCATGAATATCTCTCGGATGATTGAGATATCCATTGTAGTTGAATAGCTTACACTAGCTTGCTGACCACCAGTACCAGGAGCAATGAAAGCATGTTCTGGAGAGGTAGAGGGGTTTGTTTCCAAAAGACCTCGAGGTCCCGCAGTCAACCAATCAACCAGAAACAAGGCGCATCCTTCCAACAACGGATATGCAGTGTTCTTCAAAAAATCCTAAATGAATCATAAAAGAGTAAGAAGAGCTTCAGAACTGTGAAATGTCAAATAGCCATGAATATTGTTTCAGAAAACCTGCAGTTGTTGCAGAACCCATAACTATGTGAGTACCAACGTGGTAAGGAATTAAAGACCAGTTCCACAATAATAAGAGTCCAGTACCATAAAACTTAAGCAAGATTGAGACTTCGCAACCAGGCTATAATTCCAAAATAGTATCAGTATGTAGCAAAAATTCACCTATGAGGTAAAAACATAAAAGCACATATATTTCTTACTTTGTCCAGCAGATACTTGTAGTGTTCCCAAAGATGTGTACAAAGCCAGGCTCCCCCCATTGGCCACACTGCGTACTTAGTATCTTCATTGAACGCTGATGATTTTGCCCATATGTCTGAGACGTGGTGACTTACCCAGTCACTTGCTTGGTAATTGATCTGTCACAAATACAACATTCCACCAACAATCAGATGAAAGAACTCAGATGGCATATTTCTAATGTCTTAAAATTTACTCTCGAAGGATGCTCTAAAATGAAAGTGACAAGGACTAAGTAACTTTGCTTCCGAGCTTGGAGTTAACAAGTGCCAAAATAATAATAACCAAAAGGAAAATTTGTGAGTGAGCACCATGACACACCCACACTTTTTTTTTGTTTTTCTTTTTTCATATCCCTCAAACTATATAACATGTGGACTTGAAACATGTATGCTATTTTTATGGGACTTGACCTTTTTCTTTAAGAATCACAGCAGAATAAAATTCAGTGACTATACTTGTATCTGTTGACGTGTATAAGTAGATTGCCTAGCCCTTTCCATAAGTTCGGACTTTTGGTTCAAGTGGCTAGTGCATGAACCTTAACATGGTATCAGAGC
>NC_061514.1:228502729-228582404 GCF_022539505.1 Lolium rigidum
TGGTATCAGAGCCCTAGGTCTCGAGTTCAAATCCTGGCTTTCACAATTTATTCTAAAATCCCCAATTTATTCTAAATTCCCCGCAGCCTCTTGCCGTGTGATCTCGGCGCTGCCTCTTTGCCTCTCTACACGTGTTGACTTGTCTTCTCGTCTTCCCGTCACACGTGAGAGGGGGTGTTGACGTGTATAAGTAGATTGCCTAGCCCTTTCCATAAGTTCGGACTTTTGGTTCAAGTGGCTAGTGCATGAACCTTAACAGTATCATGCATCTAAATTAGATCAGTACAGTCAATCTTTCTCATTTTATATTCGTGCATGTATGTGCATGTATGTTTAGCTGCTGCCGCTGCGAGAAATTACATGATCTGGTAACCTTCAAGGGACCTAAGAAAATTAAAATGTTTAGGAAGTTACAATGCATTCAATGATGCCCTTCAGATGATGGCCGTACTTTACCAAGTTGGTCATGCATCTGTTGGTTCCATATAAGCAACTACTCCACAGTATAACTCCCTATGGTATTAGAACCCCAGACAAGCAAATTTTGACCTATTCTCATATTTGTCATATGTGTAGTGTAGTAAGTAGTAACCACACTGTCTCACAAAAGTCAAATAAGAAAGCAAGAGAACTTACTTTTGCAGTCTTAGCTCCGTTAACTGCAAGAGATGCTATGAACTCAATTAGTGGTTCTTGGCATTCACTAAGGTTGCAAGGAAGCGTTGGCCAGTAATTCATCTGTAGATTTATGTTGAGGTGAGGAGCAGACCTGAAAAGTTAAAGCTGTATAAATATTTGATCCTTAAGGCCCTCTTTGGATAGGGAGAATGGGAATTCCAGGAATTACTATGAATTTGGAACTAAATCCCCAAACTCTCCCCTAATCAAAACAATCGAACACTGCCTAAAACGGATCACAAGTAAAAAATGACATCACGACGAAATGAAAGTGTCCCCAGACAAATACAGGCCTCTAGCCCATCTCCCATTTGCTTTATTTTTTTAATTAATAAGCCGGTAAGTGTATGTACTCGAATAAGTAGTTCTCACCTAATACATAACAAGCAGAAAAGGTAAAATAAACAAAAACGATATCAATGCATGAACTATAGAGAAAAACTTACTGCCAAGCAGGTGCAAGATCTTGATTCCAAATTCCTTGCAGATTAGATACCTGTGTTCCAGGTCGAGAGCACGAAATGAGAAGATATCGACCATATTGGAATAGAAGTTCAACCAAAGAAGGATCTTCGTTACTTCTAAAACTGTTCACTCTTTCTGCTGTAGTCTTGATGGCTTCATCAGCTTCTTTCAAGCTTGTTTTTTCAATAGCTGGTGCTTGTGATAGTCGCAAACTAACACGGTGAAAAAGACCCTGATAGTTTTTCAAATGAGCAGCTTTGAGCTGATCAAATGTGACATTCCTGCTCATATTCAAGGTCCTCAGAGCTGTTGATTCAGGATCTAATTTTGAGTCTGAAGGATTCACAAGAGGCCCATTGAACGAGGAAGCAGCTGTAACAAGCAAAAGTACCCAATCTGCATTGTCAATTCTCAAATTTTGATCATTCAAAACTACAGATTTTGCAGCAGCACCGCCCATCTGCAGGCTAAGAACAGCTGCAAACCCGATACCAGTAGCATCATTGGCTTCATGTTGCTGCAGAACGTGTCTTTGTACTGGACAGGTGCCTTCCATGATAATCTCATTTGCATTCGTTGCACGAACTCTGTGGTTTAATTTACTATTTAATGATAAAGTGAAGGACACATGTCCTGATTTGTTTGCGGAAATCCTGGTGACAATGACCTGGTGTGGATTTGAGCAGAAGTGCTCCCTAGTGTACTGCACTTCTCCAATGTTGAACGTGATGAGCGTGGTCGCGGTATGTAAATCAAGCTCTCGTTTGTAGGAACTATACCCCTGACTGGATGTGCCAAACTCCAGATTCATATCCCCAAGAGGTTGGTAGACCTTCATAGCAAGAACAAGGATACCGTAAGATATAGTGCTCCAGTGCACCTCCTAAGAAAATTATTTGTGATTGCCGATGAACTTCTATTGCAGATGCGTAGCTGCATCTTGCAATGATTCATGCCATAATTGTAGATTGTGCATTGCTCAGAAGAACTAGCCCTAGCGTTGGATGGCATTGTAATCTTTAACTCGAAAGTCAATCATAATTCTGGTTCAAGCTCTTCAGGTATGATGCTATTCTTATGCTACTGTTCAACTATAGATCAGGTTAGTCAAGCAATAACGTTTCAAATTGATTTCTTCCAACATTTCTTTTGCAGACAAGACAATAAAATTATGTTTAAGCCATGTTACAATAAAGGCTCAGAAATGCATATGTCGAGAACTGAAGGACTATGAAATTTGACATTATTACAGAATAAAATAACTTAAAGACAACCTCTTTTAATAAAAAATTTTTTGCTATTAATGAGCAAATGATATGCATCATCATATCATAATCCGAGCAAGGGTCCAAATGTTACTAGGTTAGGCCTCGTGGCTTTGCTTCAACACAAGAACCAATAGCATGCTCTGATATGCCAAACAGAACACCATATGGCAAGCTCAGACCGTATATACCTCTGTCGGGCCACCGTAAAGGCCTGACGCTGCGCTGGTGGCATCAACAAACCGTCTGTCATCAACGAACTTCCTGACCGCAGCGAGGGCAGCCGGTGCTTTCGGGTCGGTATAATTTCCCGGCACACCGGTCCACAGAGTATCAACTGCAAGAACATTAGAAGGGACATTATGGTTCCTAGCCTTGCTGGCCTGCCTTCCTAACAAAAAGGGAAGTGCACATTCATAGTTTGGTTGGGGCATTTCGTCGAACTCCCTCCAGGTGCCTTTCGGAGAGCAACCCTTACGAGCCAGTACCCTATGGACTATGGTAACTGACGCGTCGGAACATCCGTCGCGAACAAGAATGAGAACAGAGCTCGGAGATGGGAGATCAGGGCAAAGCGCGAGCAGCAGGAATGCTTACGGTTGAGTTGGAGCTTCTCGGAGGCGATGCCGCCCCAGACCATGGCGCCGAGGCTGCCGTTCCCGATCGGCGCCGCGTCCGTGAAGTGCTCCGCCGGGGAAGCGAACACCACCTTCAGTGGCCGCTCCTCCCCATCCTCCATCGGCCGGATCCGGTCGCCGTCCATGGGTGGAGGAGCCATCAGCCGTGGAGGATAAACCAAGTTTGGGAGAGCCGTGCGGAAAGAGTGAATGCTTTAGCATGTGCGTGGGGTTTCTCGCAAGCTTCCATTTTCGCAGTTGGTTTCTTGGTGCAGTTGGCGCCAACGGAACGGAGAGGACAAATACCCTGCAGCGGAAAGGCTTCCGTTCCGTTTTGGGCTTTCGGTTTGGTTTTGCCACAATAATGCTCCTCGCGTCATATAACCTTAATATTTTCTGCAAACATTATGTACCTCAGCCCTTTTATAGTTGGCGCGTACTGAACGTCCTGGGGACATCCCCAGATCCGCGGGGTCGCCAGCCGTCCGATGAGCTGATCGAACCCGTCCACCCCGGATCAATGCCAACACAGCATTAAAATTAAAAAAAAACACCCCACGGCCATGGTCAGCAGCTCCTGGAACCCCCACACGTGGCGCCCGTGGAGCCCCTTGCTTCCCCCGCCCGCGCTCCTCCCTTGAGCCACAACACTCGCCGGAGAACCTAGTCGCATGCGTCGCCAGAGAACCCCGCCACGGAGAACTGATGCATCATCTTATCCCCGAGCCACGTATCCCCTTCGCCAGCCGCTGCGGTCGTCGGAGAAAGCTGACGCGACGTCACCGGTGAAGTATCATCGTCGTCCACCGAAGCAGAAACGCCGTTGCCCCCTGCAGTACCACCGCACCCTTCTGACATCGTTGCCGCTTGCGCAACGCCGCGCTGCCATGGGTAGCGCGCGCCGCCACGCCTAAGTAGCAACGGTGGTCGGCCCTTGTAGCAAAATCGAACACCATTTGTAGCAGCGCCGCCGCGCCGTGGTAGCAACACAGGCGCCCTTTGTAGCGATGTCGGCAGTGTGCGTGTAGCATCTTCGACGCGCCATGGCAGCAACGCATGGCGCCCTTTGTAGCAACACTGGCATCTACTAGTAGCATCGCCACCGCTCCATGGTAGCAAGGTTGGTCGCCTGCTGTAGCAAGGTCGGTTGCCCTTTGTAGCAAGGTTAGCCGCCCTTCGTACCAACGCTGCCATGGTAGCAAAGACGTCGCCGCATGGTAGCAAAGTCGGTTGCCCTTTGTAGCAAGGCTAGAGGCCCCAGGGAGCAACCGCATCCACCGCTAGGAGCAACTGCGTCCGCCTCTTCGAGCAACACGACCTCCCACCGCCCACCTCTACAACATAATCCATGGTGGCCACAGCCTCGACGAGCTATGTGCGGACGAGCCCCGGGTATGTAGCAAGTGGACGCCCTGATGGAGAGGAGCGACGATTCCTCGGTGACTGACCTCGGCAGCAGTGACTTGGTCCCCGTCGCCGGCCCCGAACCGACCGCACCGGCCTTGTAGGTGGCAAGGGGCGCTGGTCAACACGAGCGAGTTGCGGGCGGCGAGATAGGCTTTTTCGGGTGGCTACGCTGAGGAGCTCTGGGAGGTGGACGAGGCAGAGGAGCTCTGCGAGGTGGAGGTGAAGTTGGACGATGCAGAGAGCGAACACGAGATGAAAATAGAGATGGAAGAATCTGGGATGAATGGACAGATAAGGCAACAAGAGATGATAAGGTGGGACCGAGGGACACGCGTCGTCGCGCGGAGGCAGAAGATGGGAGAGACGCGTTCCCCCGAGGGATCAACAACATTTTCCTTTATAGTTTTATATATGCTGGAGAACAATTAGGTATAGCACTATCATGTACTCACTCACGTTTCATAATATAAGACGTTTTGGCAAACAAATAGTATGATACCTAAAAGAACATTGTACATTGTACATCTTCAGAGGCTAGCTGATCTCTTATCATGTTATCTTTTTAATAAAATATCACACTTTTGTTTGCACTGTTGATGATCAAATCGCATAATGTGTCAATGAAGCATGAGTTTAGACACTATTTAGTGTATATATACGTTTAAATTTAGATAAATCTGTGACATACTTTTCAGGACGGTTTTCAGGGCGGAGGAAAAGTGAGTATAAACATAAAAACTCCCTCTCAGCCATTTCTTTTTTAAACTCCCTTTCACGGTTTCACCCTATGTCCGTGAAAAAAGTAATGTCGCACTCGCAACGCTTCTGTCGTAGGCTTTTGATTTCTGTGTTGTCACAGTATTGCTGCCGAAGCGCTTTCTTGAGATCATTGTATATCTAGCGAGACAGCTAACCTTTCTTATCGGACGATCATGCATGTTACAGCTGAGAGTGGAGTGCACGACACATCGATATGATTATGTAGGTTGTAGGCCATGTACATGTATATAGCTAATCATTCTGGGCATTGTACGTGGCTGGCTATTACACCTCAAAGACGAATAACCAATGCCTAGACTAAAAAGTATGGTGAAAGCTTGACAAGTTTCCCGAAATATGTCATCATTTTCCACGGAAACAGTTTTGTGGGTAACTGAGTATCTGTAACAATTTAGGTGAAGTTCTCTGTTAATTAATCAAACAACTTTTCTCCTTATTTTCTTCTAAAATACATCCTAAAAGATATATCACATTTCATAAAAGGGGTGTCAAGCGGCTAGTTTACAACGTTTGCAAGTGCTTACTTTGCTGTCAACAAGAGGTGACAACTCCTCAACCCTGAATCTACTCTCGTTCTAGTAACCAAAGGAAGATCGGGGGTGGGAAGATGAACATTTCCTCACGGAAGAGATCCGCCTTGTCCCACACCTTGAACTCGAAATTAGGTCATCTGTTTGACCGTCTGTGCGGCAAGTCTCTCCGCGTTGAAAACCATGTCCAACGTTTCCAAATACACTAAAACACTAGAGTAATCGCGGTTTACAGATCATGTCACTCCTTCCTCGGCCCCGTGCAACCCACCCATCAATGCATCAGTGGGGTGTCTTCCTCTAGGGCCTACTTTGGTTTGTTCCAATGCATCAATACTCGTGCCCAAACCTCGGGAGCTACCACGCATCCTAAAAGGATAACATAATTGTTACAAAACCACACAACAAAAGTAGATTAAACGAAAAACAAGAACATAGATTTTTACGTGGAAAACCTAAACGGAAAAAATCATGAAACACATGATGATGTATCACTATAATTAGGAGGAGTATTACAGTACACGAAAGGACAACCCGTGAAAGGGAATTTATGTCCCTAATCTTTATTTTGGTGATTGGTGAATACAAGGGGACTAACCATTTATATCGAGCTTACCAACAGGTTAAGTCATCTTCTCTCTTTGGTGTTGGGTTACGATGCAAAAAGGGAAAAGAAGGCCGATGTGACTCGAAGATGGAGTCGGAAAGATCTTGACATGGTAGTCCTTCCTTTTCTGGTTTTATTGAGTATAGGAACCCCGCACTATTAAGAGGGGATCAAAACTTCCATTTGGTACTTGGCTCAAATCAATTCCTTTATTTCGAAAAACCTTGTCTCTTGTGTCTATCTTTTGTTTCACTTCTCACACAATCTTTTCAAATGTTTTTCGAGTTGATTCCCTCTCTTCTTTCTCTCTGTTTGTCAAAACTGCTACCCAGCCGGTCATACTGGGCACCAGGCCGGTATGACCGGGTCTTCCCCAATTTGCTTCAGGAGCGCAACCCGGTATGACCGGGCCTCAGGCCGGTCATACCGGCTAAGATTTCTTTTTCACGCATCAGCATTAGCCGTATGACTGGGCCTTAGGCTGGTCATGCCGACCAGTCAATCACTTCGCGTAGGAGCTCATCCCGGTGTGACCGGGCCTCAGGCCGGTCATACCGGTCTGCCTTTTGTTTTTTATCAGGAGCGCCACCCGGTATGATCGGGCCAGGGGGCCGGTCATACCGGCCGCCCTTTTTCTGCACGACTTTTTTAAAAAAACAGTCGGTTTTCCTTTATAAGGAAAGCCATGATTTCGGGGATCCTCACCTTTGCTATCATTCTGAGATCCAAATCAAGTTCTTCATTATCTCATACTCTCTAACAAACTTTTCCCTCAATTCCTTGATCTAGAGAGATTCAACCAACGGTTTTGAGAGAGAATCCACACAATCGAAAGATCTATTCCCTCTCTCTCTTTCCACCGAACAATTTCGTGATTTGAGCCTTGTGTCAAGTTCATTTGATCTATTTTTATTGCGCGGTTTTGTAACAAGAACCAACACCAGTGTTCACCCTCTGTGCAAAACTTAAACCGTCCTTCCCTGAACTCAATGTGTTGTCATTTGTGATTGTGTAAGTTGCTAGCATCGCCACATTGATATCCCCGCTACAGAAAAAGAGCATTTTATTGCAGTGGGCTTGTATACCAATATGCAACCTCATCAGAGATGTGATATCAAAAAAACAAATATGGGATAATAAACTAATCGGCATGTATAGCAAATAATAAGAAAATTCAAAAACAACAAAATACTTCAAATACGACTTCATATTGACCCATATAAAGCAAACAAATCGTGCACGTGGCATTTAATGTATGGTTAAAACCCATAGAAATTGGCTCATGAACAGTGGCCAAGTAAATCTGAAGGCGTTAAATTGATTGAACTTTATGTAGGGTATATAATAACAAGTGTTAGATTTGGCCAATTAACATGACCCACATAAACTAGGAATTGACATATCTTTGACAACCCATATATATGTCGACGACATATGGGGTCAGCCCGTATAACTATGGTATACGGATGGCTACCTCATCCTTCCCGCGGAAGCCAAGACCTAGGATTCCAATGTGGGGCTGCACCAACCTATCTGTTGTGCGATGCTCGGACTCCTGGACGGGTGCCCAGCAGCAGAACATATGAAAAGTTATGACTGCGATGTTTGTGTGTGCATCTGAGCCTGCGGTATGCGAATAAGCTATTCTAGAGATAATAGTAAAAACACAAGAAATTGCACAAGACTTGGAATCTTGTTGTCACATGACAGTCTGGAAACATCGTAATAGTTAACAATAACATAAGTGAACCGCTCAACTTAGTAACAAGTTCACCAACAACAATCAATCGCAGTGTCTAGTCAGTTCAAATTACTGATATAAATGGAAATCTTTCTATTCTTAATAGGTGATCCCATTTCTCTTAACATGCAAGCTATACACCTCAGCAGCATTCTAATTGGTCCACGTCATTTCTCGTTCAGCCATGTCATTAGTAAACCATGCCATTGATTAGCTTGACATTTTTTTATCTCTAAATAGGAGTCCACTACATCATTTTGCTGCACTCTCATGCGTCCAAGTCATCCTCTATTTATTGGCGTTGCGTCGCATCCCTTGCCCGCACTGCCTCGCGTCGCGTGTATTGAGTCGAGTCTATCGCCGATCCATTCGTCTCCCCTATTTTCTCCACATGGGTCGGCCGTTCCTTTTCTCCACACGGGCTAGACGCCCGTAGATGGTCTGTACGGGGCATCACTTCCACGTTCGTCCTGCAAAAAGTACGCCGTGATAAATCCTCTTGGTCTTCCTGGTAGTGCTCTCCGCCGCCACAACCTATGCCTTGATGATACAAATGCTCCTCGCTGCTGCGACCTAATGCCTTCTCGCCACAAATGCTCGTGAAACTGCCCGATGTACTACTAGCCCACTACTATTCATCAACCATTAAAGCCCTGTAAATACGAAAGAAACAGCTCGGATGAACTCCCTCGATGCTTATAAAGCTACCTGTGCTGCCATGGAGAATCACCACGCTGCCTACTCGGGACGTCATTCTCTCGCCACCGGCCTCCACAATGCATGGTAGCTGACCACTCCACAATTTCTTTCCCCTATATTTTTTTTGTTACTCCTCGCTCATGTCTGTCGATTGCCCTACTGCAGCTCAACGTTTTGGATCTCCCCGATTTTTGGTTGGACTTTCATTGGATTGTGCCTGCTCACTCAAACCGATCCGGATTTAATTGGATCCTCTTATTATTGTCCATCTTGATCTGAATCATGGCAAGGGCCAGTGCAACTCCCAGCACTTTTTATTCTCCTCCATGTCCGTGAGATGATGCCGGTCTCCGCATAGGTAAACTAAGAGCAGGTTCCATGATCCCATTCACCTCCTTCTATCTATGCACTGGCTTTGCTTACAATCGTATCTTTAAAGTAGGGACCCAAATCACTGGATGAACTCAATTATTGGATTCTTCAACTGAACATATGTGATGGAGGCGTGGAGCCCTGTGGCGCGTTAACGAGCAGAGTAGTTCTCCAGAAATCAGATAAGTGGATAATCCTATATCTTGAATACAGAGATGGGACTAACAGACCAAAATATTCTCGAATTAGTTGACCCATATTGTGCTTGATTAAGTTTTATTAAGGAAATAATTACTAGGTTCATCCACCTTTTTGCGATTTGAATCATTCATGCCTTCTTTTTTTGTCATGAGATAGAAATGACCGGCCGGAATTCCAGTTTTGTGCAGGTGATACCAATGGCTCTCATGTCCCGCCCAAGAACGTTGTCGGTCCCTGATTTGTACAATCTGACCTCGCTCAGTCGTCCATGTCAACCATTTTTTGTCGGTATGAATGTTTCTCTCTTTCTTGATTTCTATACAGATTGTCTCGCTTAATCCAAATATGTGTACCACTGAAATATTACGGTCTACACTACAACATGCATACTTTGATATGTAGAGTGCATTTATTTTCGCTCATTGGCACCTGCGGTATATCCAGATTACTTCCATGGCTTCTGTTTTAGCTAGACACCGACTTACCATTTCATCAACTAATTTGGTGTTCTTCCAATTAGTTTAGCTTACCTTTCATGTCTCCGTACATCTAAATTACGAATTTGAGAATTCGGTGCAGAGAGCAAGGTATTTAAATATTCCTGCGACAGGGTCTCACTTTTCATCTTCTCATTAAAGCAGTTACCATGTCAGATTTTGCATTGTGTTGCATCAAATTTAAAATGCAGCGGTACAAGAAATGTATAGTTCTATGGTACTCACATTTTTGTGTGCTCGCTGAATTTGATTTTGGATTTTTTAAAAAATTGGTGCACTGAGCTGGCAAATTAATCATGCAACCGCGTAAACAAAGTAAAATAGTCCCTATAATTGAGCCTCGCTTGTCGAAAATTAATTTTGCAACAATCATTTTTCATATCAATCCTTTTTTTCAGATCTTAAAGTATTTGTCATCTCAAATTGTGAAATATGGCAGCATCAAAATTAACAAGGCAGTGATGCAAGAAATGTACAGATCTATGGCACTCCTCACACTTTTGTTCCAACTTATTGGTGTTACTCTCACTGGTAGAAAAACAGGCTTCCGGGAAGCCCCATAAGTCGCGAAGGTAAAGGAACCGCGACTAATGGGGTCTTTAGTCGCGGTTCGTGTGGCGAACCGCGACCAAAGGCATGGGCCCAGGGCGCACGGTGGCCAGCTGGTGCACGTGGGGGGCTTTAGTCGCGGTTGGCCGGGCCAACCGCGACTAAAGGTGCTCGAAGGCCTTTAGTCGCGGTTGGCAGGCCAACCGGGACTAAAGCCCCTCCCCTATATATACCCATCCAGCCATTTGGAGCCAACACTTAGCCATTTGGAGCCATTCTCTTCACAAACTTCACAAGTGAGTGTTAGGTTTGCTTTTGGTTCCTCTTATGCACATAAGGTGTTTGATGAAATGCCCCAAGAGCATGAAACAAACATGATATGAAGTGTTGGAGCCACACTTGAGCTTTCTCATTTATTTTTTCCTCCTCGATCGCGTTAGCAACTTGAACCTTTGATGTGTCATTGATACAATATGCATGTGTGTGTAGTTCATTGTTTAATTTATATTGTTTGTAGCTAGTTAGTTTAACAAATGCATGATGGTTAATTATATATTTTATATTATAATAATGCAGATGAATCGGCAATGGATGTACGGTAACCGACTCTCCGGCGAGTTCGAGACGGGTTTGAAAGATTTCCTCGTAGTGGCTAATGCGAACAAGCAGGGGGGTTTTGTTATCTGTCCATGTGTTAACCGTAAGAATCGGAAGGGTTACTCTTCCTCAAGAGATGTTCACATGCACCTGCTTCGGCACGGTTTCATGCCAAGCTATAATTGTTGGACCAAGCATGGAGAAAGAGGGGTTATAATGGAAGAAGATGAAGAAGGGGATGATTTCATCGATGAAAGCTATCTTGCTCATTTCGGTGATACTTTCATGGAGGATGCTGAAGGTGAAGGGGAAGGTGAAGAAGAGGCACGTGATGATCCCGTTGATGATCTTGGTCGGACCATTGCTGATGCACGGAGACGCTGCGTAAACCGAAAAGGAGAGGGAGAATTTGGATCGCATGTTAGAGGATCACAGGAAGGCGCCGTACCCGGATGCGATGATGGTCTCGAAAAAGTCAGGGCTGCACACTGGATTTGCTGAAATGGAATGCACAGCAGGTGTAGCTGACTCGGCATTTGAAAACTTGCTGAAAATGTTGAAGAATATGTTTCCAAAGAATAACGAGTTGCCCGCCAGTACGTACGAAGCAAAGAAGGTTGTCTCGCCCTCTAGGTTTAGAGGTTCTGAAGATACATGCATGCATCAACGATCGCATCCTCTACCGCGGTGAATACGAGAATTTGAATGAATGCCCGGTATGCACCGCATTGCGTTATAAGATCGAGAGGCGATGACCCTGGTGACGATGTTGAGGGCCAGAAACCCAGGAAGAGGGTTCCCGCCAAGGTGATGTGGTATGCTCCTATAATACCACGGTTGAAACGTCTGTTCAGGAACAAAGAGCATGCCAAGTTATTGCGATGGCACAAAGAGGACCGTAAGTCGGATGGGGAGTTGAGACACCCCGCAGATGGAACGCAATGGAGAAAGATCGACGAGAGTTCAAAGATTTTGCAGCCGACGCAAGGAACATAAGATTTGGTCTAAGTACGGATGGCATGAATCCTTTTGGCGAGCAGAGCTCCAGCCATAGCACTCGGCCCGTGACTCTATGCATCTACAACCTTCCTCCTTGGTTGTGCATGAAGCGGAAGTTCATTATGATGCCGTTGCTCATCCAAGGTCCGAAGCAACCCGGCAACGACATCGATGTGTACCTAAGGCCATTAGTTGATGAACTTTTACAGCTGTGGGGCAGACCCGGTGTCCGTGTGTGGGATGAGCACAAAGAAGAGGAATTTGACCTACGAGCGTTGCTTTTCGTAACCATCAACGATTGGCCTGGCTCTTAGTAACCTTTCGGACCGTCAAATAAGGGATACAATGCATGCACGCACCGCTTACATGAGACCGAAAGTGTACATTTGCCAAATTGTAAGAAGAACGTGTACCTTGGGCATCGTCGATTTCTTCCGAAAGGTCATCCAAGAAGAAAGAAAGGCAAGCATTACAACGGCAAGGCAGCATCACCGGCCGAAGCTCGCGGAACACACCGGTGCCGAGGTATTTGATATGGTCAAGGATTTGAAAGTCATCTTTGGAAAGGGTCCCAGCGGACAATCAGCTTCCGAAGGGAGCCGACGGGCACGCAGCCATGTGGAAGAAGAAATCTATATTCTGGGAGCTAGAATATTGGAAAGTCCTAGAAGTCCGCTCGCAATCGACGTGATGCACGTTACGAAGAATATTTGCGTGAACCTCCTAAGCTTCTTGGGCGTGTATGGGAAGTCAAATGATACAAAGGAAGCACGGCAGGACCAAAGAAATTTTGAAAGACCCCGATGACCGGCATCCGAACGGTTTCAAGGTCGTGCCGCCTACGATCTCACCAAAGAAGAGAAGGTCATCTTTTTGAATGCCCGAGCAGTATGAAGGTCCCGTCCGGATTCTCGTCCAATATAAAGGGAATAATAAACATGGCGGAGAAAAAGTTCCAAAACCTAAAGTCTCACGACCGCCACGTGATTATGACGCAATTGCTTCCGATTGCTTTGAGGGGCTCCGCCGGAAAATGTTCGAGTAGCCATTGTGAAGCTATGTGCATTCCTCAATGCAATCTCTCGAAGGTAATCAATCCGAAGTTCTACCACGGTTACGTAACGATGTGATCCAATGTCTTGTCGGCTCGAGTTGGTGTTCCCGCCATCCTTCTTCAATATTATGACGCACCTCCCGGTTCACCTAGTCGATGAGATTTCCATTCTCGGTCCCGTATTTCTACACAATATGTTCCCTTCGAGAGGTTCATGGGAATATTAAAGAAATATGTTCGTAACCGTGCTAGGCCGAAGGAAGCATCGCCAAGGGCTATGGAAATGAGGAGGTAATTGAGTTTTGTGTTGACTTTGTTCCTGACCTTAAGCCGATTGGTCTTCCTCGATCGCGGCACGAGGGGAGACTAAGTGGAAAAGGCACGATCGGAAGGAAATCAACGATATGTATGGACGGCCATTCTCTCGACCGAAGCACACCACACAGCTTCCGACCAATTCCAGCTTGGTGGCTCCGTACTTTGAGAAACACAAGAATATTTTACGCTCGGACAACCCCCGGGAAGCCCGAATCCTCGGATTAGGAAGGCTCACATGGAGACTTTCGGCGATTGGTTGAGAAAACATTTAATGAGTGACGAACATGTTGTAGATCAGCCGTACATGTTGGCCAAGACACCATCTTCGACTATAACGACTTTCCAAGGGTACGAGATAAATGGGAATACATTTTACACGATCGCCCAAGATAAAAAGAGCACCAACCAAAACAGTGGTGTCCGCTTTGATGCAAGCAACCGAGAATGGGCAAAAGGTCACATATTATGGTTACATAGAGGAGATATGGGAACTTGACTATGGACCCTCCTTTAGGGTCCCTTTGTTCCGGTGCAAATGGTTCAAGCTAACAGGAGGTGGGGTAAAGGTGGACCAAGCAATACGGAATGACAATGGTGGATTTCAACAATCTTGGTTACCTTGACGAACCATTCGTCCTAGCGAAAGATGTCGCTCAGGTTTTCTATGTGAAGGACATGAGTAGCAAACCGAGGAAACGGAAAGATAAGAAAACGATCCAGTACATCATGCGATGATCCAAAGCGCCACATTGTTCTTTCAGGGAAAAGAAACATCGTGGGAGTGGAGGACAAGACAGACATGCCGAAGATTATAATATGTTTGCTGAAATTCCGCCCTTCAAAGTGAACACCGACCCAAGCATTAAGTTAAATGATGAGGATGCTCCATGGATACGGCACAATCGTAAGCAAGCAGGGACACAAGGAAAGAAATGATGTGTAATAATTTATTGTACCAAACTTTGTTGAATGGATCATGTGAATTATATTACCCGTGATGTGTTTGGTGTCCATTTTCGAATGATTCAATTGACTCGAGATAGCACCGATGATACATGAAATTTGGAGTGACTAAGTCATACTCCTGCATACAGGAAATTTGGAGTGACTAAGTCATACTCCTGCATACATGAAATTTTGAGTGACTAAGTCATACTCCTGCATACAGGAAATTCGGAGTGACTAAGTCATACTCCTGCATACATGAAATTTGGAGTGATTTAGTCATACTCCTGCATACAGGAAATTTGGAGTGACTAAGTCATACTCCTGCATACATGAAATTTGGAGTGATTTAGTCATACTCCCGCCTAGGCGTATAATATGCATACTCGTAGTCTTCATAGCCGCCGCCGTTGTACCGGTAGTCGTCGCCTTCTAAGTTGCCGGCGTCGTCGCCGCCGCTCGTCGTCGGCCGTCGCCGGGCGGCGCTCGTGGCTCGAACTTAGGGTAGCGCGAGCGGGGATATCGCCGGCCGTGATGTAGTCCATGACGCTCCGCGCAGTCCGGCCGTACCACCATAGCCGACGACCGGCCTCGTGGAAGTTTCCAGGAGGCGGACCGTCCTCCTCATACCCGGCGAGCGCCCTCTCACGCCGATTGATGAAGAAGGCGTCCCAAGTATGTCGGTATCGGGATGCCGCCGGGGATTCATCCGTCGCTCCGGCGTGAGGTCGAGGTAGTAGTGGTTCGTGATGGCCGCCCGACGCGCAGCACTCCGAGGGACGGGAGGGACCGGCACGCCGCCGGCGCTTAGGCTCCGGCCCGGCAGGACGCGGTAGCCCTGGTGGGCAAGGGTAGTTCGAGGCGCAAAGCTCCTCCACCTCGCCGGTAGGTTAGAGTGGGTGCGGTGGAAGCCATGAGAGAGTGATGAGAGATTGTAGAGATGTGATAATGTCGGCCAAGCCGGGCTACCTATATGTAGTGACAAATGGCGGGAAAAATGGGAGCCGGGAAGACAGGAGGCGGGAAGAAAGAGGCGGGAAGAAAGTGGCGGGAAGAAAGAGGCGGAAAGAAAGTGGCGGGAAGAAAGAGGCGGGAAGAAAGTGGCGGGAAGAAAGTGGCGGGAAGAAAGTGGCGGGAAGAATTTTTCTGATTTTTTTGATATATTATTTGTATTTTTAAGAATTTGAATTGAATTAGTTTTATTTTTTGATTTTTTGATATATAATTTGTATTTTTAACATTCTGAATTGAATTAGTTTTATTTTTCTGAATTTTTTGATGTATTATTTGTATTTTTAAAATTTTGAATTGAATTAGTTTTATTTTTATGAATTTTTTGATATATTATATGTATTGTAAACATTTTTGAAATGAATTAGTTTTATTTTTCTTAATTTTTTGATATATAATTTGTATTTTTAACATTTTGAATTGAATTAGTTTTATTTTTCTAAATTTATTGATGTATTATTTGTATTTTTAAAATTTTGAATTGAATTAGTTTTATTTTTATGAATTTTTTGATATATTATATGTATTCTAAACATTTTTGAAATGAATTAGTTTTATTTTTATTAATTTTTTGATATATAATTTGTATTTTTAACATTTTGAATTGAATTAGTTTTATTTTTCTGAATTTATTGATGTATTATTTGTATTTTTAAAATTTTGAATTGAATTAGTTTTATTTTTATGAATTTTTTGATATATTATATGTATTGTAAACATTTTTGAAATGAATTAGTTTTATTTTTCTTAATTTTTTGATATATAATTTGTAGTTTTAACATTTTGAATTGAATTAGTTTTATTTTTCTGAATTTATTGATGTATTATTTGTATTTTAAAATTTTGAATTGAATTAGTTTTATTTTTATGAATTTTTTGATATATTATATGTATTCTAAACATTTTTGAAATGAATTAGTTTTATTTTTCTTAATTTTTTGATATATAATTTGTATTTTTAACATTTTGAATTGAATTAGTTTTATGTTTATGAATTTTTTGATATATTATATGTACTCTAAACATTTTTGAAACGAAATAATTTCGAAAAAGCCTTTAGTCGCGGTTGGCCGGGCCAACCGCGACTAAAGGTCATTTTCCGCGGAACCGCAAAAGGGGCGAAAAAGGCTTTAGTCGCGGTTGGGGTCACCAACCGCGACTAAAGGCTACCTTTAGTCGCGGTTGGTGACTCAACCGCGACTAAAGCCCCGACGGTATAAATACGGGTATAAATACCGCGCGCCGCGGACGGCGGTTCGGTCTTCGTCTTCTCCGTCGATCCGTGAAGCTTCTCCGCACGTCGCCGCCCTCGCTCGCTCGCTCGCCGACGCCGTCGAGCTGCCCCCGCGCCCTTCGCACGTCGCCGCCCTCGCCCGCCGCCATCAACGACCGCAGCCGCCGCCGCCCTCGAGCGACCTCGCTGCCCCCGGCGCCCCGGCCCGTACGTCGTCGACTCCGCCGCGCCGCGCGAACTCTCCGGCCGCCTCAATCTCCGCGCGCCGCACGCACGCGCCGCCGCACACACGTCGCTGCACACACGCCGCCGCCGCAGACACACGGCCACCGCGCGCGTGCGCCGGCCGCTCGAACCGCCGCCTCCCACCGCCGCGGAGAGAGAGGGCGCGCGGGCGCGCCGATACACACGTACGGCGCCCCGATCTCATTTTTTTTTGTTTTTTTTGTTTTTGCTAATTAAAATTGTAAACTAAAATTTGACTTAAAAAGATTTTGTAAAAAAAACTAAAAATTGACTTAAATGAATTAACTTGTTGTTAATTAAAATTGTAAACTAAAATTTGACTAAAAAACTAAAATTTGACTAAAGTGGGTGAACCAAATAAACTTGTTGTTTCATCACAATATGTAACTTGTTGTTTCATCACAATATGTAACTAAAGTGGGTGAACCAAATAAACATGTTTGATGAACCAACAAAAAACGAATTAACTTGTTGTTTCATCACAATATGTAAAGTTTTGTAAATTGGTACATGTTAGAGGAGACGGGCAATCCCATGACACGAAAGAAGTCCGGTGGGTTGCAGCATGCATATATATGCTAACGACGGACTAGTCGGCCAATCCCACCACCGCACAGCCACAGCAAACAGGGATGGGGTAATGGGGACAGGAGAACACACGGCACCGCCACTGCCCTTTCGCCACCGCCGCCCTTTCGCCACCGACCCCGCGTGTATACGGAGGGGGCTGCGAGGCCCTCGCCTCCCCCTCCGTATACGCGCGGGTTTTTTTGTTTTTTTACGAGAGAGAGGACCGGCACCGCCACCGCCACCGCCACCGCCCTTTCGCCACCGCCATCGGTCTCTCGGTCACGCGGTCACTGCGAGGCGAGGTCGATCGACCGCATATACACATCTAATACACGCGTCCCCCCTCTCGCCTCCCTGGTCGCCCTCTCTCTTTATATGTAGAAGAGATGTGATAATGCTGGCATATACACAATTAATTTGTTTTTACTACATGTTTTCAGGATCGACATATGGCGGACGATAGAGCTGACCCGATTATGGACAACTATGATCCGGACGTCGAAGAACATATCTTCGGCATCATAAAAGGCGATGTTCTATATGTGCCGACCGGACAAGAAGAAGATGATATCTCTTCTTATCTGAACTTTGAGGGTGAAGATGAAGGGCATGGTCAGCAAGATGGTGCCGAAGAAACGTCGATAAACGACGATCTTCAATTGGAAGTAGCAACCACCTCCGGCGCCGAGGTATATATATATATACATTGAGCCTCTGGTGATACAAACTCACTGATTTGAATAAATATGTGTGTACTAACGCGCGCGCCTCTCTTTCTTATTTTAGCCCTCGGCCGGATCGTCGAAACAATCGAGTACGTCATCGTCAAAGCGTGGCGCAACCAAGACGATGAAAGCAGGAGAAACATGCACCATCGATGTTGTCGAGGAAGCAACCGGCAGGCCGCTGGAGCCCAAGCAAGAACGCCACCAAGTTTGTCAGCCAATGCGGAGCCGTTGTTAGAGACAACGTCTCGGTCACCGTCCAGGAGTGGAATGAGCCAAAGAAGGCACGTGTTGGTTTCACTTTTGTCGATAAGAGAACAAAAAAAGATTGCTTCAAAAAGCTTATGGAACATTTCGTTCTACCTCCGGAATACCGCAAATACGATGAGGAGGGTAACAAGATTGCGGAAAACAAGGAGAGGTGCAAGCTAGTCAAACAGTTCGCTCTTTCTAGGATGGCCAACGCATTCCGGAAATACAAGCAAAATCTAGCCCATGACTTTGTCAAGCCGGGCAAGACTCCGGATTTCAAAGGACAATATGAGAAACTGCAACATGATTGGCCAGAATTTGTGAAGCAAAAGAAATCGGAGCAGTTCCTTGAAATATCGAAAAAAATAAGGATAATGCGGCCAAGAAGGAGTACAATCATAAAATGGGGCCAGGAGGGTATCGCTTTTGGCAGCCTAGGTGGGAGAAGATGGAGAACGAGCCGAGGGCGCGAGGAATCCGTCCGTGTACGGAGGGATGGGACCCAAGGGCCAAAAGCTGGTGGTACGGGCATGGGGGATCGGCTGAACCCGGAGACAGGGAGTGTGTTTACCAGGGCAAAATAATTACACCCACCCAAAAGCTTATTGAGGCAATGAGGGATGCTCAAGAGGGAGGATCAAGTTCAACGGAGAGAACGACGCCACGACAAAAGCCCTCGGGAATCCCGAACACGGAGGACGTGTACGAGGCATGGGGCACATTCCGTGGAAAATAGGGTTCCCCGAACGATGACCCGTACGGTTACGTGAAGCCGTAAGAGAAAGATGGATCGGGAAGCAGATGTTGTGGCGCGGTTGGCATCGGAAATGGATGTCATGAAGAAAACCGTGAGTGTACTAGTAGCCGAAAGAGATGCAGCTCGGGCGCAGCATGAAGATCATCCATTGGATCTCGGAAGCCCGCCGCGGAGAAGCAGCGTGGCTTCCACGGAGGCCCCATCGGCTGGTGCACCGACGATCGAAATTACTGCACCGGAGCCTCTGGTGGTCGAAATTACTGCACCGGAGCCTCCTCGCTACCCCGTGGACAATATAAAGGAGATGAAAGCATGTCATCCGTATTATCCTATCGGGAACATGTCCATGAAGGTAGCCATCGGCGGTGCTTTACCACCTGGAGCACTCCACCACAACAACCCCATTCAAGATGGCTATGCTCGTGTCACGGTGGAGGACATAGTCCAAGGGTTTGAGGACCCGGACATTGACATTGCTACACCCGAAGGGGCGACAAGACTTGGAGATGTCAAGCGCCAGTTCATTCTATGGCAGAAGAAGTTTATCAAGTTTCCGGGCGAGGCGCCAACAAGTCCACCCCCTACGGTGGTGGTGGTGGCGGCGGTGGCGGTGGTGGTGGTGGTGCTTCACCTACACCTCCTTCACGAGGGCCGACGCCGCCCCCAATTCACCTCCGGCGGGTAGCAGCCGCCGCCCCCTAGTCCGCCCCGGGCGGGTAAGCAGACGCCGCCCCCAATCCACCTCCGGCGAAGAAGCAGAAGCAGCAGTCCTGGATTATTAACCCGGACCCTTACGTACCTAAGAAAACAAAGGTACCGGAGGTATCACTGAAGCCTCTCCCCACGAGGCCTTGGGAATGTAGTGCCGAGGAAGTCGAGGCGGGCGCGGCTGCTGATTTAGAGAAATGGAAGGCGAGCTGCAAGAAGAAAATAGAGGGCGAGCCCAAGCCAGTATTTTCTGATGAGCAAAAGAAGTGGGCTAAGTCATTTTTGAACACACCGTCCCAAGCCGCAAAGAATCTGCTCGACGACTATGCACGTGAACTTCGTAGGCAAGCACTCGCGTTCAAGAGGAACCAAGAGTTGGCGGAGAAGCGAGGAGAAGAAAGCCTTGGAGGAGGCCGAGAAAAAATTAGAAAGGGGAAAGAAGTTGCCCAGCTCGGGGAACAAAGTAAACAATCGATCGCCCCGCTCATAGTGCAAGCCGACGGTCCGGATGCCCCCGATATCATAGCAGCTGCGGCAACACATGGATTGACTCGTAACGAGTGCCGGAGAACAAGCGGCCACCTTAGGTATCACTCTTCGTGCACTCGTTAGGCCTTGATGAGGCGCCAATGAAGGACGTAGTATTTACATATGTGAAGAATGGCCCTCTCGTCGAGCCTGCGCAGGAAGAGGATCTACCTCGACAAATGAAAGGTCTCGCTAAATTGGTACAAGAGTTACATAAAACTTAAAAACGCCAAAGACTATATTTATGCGGAAGTTAGACATGAGCATCACTTCAAACATTACTATATAACAATTCATCGGAGTGAATTGTTCCAGCTGTTCAATCTGCGCGACCTCGACAAATCTATCATCAGTTGCTACGTTCCGTAAGTGATTTATTAATTTCTACCCCATCTCGTTCATTGCCTGCACTATATATTGTCCTAACTATCTTGTTGTGTACGCTATTATGCGGAATGAAGAAGCGGGAAATGCAAATAAGGAACATCCATGATGTTGGGTTCATTGACCCACACATCGTTAATTCATATGTGTTAGAACACCACCCCGCCGACGTGGAGGAAGACCTGTGGCGGTTTCTTAGAAAACAGGAACTCAAAAGTGATATTCTATTTCCTTACCATTTTGGGTGAGTGTTTCTGTCTTGAGCACATTCTCTTTTGTTTACTTCATGCATGGTATGTGGCTAATCGATGAGTTATATATGCATGACTGTGCATGTATCGTGTCCGCGAGGTTCCACTCGGATTCCGATGGTAATTCAATTTCACACCTCCACGGTTCTCGTCCACGACTCTCCGAATATGGATGCGGCGCTTTGGGCCGACATGAGAAAAATGATGCAAAAGTAATTGTTTTCATTCATTTGCGCTCTATATCGATCGGCCTATTTCGTTCATCATTTCCTAATATCAAGTAACTAATTAATAACTCTCTTGTTCATTTAATTTTCTTTGCCTCGTAGGGTTTGGAGACGGTTCGTAGATGAAAAGGTCGGTGAATTCAAAAAAGAGCTACATTTTAAAAGGGCAGTGCGGACGACCGGGGATATTCAGCCACCGGGGACCAATCTATGTGGATACTATGTTTGTGAGAGGATCCGGAGATACACCAATGAGCGGGACCGAGTCGGATGAGATCAACATCAAGAGGAATAACCTCCGGAAGACGCTTAGTCCGAAGCTCGCTTCCGACCACTTCGAGGAGGAACTAGCTGGATGGTTCGCGAGGGAAGTCATCGATCCTACAGGACAACACTACGTAGAGGACGTAGAACTATACATGCATTAAATTATGTATGGAAACTTGTTCAAACTTGTATATGGTCATCCGATGATATTGAATATATATTGTATATTCCTCTTGAATTCTTTTTGGTTCTAATTTCAAATTTGTTTGAAATTGTACATTCATATGCATGCATGTATGTAGTACCGTAGAATATGTGAAACTCCTTCAAAATTACAAATAAAGCACAAAAGAAATAAAACAATACAAATTAAACAGAAAACAGGTTTAGGGGGGCAGGTTTAGGGGGGGCCTAAAACCCTAAACCTGCGGCGGCCTTTAGTCGCGGTCGGCCAGTAGAACCGCGACTAAAGGGCCTCCGCCCCGACGGTCGCCTGGCGCCCACGTGGACGGGCCTTTAGTCGCGGTTCGTAAGGAACCGCGACTAAAGGGGGGGCCTTTAGTCGCGCTACTTTGGTCGCGGTTGCGCAAACGCGACTAATGGCAGTTGCGAACCGCGACCAAAGGCCCTTTTTCCACCAGTGTCTTAAGTTGATTGCTGGTCAGAGGTCACCAACACATTTATTTTCCCTATGATACAAAGGAAAACTAAACGTGCGGTTAATTATATATGTTTATTAATTGATTGCATTTAAGATCTATTGTAATATTTTTATCTCCTCTTTCAGGAGTATAGACTGATATATGCCAGCAGATCAACATATATGTTATGCTGCAATTTCCAGTTCCATTGAGAATAAGGAGGGAGGACAACAATATGTCGGAAGATACAGGAGCAAGAGAAGCTAGAAAAGGCATGGCTGGGGTTTTCAACTTTGTTTTTGTGTACAAAAATAGAAAGAATATGCTCAGATTTAATTATGTTTGGTTCATTCATGATTATTTATGAATCATATGTTCATACATCACTCCACATCGAGGATGCAAAAAATTTAGAGTCGTGCTACATGTACGATTAAATTTATCTAACAGTTGTACCAAAGTGGTAAATGACCCCCTTGGGTTGAGTTGCTACATGAAAAGAGACTCAATACTAACAATGGCATACGGGTCGTACACAAAAAAAAAAAATCGTTTGTAAAGTTTTTTTTTTACTTTTAGGCTATATAACATTTGGCGCTACGAGTTTCCGCTGCAACGCGCGGGGTATCATCTAGTAACTGATAATAAGCAGGGACATCTTCACTCTTCACTCTTGACTATCTAGTCTTCTATGGTCAATTCTTCATCCTCCTATAAAATGACAGCAATGAAACAACTGGTAAGGAACACACAACTCTAATATTTACACGGTTGTACGGAATCATCTTTGACAGAAACATGCAAAAACAAGATTAATCATGGACATGGCACAAACAAACATAGCAAAATGAAACTTCGTGCACCAACCAATACCTATGGCATGGTTTTTCCCTTTGAAAAAAGTTTTAAACACGAAATATAGATACCAAACAGATTTAGTCACGAACAATCATCAATTTTTCTCACAAAGAGATCACCTAAAATCAGCCTCATGACTCGAAAAACACGAGGGTTAGGTACCTTCCAGCTTTCAACTATTTTTACACTAAACATCTAAAAAAACTTCACGTACAGTGTAAACTTGAGGGAAGCATAACTGGTAAGAAACTGAAGGAGACCGGGATTCGAACCTGAATGTTGATGTCATATGATGCTTGGAAGTTACCTAATCGAACGACGTTTGCAGCGTAAATTTTCCAGATACTCCTCATCGTCAAGGTACTACAGAAGATGGCAAGACAATACAAGAAACAATTAGTCAAGTGGTAAAATACCAAGTTAGTGCTACATAATGGTTCTTTCCCAGGATATTTATGCGTCATTACATCGAAGGTAGCTCTTATCCTATCCTCCTCGGCTTTTATCATGTCCGCCTCCTCTGCTGGCTGGAAAAAATGAGAAATGGAATAACACATAGTTAACATTCATGCAGCAACAAAATGCAACCATGAAAGAGGAGGGACCTGTTAGTATACAGAGCACCATACATCGCTCTTGGAGCCGTGCAATTGCATCTCGTTGCTAGGACCAAATCCACGCGGGAAACGTACGTTCCGGTGACCGCCGGTGTACAAATCAGCGTGTGGGTGCTTCATATCGACGCTTCCATTGTTTTCACAACCATGGCAACGGCCTTCGTTATCTGAAACGAGACACAAGGGGCAAGGTTCGTCATTTGGATTTCAGGTAGCCTCGCACATGCATGTTAAGGATAGCTGAATGAGTGTCAAAAAAATGCATGATTTAAGAAATACCATCGCCGTCAGGTTGAACCCTATAGAAGCAGCTGAGGAAGTATCCTAGGACATCTCCAGGGACACGCGAGACTTCGGCGAAGAAGAGATCGCCGCTGCCCGTCTCAGGATCAGCTGCTGGTTTAGTCCTCACTGTGATGTTGAGATGGTAGTACCACTTAGCTTTGCCTTCGCAGATCGACTGCCAATGCACGACGTCTTGGAGCTCGTAAGCATGGCCCTGTAGCAAGATCAGGCGTGGGTTGGATCACGAGTGTCGCAGTGCACAGGGAAGGCATCACTAACGACCCGGGGAGCGAGTGGACGAACCTCGGCGTCGTTGTGCTTGTCGAGCAAAGCCTCGGCCAGCCTTCGCACCTTGTCGCGCTCCAAGTCGGCAACGAGCCTCATCGTGCGAACCCTCGTCGTGCCATCTGGGTAGTAGAGGAACTCGCGGATAGCGCGTTCCTTGCGTGAGAGTTTGTCCAGCGCGCTCCTCCGCTCCAGCTGGGCCCTGGTGATTTTGGAGCAGAGCATCCATAGGAATAGGATGAATGAATAGATAACGTAGGGGAAAAAAAGACAATCTTCCATTTTTCTTGTTACCTGGCGGTGCCGCGAGCATGGAGGTCGACGGCGGTTTGAACTTGGTGGAGGCTGTGAAACGGCCCGCCGAGAGCAGGGTAGGCGTGGAAGGCTCCAGAGCGGTCGGTCCTAACGAAAACGGTTGTGGGCAAGTCGGCGTCTCTCCAGGCCACCACGTGGTCGGTGTCCCAAGAACAAGCCTCCTCGTCAGGCAAATCCATGGCGGCGGCGGGGGAGGGCGGACCGAGGCTGCTGCTGCAGTCATCGTCGTGGTGAGAGGGCATCATGTCGCTGATTTTGGGCTTGCGTCTGCGATTCACTATGTAGGAGAGAGAGCATCTACTTATTTTCCCTGACGTGCCCGATCGGAATTCGAATCCCTTCCTGACTCGGCCAGACTGTCACCATAATGGTAGATCGGATCCAAGCTTCTCAGTACAATCTCTACTATATCTCTACTACCTAAAAAGAATATGAGAGTGTTCCGTCGTCAGGAGGTACCTCGCTCGCCTTCGTCTGACTCCCTTCGTCCGCCCGCAAACCGTGCCTCGCGAAAAACGCGTAATCAAAACTATCCCTCGGTCAACCCACCTACAAGACACGGACGCCTCCCCTCCCATCTGCACGCCGCCCGCGTCGTCTACCGCAGTTCCTGCCATGGCATCTCCGGCCGCAACCACCATGGCCTGGACCATCTCGAGGTCTGTTGCGGTGCGGCGCCACGCTGACCTGACAATTCAGCCTGCACGGACGACCAGGGCGGCCTCAACCCTCGCCCGCACTGGCCCGTGATCGCGCACGCACTCCCGCTAGCCCTTCCCCTCGCCCGCACGCCTGCAACCATGCGACCGGCCGCACTTGAACAACGCCGTACTCATCCCAGCCGGGAACCAGGGATCAGCTACCCATGCCGGATCACCTCTTCACCAGGAGTCCTGGACTAGGCAGGAAGGAGACACGGGCACACGGCGAAGGATTCAATCCATCTCGAGGTCCAGCCCGAGCACAACCTTCTCTTCCAGCTAGATGTGGCCTGAGATCTCTACGCCGGAGCCTGGGAGCCTGGGAGCCAGTACCATGATAGTCATCACGTGCGTGCACATACCGCCGCAGATTACCCCAATCAGTATGTGCATTCTTTCTTCATCTCAAACTCGTATTTTTTTTTTTTGGCCTTTACATTGTGTTGACTCTTGCTCTCTTTAGTCCAAACTAGGAGCATATGCATGCCACGATTAGCCCGATGAGTCATATACTCACATAGTGCTCCAGTTCATGATGGATGTGTATCTACTGTTTGCATTGAACATATTTCCTCTTTGTGATTAACTGTCTCATGCAGATGCTCAAAAGAACAACTGAAGAACATGTTCGTCAATGCCTATTCTAAGTGGAACAGAGAAGGACAATAAACCTATAAGAGCATGTCTAGCAGGTCCTCAAAACGCGCGCACCCCGTATAATTCCGGCGGGATAGAGGGTGCGGGCATTTTGGGCCATCTAGCAGACCCCGTATTCGGGCCTGCCCGTATCGGCGGAATACGGGCCCGTCAAACCGACACCGCCGCCCCCTACAAATACAGGGTGTAGGTGCGAGTGGGGGTCCAACCCCTCACTCGCAACCCTAGCTCCGCCGTGCGCCGCCGCCTCCCTGCACACGCTCCGGCGAGCAATTCGCAGCCGCGCAGCAGCATTTGCACCGCCGTCGGAGATGAGCGCACGATGGAGGAGTAGCGCCTCCCCCGCGTCCGGATCGAAGCGATCCCGCTCGCCGGACACGCTCGAGGAGGCGTGGCGGCGCCACTGCAAGCTCTCCGCCGCCGGGAGTCGGCGCGCGGCGTGCAAGTACGCCGACGCCCTCTACATGCCGCCGAAGCTCCGCGTTCAGGCGTGCGGGCTCTACTACAAGGCCGATCCGCCGCTCAAGCCGATGAGCGGCGGAGATTTCGACAAATGGCGGAGGGATTGGGAGCAGCAACGCGCGTGGAAGGCGGCATGGGAGGAGAGCACCAGCGGCGGAGGAGCGCCGCGAGCCGGCGAGGAGGAAGAGGAGGCGGAGGAGGGGGAGGACCCCCTCTACTTGCAGGCAGTGGCCGCGTCCATGAAGGATGACGCCGACAAGGCTCGGGCGAAGGAAGACGAGGCGGCGCAGGCCATCGCCGTTGTGGAGGAGATGGAGACGCGGGAGGCCGCCGGCAATGCGACAATCGTCATCCTCGACGACTAGGTCGCTTCGTAGAAGTCGCGATCCAATAGGATCGCGCAATTTTGTAAAATCCCTATCTATGATCTATCTATGAATGTGATGAACTATCGAAGAATTTTTCCGGGGTTTGCAATTTTCAAAAATACGGGGTGAAATACGGTGTCTGTTAGGCGGAATGGTTCTTGCGTGAGCATTTTTTTTGATACAGGGCCGTCTACTCGCATTTTATGGGGCAGAAAAATAAAGGGTCTGTTAGATATGCTCTAAGGTGCTTTCAGCCTTCCCGTTGACCACAATATCCTATTGTGCTAGAACTCTAGATGCACTATTTTGCAGTTGGATACTCTGCAATACTCTTTGCAGCCTGTCTACGTCTTTACAACTGAACAAAACAAACTCTTCACCGTCTTCACCAAAACCGCTTTTTATATAGATTATGGAAATGCTCTGCCAAAAATAATAATGGGGTGATCTGAAGCGTACTGAATTAAGCAAATCCTTGGTTCCAATGGGCAAAAGGCCCAATAGAATTTCATACTTTCATTCATGTAACTGATGTCAGTAGCATTTGTTTTGAGAGGCTACCTTTGTCAAATTCAGTTGCCTCTGAAAAGAAATGATCCAGCAATTTTGGTATACAAAATGCTCAGCGTATAAAGCCTTTTATCCTAACAATAATACATTATGGTATAAAGCTCAAATCTTATTGTTTACCTTTGATTTTGGTTAGTGTTTTCTTTGCCTGCATTAAAAGTGTATGATTAATCATGTGCCTTGGTTAATCATATACCAAATGTTCATCAGATGCCTCTTACATGTAATTTGGTGTATGCTAATTGTGCAGAGAAGATAAGATGTGAACTACCAATTGCTCAAGCCCAGTCAATTGCATGCCCATGTAATACATGTAATTGCATGCCTCTTACATGATGTCTTTTAGGCTGTCCATGCATGCCCGAGTGCTTCTTTCAGGGCCGGGCCGGCAAAATTCGGGGCCATGTGCGAAACCTTAAAATGGGCCCCAGCACACTAGACAAATATAACTAATTAACAATTATAACATATATGTGTTTTAGATAGACGTTCAAAGTGAGGAACTACTCCCAACACCTGCAGATTCTAAACCCGTGGTCAAATCGTGTTAAAAAATTGTTTTAAGAGGAATTATATGGTTTAAAACCCCAACTGAACCGATGATTGTACCAAAAAATACCTAAATCTAATGGTTTTGATGCATTTAATCTATACTAGAAAAATACTTTCATAATCTCATTAGCTGATAGCATGTAAAGCTATCCCAACAAGTATATTATATAGATGAGCCCATTATAAAAACTATCTCCATGAGAGGAATACAATATTGCTATATCAAATTTACCTCAATCTTTATAAATTAAAATCGCTGTAATTAATTGTTTGATTTGAATATGAGAAGTCAAGATATTGTACTACAAACTTTCTGACATGTTTAAGACTTGAACTGTTTTTTTTTTCAAATGTAGTTATAGTGTGATTCATGCATACAACTTCTCTGAGTTTTATTCAATGCTAATAAAAGAAATAATCAAGCATGATGTATCATAGGCATAGCATCAATCGGAATTTTAAAAAAAAAGTCAGAGAAAAGAACAAAAGAAGCAGCAGCGCTGCGCCTACGGGTGATTTGAACCTGCAACCTCTAAAGTAGCATATGCTTTTCTCGATTTATTTAAGCATGGGACAAAATATATGCCTACGTACTGCAATTTCTCTGAGTGTTTTCAATAGATGTGAATTGCGCAGTCAATAAGATATAAGACACCAGTACATATGCTAGACTTAGATAATTTTTTTGCTCTGCCCGGCGATAGAAATCTGTACTATTGGAACTATTAATGCTGTTTGAAGTTAAATATTTAAAGCAATAAGAAATTAAATATTGTTCATTCATTCAGATAGTCTATGGATCACTTCAGCAAGCACTAATGGACACGAGCTGGGGTTTAAGACTTGGAACATTCCAGCAGCTAAAGAAGTGAGGTGGGAAAGAGAATTCTTGTCTACAGTAGTTCTATTCCCATAGGATTGAGACTGCTAAAGATGCTAACATTTCGCTTCCATTGATTTGAGTGACATGTCTTTGGATCTAACGAAGTCTTCACTCTTCAGGTTGTTCTGAAAAGAATACATGGCTGTAGCATCCAAGTCAGATTTTCCCTATCTACTTGAGAGCAGACCATGCTTGTACACAGGAGAATAGTAAGCTTTGAGGTACGGTTTCAAATTGTTCCTGAGGTAACCTAAAACTGAAGTTCGAGATGAATTATATATTATCTCACATTGATTGTTTTAGAAAATGCTGATGACACTGAATATTTAACCTTCTATTCCGATAGCCTCATTGTCCGTTCTGTTTTCGTATTCAAATCCTTGCTGAATTAGCAATAGCACTAGGGTTTTTTTTTTTTTGCTAAAAGAACTACATCTTTGTTTAGGTTCTTTTGTTAATGATATTTTCCCGCTTACTTCTAATCATTAATGTAGAAAGTCCCAGTATTACACATCTCAAGCCTCTTCCGAATATTCCGAATCGTGCTCATTTATTACTAGGGCTTCTCTTTTGCTCAAAAAAACTACAGATTTGTTTATATTCTTTTGTTAATGTTATTTGCCCGCTTTGTACTGGTGATCATTAGTGTATAAAAGTCCCAGTATTACACATCTCAAGCATCTACCGAATATTCCAAATCATACTCATTTATCATGTTCTTGATGATTAGGTTATAAATATTTACTGCTGCGATATACACATCTCGGTGAACTGGCACTGAAATGAAGAAATATGGCATTTCAAGTTCATGAAATTAATGGAAAAAAATTGTTTTTTCTCACTTGTAGAACCTAATAGACAGGGAATGACAGTTTTGTTAGACTTTGATCAAGTCTGCGATCTATGGTCAACTCAGTTCAGAACCTACAATTTGCAATCATGTGTGTGGATTTTCCTTATTTGTTTGTGAAGCGCGTTTGGTTCATAGCTGGCATCTGTTTGCTTTCTAATAGCCGATGAGACTCCTCACCTGCTGACGCTTGCCCGATGATAAACTTATTATTTAGCACATCTGTCACTAACATCTTTTACGAGAATTACGAGGTCTCCAAGATTTTGTTTTACCAGTAAAGAGAAAATAGCGAGCCCATAGAGAAACAGAAACAGCCACACATGTGGTGATTGAATGATGTTGTAGCAATGCATTTGTATTTACCTTAATGTTGCTGCACTATTTTTAGGTCTTATTTCTACTAAAATGGGGTTAATTAATCAAATGCCTCAATTTGAATTGTTGTATTTCAACCTGTATTGATAAATTTATTTCACAATTTGTACAGCATTTCAACTATTCTCTATTATCTATTGGTGATGTTAATTCGAGCAAATAGCTTAATGATTTCTCTTACTTTGGATAAACTATGTATTCATTTCTGTTGGTGGTGTCCATTCACAAAATACATATGCAAGATTATTAACATTTTTTATTCTATGTATTTCATGGTGTGAAGCATCAAATTCGTAAAATTAATAATTCATATGGGATATCATACTTATGTGCATTGATTTTTTTTTAAAAAAAATATGCTTGATCAAGTCTGCAATCTCACCATGGAGATATTTAATTTTGAAAAAAATTACTATGGAGATATTTCCAATGGGATATCATACTTATGTACTTTAATTAACTTCTGAAAGTTGTATTATTTTGTTGCTTTTGGAATCTCACAAGCTCTTCAGGTATGAGTTTGTAAATTTGTCAACTATTAGACATGAAAATTATGAATAGTAAAATAGTGCATATTTTACCAAGGTGCACATTCGTAGCAGGAAGAAGTTGTGTGAAAACATTTAAAATAATAATAAATTTTCTCACACATCATTTGTATTGGTTCATTAGTGGACATGGGTGCACAGATGAGCAAAGTTCAGTGCTAAAGATTCCTCCTTCGAAGTTGCACGAGTTTTGGGGATTTGAAGTTTTTTTTACAGTGGCAGGGAAGAAGCACGGAGAAGATGGATTCTACGGTTGTAGGGGCGATTGTGAAGAAAGTTGTTGGATTCATGCTCGATAAAAACATCAATGGGGTTCATAGTAAATTTAGGAAGAGGACAACAGTGAGTCGTGAAAAGAGGAAGTAGCACGTTCTGTTCTATGTCATCACACTTTTTTACAGCTTGGAGGACATTGAATCACCGAACAGTTGAGAGATGAGAAAATTAGTTATCACCTTAGGACCTAAGAAGATAACTTTGCATTGAAGAAATTTTAGCTCGGTAGAGGTGGTAAGTTTGGACCCAACTTATGTCCTCCCTAAGAACAAACATTAGAGAAACCTCTAGGACTATTTATTTATGTTTAATGAAATGTAATAATAAGACATCTCATCTTTTATCTAGCAAATCTTTATCACACATGTTGTTGAATTTTAATGACCATTTATCATAATTTCAACATATTTTATATTTTCAATAATGCAAGTGGTATGTAAATATTATGTTTAGGCAAAAAAAATTGAGAACCCGTGGTAAAGCACGTGCATTTAACTATGCCAAAAAAAAAGATAACATCGGATACTTCCGGGAGGGAAGAGCAATTTCCCTCCCTTTGGATACGTAAGATGTTGGGGTATTTTTTTGGTTGACCCATTTTAGTTTGTATCTAGCCTATTTTTAGTGTGTAGATTCATCCATTTTAGTTTCTATCTAGTCTATTCTAAAAATACCTAAAACATCTTATATTGATGCACAATAGAGGCCATCGCCAGTCTCAGAACCCAAAGGGAGAAACCAAAACCTCGGCGCCAGCGACGATATCTCAACCAAGAGCAGGCCGGCCGGCGAGTAGTCTCCAAAAGGTTTGCCCTCTGCTCTGCAATCCAAGCGTTTGTTGGCTAAGCAATAAAAGATATTTACTGGTGGAATTGTGTGTAATTCGCACCACCATATCTCTACCGAATGTGTTATCCTTGCTCACAATTTGGGATCCTCTTTTCTTTTATGTTCTAAAAAATAATTGCTCAAAAATTTGTAAGTTTTTCCTTTGGTTGAACACTATCCATCACGGGGAAACTCATGACAACACGGGGAGAGAAACAAGCAGCTCGGAAATCCTGATCAGTACAATCGTACGTGTATACAACAACCTGATCAATCACAACCCGATTCGAAACCGTATGTGTATTGAAATTAGTTGGCGATTCGTAACCGTGATCCGACACGGATACCTGTTTAATACTACTACGTATTTGTTTTTTCCAAACGGACTATCCCCCTTTTAATACTCCGTACCAAGAGGACGCACAGCTCGGAAACAAGCAGCCAGCTCCCAAGAGATCAATGAACATGCAGGAGGAGCCTTCGTCCCTGTCCCAGTGGTCAGACCTGCCACCGGACGTGCTCCGCGAGATCTCCGGTCTCCTGCGCGAAGCTGGCGATGTCGTCAGCTTCCACGCCGTCTGCAAACCATGGCGCGATTCACACGAGCAGACGAGGAAGCGGAAGCAGTCGGGCCTGCCATGGCTCCTCGCGCCAGACAAGATGATTGATCCGTTCTTCATCAATATGAGATGCATCTTCTCCAGGAGGAGCTACTATGCGCAGCCGCCGTTCTCCATGCAATCGAGGAACTGGGTTGCCAGCGCCGACGGCACCGCCGTCTGGTACTTGGCCGAGAGCCCCAGCCCCAGCCTCCGCGACCCTCTGACCGGAGCCGTCACCCTCCTCCTCCTGCCTCCCTTCCCGCACGAGAAAGGCCCGTGGAAGTGTTCTCCCAACGGCATCGTCTACAGCGACGGCGCCGTCCTCCTGTACCACATCTCCCGGTATGTCCATGGCGACCCGAGAAAGTTCAGGGCGGCGCTCCTGCGCCCCGGCGACGCCACATGGATGGTTGTGGACAGGACTTTCAGGTCCGCCGACTTAAAGGGCATGTACGTCTCCTATTACCATGGAAAGATCCTGATTACCGTCGACGGTCCGGTGCTGACGCCAGACGACGAGGCAGGCATCGGCGACGTGCTGGCATTGTCGAGGCCGTGGTTGCCAGGAGAGCTCGACGACTACATCCAAATCATCCACAGGCACAGCTACACGCTGGAGTCCCGTGGCGAGCTTCTGTGCGTGTCCATTTACATCGACCGGGATTACCCGTACGCCTACGGCGGGAAACCCAACGTTGGTGGTCTGGTTCGCTCGCTATGGATGCGCGTGCACGCGCTAGTAGAGGACGAGTCGGCGCCTGGAAAAATGCGTTGGGTGGAGAAAGACGGCCATAGCCTGGCTGACCGCGTGTTATTCCTTGGGCGGCCAAACAGCTTTTCTGTGGACACCTCGCGGCTCAACGGCAGCAGCGATGCCGTGACTGGTGGATGTGCCTACTTTATCTACCATGAACTCGGTGTCATGCCGGATCGGCCATGCTGTGTGTTCAGATACAACTTCATGCATGATGGCGCCAGTTTTGTTGAACGGCTGCCTCAAGGATGGGACAATTATTTGTACATGTGGCTCTTCCCCCAGCCCTCCATTGCTCCAACCCAGGTACTTATTATATATGAACATACCCAGGTACTTAATTATATAAGCATATTGCTTCCTCCTTTTGAAAATAAACTTGACTTTGTTGAACCAGGAAATCATTGATCGGCTTGAGGGTCGAAAATGGTGGAAGAAGAAGAAGAAGAAGAGCCGCATATGGCTCCAACTCCAACGAGTAATATTTACAAGGACGATATACCTCAGCTACAATGTTACAATACTAATCTCAGGGTGTATGTGGAAAACCTACCTCCTAAGGTGGGTAGCTAAGAAAGTTCTTGAGCAAGTATGGAAAAGTGTCCAACGTTCAGGTGGTGTGTAAGAGAAAGAACAAGAAGTCAACGAAAATTGGGCTCGTGAACATTGCGATGATGGAGAAACGGGCAGATGCGCTCGCTACTCTCAACGGACTGGTCAGTGGCATGCATATGCTAGCTTGTTTAAGTAATTCATTCGCTAATCCATCACATGTTTTCCACTAATTGTTTACAGATTGATGGATGTATCTTTTGTTTTTCATGCATGTAGGTTTTTAATGGACACACCCTCTATGTGAGGTTGCTGCGGATGTGGAAGGGACGAGGCATGCCCCCTGCCGGATCAAATCAGCATAGTCATGGCAATCTTATATGTATTGTTTTGTTGTTATTTTTCTTTATTTTTACGGTGTGGTGGAAGCTTATCTAATTCAGAAAATTGCTTCCATGAAAGAATCTCAAACTCATTCATAATATTCCTCTATTGCTAACCCTCTTTGTCTTTGGGGATGAACAATTTCTTGGATGGCTATATGTGAAGTCTCCCTGCGAAACATAAATACACTACAATTTTATCGTCATGATTCAGTGTTGAGTCAGCTAAAATTCTATTTTGTAGATGGCGATAAAAAAAGTCTACCCATGGGCTTCCCAGCTACTTGTTTGAACTGATTTTTTTTAGCATTGTTCACAGTCTTTTTATCTTCTTTTCACAACTGTTGCATTGATCCTTTCAAATATACCAACACAATACCAGTGCTTCGCTACGGAGGCACTAACAACAATATCATGAAGCAACCGTTGATGGGGGAGATGAGGAGGTAGGGACGCACAATGAAGGCCTCTCCGAACCGATTTAGAGCATGAACAATGTAGTACAAATGGAGCGATGTTTCATGTAATACAAAATCATGAGGTCACATCTAATTCTCAGTTGAAATGAGCTTCACATCTTCAGTCACACCCTATGAACAATCCCCACATATGGTGTTTTTGGGCACATCTTGTTCAAACCAACCAAAGAATGACCATGGTACAGAGTCATTCTGTTCACTAGCTGTGTATAGAAAGAATAAAGATCCTGTACAGAAATATGATTGTTCAATCTACGGGTGAGATGGCCGTATAGTATGACTAGAATATACTGTGGACAGAAATCAGTGGCAATTATAGCACTGCATCAGAACGAGTCAGGAACTCAATGCCTTGAATTGCAGTAATGTTGTGCAGATCCTCGGTGCAGTACATAGGAAGAAACCAGAGCAACTTTTTGGTGCCAAAAACCTACAGCACACAATATTTCAGAAGGTATGCATGGAAGTAGGAAGACCAGGCCAATGAAAATGCCGAGAAAAATACCTGCTCCAAGTTTTTTCTCCGTCCTAGGTCATATTTCCATGAGCGTGAGTTCTTTCGCGCGTACACCTGGAATAAATTTCACCCGTACAAAAGTTTATCATTTGCGCATTCTAACAGAAATGCAACTATAGGACCAAAATCAAGTCCTAAGCTCGATGATCTGCGGTTCTTGAAGAAAATTTAAGCTGGAACCTAGATTGTAACTATACTCTGTACCAATAAGTTTAACTACCAAATCAAGGCCATGAAAGGATAGGTTATGAATATGAATACAATGAGGTGTGTGGTATTCTTTGAACAGTGAGACGGTCTTCCTCGTATAAGTTACATAGTTAGTTTTATGTAACACAGAAAAAAAATTATGTTGATTGGAAATAGATATTGCATCCAAATTTGCAGATCAACCTGTAACTCAGTATGAATGGAAAAAATGAAGCCTAGCTGTTTAATCGAGGGATTTAGTGAACTGTGACACACAAGGAACCAAAAGAATTCACGGTACACCACCTTACCTCTATAGATGTTGTATTACTCAGAACAAGAGGCATGTTAATGCCTAGGAAACAAAGGAGGCTCAGCGCAAACACTAAGTTAAGAACTGCAAGACAAGCATGCAAGTAGGGTAAGTACAACCGGACAACTTTAATATATGTTTGATGCTTCCATGGACGAGGCTTACCGAAAGCGATAAATAGAATGGCAATATCGCTGGCGGAGTTGGAGCGCCTACTTTCATCTTGAAAGTACGTAATAAAGCTTGGAAGTAGTACTGATATATCTAGCAGAGTCTCGGAGAAAGTATACACCTATAATAGAAAGATAATGCACTTACAAAACAATAAATAACAAGAATTAGGGAAGCTAAAGAAGCAAATAGAGAACACTGTTATCAGAGTGTGTATCATAAGGCTTGTTTTGCTTATGCACAATGCTGATCTACAGCTGAAGCCAGCCAGAGCTGGTTTGACAGCATAGAGAATATGGCACAATGACTGTTATTCTTGGTAAGTCAGCCCGTAGTACACAAGACAACCTTGCAGGCTTTTATTTAAACTTATAGGTTCTCTAATTGCAGAAAATAAAATTATTCTCAGCATGCAGGAGGAATATTTCTATGTCTTACTATTTTTTGCAACCCTTGTATATTTGTATCTTTTGCTGGTACCTTCAATTTTTTTAAAAAAAACAAATACAAATTAGCAAGCCAATGTTCCTGTACATGCAAAATCTGGTGAAAATTTGTGCCTAGACATATCAGATGATATCACAATAGATAAGGAAATCCTTATTATCAGTAAGGAAACAGAACAGAAATATATGGCTACAAGCCTACAACAGCATGATAACAAGCTCAGAAATGATAACAAGGCAATTGGTGGAATAAATTTGTGCAATGAGCCTGAAAAGGCAAGCCAAATGGTCCAAGATGGTTACAACAAAATGATAAAAAACAAATTGGTGGCACATATTTTGTGCAAGCTTTAAGAATGCTGATATATAATGTTGTGTTACATTTGATGAAAATGCTGTTTGGCCAACACTATTTCTTAGTTCCTATTATTCTGAAGTGGTTCCCCCCCCCCCCCACAAAGCTGGTAATTGGTAGTTTCATCAAAGCCTGTTTTCTTTATGTTGTTTGCCTAATCTAGCTGAACAAGGTTTAAGTGGTAGGCCCATAAAATTAGTTCAACCACGGTTTTTCTTACAGCAGAGATCCACACAACCCGTGAGGCATTGTTTGCACATCAAGTTTATATGAAAAAAGATTTTTTTCTTACATTAAATTTAGGGCCTAACAATAATCTCAAATCATGTTTGTCTACGGAATGACGAACTCGTATAGCAAAAGTCAGCTTTGCCAAAAAAAAAAAGATACAACAAGTAAATCAGGATATCACCCTGCCATGGTTTTTGTAGAAGGAAAAAAATCAGATATAAGAGACTAGCTTTAAAGACATTATATGTGCAAAAGATCCACTGCATCCTATCCGAACCAAACAACTTAAACTCTGTATTGCAAGAGTTAACACAAAAACGTGCTCTGATAAAACTTTTAAATACTATCCAAAATCAATTTCCCAACAAGTCCAATCATACCAGGAAAAGGAGAAAATACTTGTAGTTCCTTGCTCCAACACAATTTACTACCCAAACACAGTGATGATCCATTTTGAGTACACATCTGTCACCTGCATAGTCAAATACATAGGTCAGAATGACAACGTGAAAGAAGGTATAGACGACTTTAACACATTTATAGATAACTCCAAAGGAAAAGCATGCAAGATCCGAGTCATCATCTGAGTCGTGATAACAAGTGAAAATAAGAGCATGCAAACTATGCAAGAACATTCTTGTGTTTTTCACCACTAAAACTTTTGGCATTTCTGCAGCAGCTTCACATACTACCATTTCTTAATTCATTGGACAGCAACACTAACATAACATCAGATCCAGATCAGGGACGCCGCCAACCATATTGGATGGAAAAAAAAGAGTTCCCTTTTCAAAACTGTGGCATTTTATATATAAACTGACACCATGAGGACGGCTGACTTACAGACAGAACAATGATGGCAACGTGGAGGTTTGCCATTTTGACAACGAGAGCAATATCTAGGCGTGTGTCCTTGCTCCTCTGAAACGGATAATGGACGATTCACATTATCTGTAGCAAAATAGTTTGATATGGCCGTACTGTTGTTCACATCCATACCATCCTCTTCGGCAGCACGCCTCCAGTTTTCAGGTACCGATCCAGGATCCGTAAAAACAACCATCAAATAGCACCATAGCATCATTGCAAGCTGCAGAAGAAACAAGATCCCTGAAGAAATTTCAGCAAACCAGAGAAAAAACACAATCATGGCCCAATTTTCTCCTTTAAAGAAAATAAAAAGTCCATGAGAGCAAATAATGTAAAGTGGCGCATGCATATGATGAAATAATTCAGTGTAATTGGAACAAACCGACATATTCTTTGGCATACTAACTATGTAGGATAGGAACTACAAAGGTCAATGTTAGATAAAAGATACCTCCCTCCGTTTCATATTAGTTGTCGCATATTCGGTTGTATCTATACACATTTGATCTATATCTCTGTAGGGCATATCATCGAATTCGGTTTAATTCTAATTACATTAATTATTCCACCTGAATTAAGATCCATAATATACAACCTTGTAGTTCAAAATTGCAATGTGTATGTGCCTGATGGCTCTAATATTCAACTACATACTGTGTAGGCCAAAGCAGCCAAGGAGCGGCAATGCAAAATTTGGCAAATGAGAAGGCCGAGACTGAGGAAAATCAGAGAGGGTTGCTTCTACATCGCAGCACATGAAAAATTCGTCGAGGCAGACTAAATTTAGTTGGTAAGAGAGACATGGTTGCGGGAGTTTACAAGCAGGTGGAAGGCGGCAAGGATGGTAGCCGCGGCGGCCACGGAGCCTCGGCCGGTCCCGTGCAGGAGTATCGGGCCCCAGGCGTAGACGACGACGGCGTAGTAGGAGGCGGCGACGATGGCGGCGACGAGCGCCAGCATGAGGTACCCCAGAAACCGAAGCCCCGCGCACGCGCGGAAGGGGTTCACGCGCCGCAGGCACTCCATCCCGTCTGGCCCGACACCGGCGAAGCGCGGCCGGCGAGGCGGGCCGCGGGATGTGTCGGTGGCGGCGCTGCGTGCGCTGCGGGGTTTGGTGCGTCACTCCCTGTCCCTTGGGGCCCGGAGACTGGAGCCGCGTGCAAAACTGCCAAGCTGTTACAGCCAACGTTGGTGGGCCTCCATTGTCCCACGGTGACGTGGCAGTTGTTATATTTTGCGATTTTGTTTTTTGCGAAACATAGTGGAGGCGTAGACGTGTTCACACATCGGCATATACACTTAGAGCATCTCTAGTAGTAAATGAAAAGGTGGGAACCGAAAAAGTGGGAACCGAAAAAGTAGAAAACGTCTGCAGAACAGAAACCATAAAACAGGAACCGGAAAAACGAAATTAAATTCTCGTGGAAGAATCACGTATAGATGATAGTTGATGCTCCGATTTAGCATCAAACTTTACATAATTTTTCCTAATAACCTAAATTAACTAACATCCCGAACCGCGCGAACTAATTTCGACCAAAATGCGACCCCGATGGGCCTCTACGCGCGGCGGTGCCGGTGGTGGCGGAGTAAGGCGAGGTGGCGAAGGAAGGCGACGCGTCGAGCTCCTACTCGGAGTCAAGCTCGACGATCTCGAGCTTGACGCGGCGGACACGCTCCTCCCGGCGCGCCGCCTCGTACTCCCTGACTTGGCGGACGGCGTCGGCCTCCTCCCGGCACCAGCGAGCTCGTGCCTCCACCTCCGTGATGGCCACCACCTACGCGATGACGGTGTCATCCTCCTCGGAGCCGTGGACGTAGTCGCCCGCGGAGAACGTCGGCTCCCGCGCAGGCGCCGCGTCGTCCTCCTCCTCGAAGCTGTCGTAGATCGGCGGGCGAGGGGGGCAGCTCGACCCGCCGGAGGAGGACCCCACGCCTCCGTTGTTTGCGTACTTCGCGAGCTTTCCTGGGGGCGTGAGCCCTCGGTTCATCCACCGGCGGGCGCTGCGCTTGCGTGCGCCCTCCGAGCGGTTGAATTTCCGCCACTCCGCCTCCGTGCGGAAAACGGGGGCCGCAGCGGCGAGTCCCCGCCACCCAAACATGTGCCTCCTCTAGCGGAGCTACCACGGCTATCCATGGGAGCGCGTTTCTCGGGCGAAGCAGCGCTGGAGTGAAGAGGATTCCTTGTCGGAGAAGGTGGAGCGAGGCGGCGGGGCGGGTGGCAGCGACGGAGGGGACTAGGGTTTGGAAACTGAACTCCCCTCCGCGGCCCGTTTTAATACGGGGCGACCGTCGCGTTTCTCATGCCCCCGATCTGACTTTACGGGCCAGGCCGTGACTTCAGGCTCCATTCTAGGCCACTTTCGGCCCGAACCCGTAAACTCGCCGGAAGAAAACGGTTCCGGCTGGTTTTTCAGTATCTGTTAGTGTTGCTCTTACCCTTATAAACGCACCCACATCCTACATCCACGAGCACCTTCGAGAGACAGAGTCGAAGAAACTTCATTCGGTGGGTTTTGAGATTGGCGAAGTTACCACACACGCCTCGCTATCGACGAGAACGTCGCCTCCTACTGAAGAATATTCCCTCTTTAAGACACCAAAGTGTCAAACCTAGGGTTTAAACTCTATTGAACTAGGGTATCATTGCCCTCCTAACCACCCAACCACATGTTGATATATTTTACGATTTTTCTACCAGATAAAAAGAAGAAAAAGTATACCTAACCCTATAACTATCAAGTTTTGGAAGTATCCCGCTCAATACTAAACTAGCACGCTTAAATCTATAGCCTATAGGCCTCCTTTAATTTATACTACCTCCATTTCACATCTTAAGGCTTATATTTTTAAAAGTTAAACCAAAGTAAAGTTTAACTATTTTTTAGAAAAATCTACAATAAATATGATATTTTGTAGATACCATATAATAATATATTTTATTATCTATCTAATGATATTAATTTTATATTTTGCATTTTAATGATTTTTGGTAAAGATATGGTCAAACTTGAAATAGTTTGACTTTCTAAAAATAATATAAGGCTTAAGCTTGTCTACAAATTATGCAGAATTTAGATGATATGAGAAAAATTCCTATGCAATCTGTTTGATTTATAGAAACATATCCTATAAGAATCTTATAGTGCAAATCCTATAGGGAAAACATTAGGTATATCTCATGGATTTTTTTTTGCTATAATTAAACACACTTCATCTTTCCATGGAATTCAAGTAGTCATGACATTTCAATCCTATGTCTTTTCCTATTTCTATGTTTTTTCTATCCTATCAATCAAAGGAGTCCCTAGGCTATAGCTATCCAAAACTAGCAAAAGATCCCCTAACTCTATCTTTAGTTGTTTTGGCTAGTGGTTTTGCACACCTAGATTGTTTTTCCTAGTGGTTTTGCACACATGGCAAAGAAAAATTGGTCAAAGACCATGTGCGGCTCCATCGCTCCCCATGCTCCTTTACCATGGCGGCGACTGATGAACAAATGCTACGAAGCACGTCAAAATTAGGGGAATGGCCTAGGAGGAACAAACGCTCACCCTAGAGACGATGGAGGATCTGGCGAAGGCGAAGGAGCTCGAAGGAGGGAGTATTTAGGACCGCCGACGTACGAGAAGACGAGACCGTGATGACGAGCAAAAGGGAAGGGTTGTAGCTCGATTCAATTGATAGGGAGGAAGAGGACAACAAGGCAAAGATGTCAATTGGTCGTGGGGTGGCTGAAATGATGCTTCTACAGAACTACAATGGCCCACGACCTCGGCTTACGTAGGGACGAATAGAGAGAGGGAGAGAGGAGGAGGTGGAGGGCATATAGATTAGAGGAGAAGCAGGGGATCCTTGTGGCTTCGGGCGAGTGTGTGACTCTCCAATAAGTCCAGCGACTTCGGTGTCGCCCAGATGCGGCTCGTGCTCACTAATAGCTCAACATCGACGAGAACTTGACTAGTAATGGCTTTTCCTAGGGAAGACCGGTTTTTCTTTGCCACATGGGCAAATTTACTTGGTAAAATAACTAAGAGGGTCTTTTGCCCCATTTTGCATAGTTGATGGTGCTAAGTTTTTTTTTCGGGGATGACGGGGAGAATCTCCAGTCACGACCCCAAACGAAGTTTGGACAAAAAAAACTTTCCAGTCACGGCGTTTCTGGTATAGTCTCTACCGGGGACGCTAGACACAAAAGAAGCACCGGATGCATGCATGCAACCCTTAGTTCCCACATGTTATTCTCTTCTTCATATTTTCTCTCACTTACTTTTTCCATATGGAGTGATCCCCTATATTAAAATGCATGCATCCAGATACTGTTTGAGAAACACAGCTGTGAATGGTCTTTTCTTTATACAGATTTTTAGGTTCTTTCTGTCCAACGATGTTTCTAAAAGTGTCTCAAATCTCGCGCCGGACGTTTTTTGAGCGATGATTGGAGATGCCCTAAGTTTTTTTAAGTGTGCTAGTTTTAGAGCTGAGAGGTGCTGCGATTCAGATTTATGTAGGGTGTGTTTGGTAGGCTGGGTCTACCGAGAATCTCTATGTCTCCTCATACAAGTTGATCCTAGCTAAGTTGGACTGAGATTTTGCTATGTGTCTGGTAGCCCGGGTTTGTTGAGGCATGCTGAGTTGAGATGTTGTTTGGTTCGTTTGTATGTGGTTATACATGTTGAGGCTCATGCTGAAAATACAAAATTACCAAGAGGTCCATATTTTTACACAAAAGCCCCTGAACAGAATAAAGAAAAGCAATTGGGTCCTTAGATCCCGATTGAAACGAAAGCCACCGACGGTGGCGCTGGAGCTCGCTGGTCCTGTTGCCGGAGCTCGAAGTCTGGGCGCCAGAGTTGGGTGTCGGGCCGGAGCTGGGTGCCGGGGCGGAGCTCATCCGTGGCCTGGGAGCGGCGGAGCTATGCGCGGAGGCGCTCGTCTGTGGTGGTGGAGCTCGGGACCGGCCGTGCGGGAGATGTGGAGGGCGGGAGGAGGGCCGGAGCGGGATGACGAGGCGCGCCAGGGCGCCGCCGGAGCTCGGTGGTCTGGGCGCCGGAGCTGGGTGTCGGGGCGGAGCTCGTCCGTGGCCTGGGCGCGGCGGAGCTCTGTGCGGAGGCGCTCGTCTATGGCGGCGGAAATCGGGACCGGACGTGCGGGAGATGTAGAGGGCCGGAGCGGGAGGACGAGGCGCGCCAGGGCGCCGCCGGAGCTTGGTGGTCGGGGCAGACGAGGAGCGCCATGACGCAGGGAGAGAGGATGGGGGTGAATGAGGATAACAGGTGGGAGTCTGAGGGGGTGGGGCGGGGCAGCTACAGTGTTTTGCGTGGACGAACTCAGCCCGGGCGACCTGAGAAGCTCGATTTGAGCTTCTCAACTCGGCCTGGCTGAGAGGCAATTTTAGTATGAGCTCGGCAATGCCCAGACCAACCGATCCGGGCTAAGATCACCTTCAACAGGCGCGCTATATAGGTCGCGCTGCAAAAAAACGGCCGGTATACCGCGCGCGGGAGGAAAAAGGGCGCTCCAGCAGGCGCGGCGAACGGCGCGGCGCTGAAATTTTTTTTAGGGCGCGCGGCGTTTTGCACAATCCGTAGCGCCATATGTGGCGCGTCGGCTACAGTGCGCGGCAACGCTCTGCGCACGCGCGAAAAGCCAACGGCAGGAAATTTCCCCTCCCCCGCGCCCACGCCCTCATTTCCTCACCTACCGCCGCCGCGAAATCCAGCCGCCACCGGTCGATTTCCATCGCCGGCCCCGCTGATGCGCGCCGCCGCGGCGTAGATCCGCCTCGCCCGCGCCCCCTCCTGGCAGCGGCGGCCGCTCCGCTGCGCTGTGACGCTCGCGCCGCCGCCAACGACGGGCAGTAGTCGGCGCTCCTCCTCCGCGTCCTCCTTCTCGGCGCCGTCGCGTTCTCCTCCGCGCTGTCGTCGACATGTCGTCGTCGTCGTCCTTGAGCTTGCTAACAACATGGCGCGCCCATGGTGCTCGCCCATTTGCTCGCAAGGTATGCACCTCCGCCGGCCGGCCTCCATTAGCATGTGATTTTTACTCGCCAATTAGCTACAATAGTTAGTTATAGTTAAGTAATTTCATATATATGTTTGTAGATTTCATCATACGATTCATCGGACGACGAGTTTGACCAAGAGGAAGAGGAGAACATATCACTACTATTAGCATACCGGGCCGTTAAGAAGCCAAAATTTGGTGGATCGGTGTTCGGTAGACAGAAATTGTGGAGAGAAAGGATTGAAGGGCATGAAAAGTTGATGCGGTCGTACTTCAATGAGAATCCGATATTCCCCGAAAGCTATTTTCGGCGACGTTTCCGGATGAGTCTCAACTTGTTCAAGCATATTGCAACGGAGGTGACCAAGTATGATCGCTTCTTTGAGCAAAGGAGAAATGTCACCGGAGAACTTGGTCATAGCACATATCAAAAGGTGACCGCCGCTTTGCGTATGTTGGCGTATGGTATATCGGCGGATCTAGTTGATGATTATTTGGCCATGGGAGAGAGCACTTCTATCTTGTGTGTGAAGCGCTTTGTAGTTGCAATTGTCAATGTCTTTGGCTCCACATACTTGAGAGCTCCCAATGCTCAAGACACGGCAAGGCTTTTGGAGATCAACACCAACCGGGGTTTCCGGTATGCTTGGTTCCATTGATTGTATGCATTGGAGTTGTAAGAATTGTCCAGCGGCATGGCATGGACAATTCAAAGGCTACAAGAAGGATGCCACCATAGTACTTGAAGCGGTGGCCGACCAAGAGACTTGGATATGGCATGCTTTTTTTGGAATGCCCGGATCTTGCAATGACATCAATATTCTTCAACTGTCACCACTAATGACAAGACTTGCAATGTGGGAAGGTCCGTTGGTGGAGTTTGAAGCAAATGGCCACAAGTACAACTATGGCTACTTCCTCGCCGACGGCATATATCCAAGGTGGCAAACATTTGTGAAGCCGATTATTCAACCAAGAGGTAAGAAGCAAACCCAATTCCATAATGCACAAGCGGCGGCTAGGAAAGATGTGGAGAGAGCATTTGGGATTTTGCAAGCCCAATTTGCCATTGTTAGAGGACCTGCTAGATTTTGGGACCAAGAATGCCTTTGGTATATCATGACCGCGTGTGTAATCATGCACAACATGATTATAGAGGATGATCGCGGGAAAGATGTCGATCATACCCACTACGACTTGATGGGGGTTCCCGTGCAAGTGAGGAGGTCCGCATATAGGATTGCTCGGTTCATTGCCTCATACCATGCCATTCAGTGCAACGACACACATGATGAGCTTCAAAAAGATCTCATGGAAGAATGGTGGAATTGGAATGGACAATAGTAGTTGCATACTTGTTGTATTTGTTTGAAAACTATGTGTTGTATTGTCTCAAAAATATGTTGTATTGTTGTATGTTCGACTTATTGTATTTGGTGTGAACAATGTATTGTATTTGAATGGTTCATTTTATTTGTGAATTTTATATGATTGTTTGATCTTGTTGGATGCATAGTTGTGTGTATTTGTTGTTTGCGCCGCGCCCGCGCGCTGCAAAATACAGCGTCCGGCGGAGGTGCTATTTTTCCGCGCCAACGCGCGCTGCAAAATGGCGCACCCGGCGGGGGAAAATCGCTCCGCCGCGCGGCAAAGGTTTACAGCGCGGCGGCAGGTTCTTTTACCGCGCCACTAACAAACAACGAATTAGCACTTCAGCTGGGTTGGGGTGAGAAAATCAGAGGCTACCCGACCTACCAAACACACGACGCTGCGCGGGAACGGGCCTGCAGCCCGCGCGCGGCCACCCGCATGCTCACTTAGTGCTCACAAAACCCATTTCCCGCCCATCTCCTCATCCTCCCGTCAACCTCCATCTTTTTTCTCCCCCGATCAATCGCCGCCCCCCTCCTCCTCCTCCTTCTCCCGTGGTTACGAGTCGCCGGTGCTCAAGATCCGGCCGTCTGTCTCCGTCTGTCGGGACTCCTCGCCGCTTGTGGAGGTACTGCTCCTGTCCCCTCCTCCTTTTGTCGTCGTCCCGCCGGTCGCCGCCCCGACGTATCCACTCTCCCCCCTCTCCTCCTCCCGGTTGTTGCCCAACCTCGCCGTCTGCCGCCTCCGCCTCCTCCGCCCCATAAAACCCGTTCTCCGCTTCGCCCGGATCTGAAATACTATGGTGAAATACTTAAATTTGTACCGTGTATTTGGGGAATTTCGAGCTAGGGTTTGAGCCTACCATTTTTCACGCGACTGCGTTATTGTAACCTAGCAACCTCCTCTGCATATTGGAAGAGAAACAGGCTTGCCTCAACACGATCGTTATGATGACATTAACATGTGTGGTTACATATTCTGCTCTTTAGTTTCCGCAATACTTTAGCTCATACCCTTGTTTATTCTGTCATGTAATTTTGTAAGGACTAAATTAGCCAGACCAATGAAGAAAAACCTCCGTCTCTCTTGTGTTGGCGTGACACCGAGCATATAGTCTTCGTTAGGACCATCTTTATCGTTTGCTCACTTCCTTGGTCGCGCTAACCCCATTATTCTCCTTGTGTGTGTTTCCGTGTTTCCTTCACATAGATCACCACATTTGACATTTGACTTTGGATCTTACCCACATTTGACAATAGACTTTTCCGTTGATCTTTTTCGTTTGCTATCCACCCCTTACCCACCACATATAGAGTTTCTTAGCCTTTTGCGTGTGCTTTGAGTGTGTGTGTGAGTAACCCCGATACATTTTGGCTCTTCTCTTGACTTGAACCATTTTTCCGATACTTTCTTGAAAGGTGGGATACATGTGTAGTTTTCCTTCCACCATACATATACACCTATCCTAGTGAGAGATACACATGATGACCCCACAAGAGCAAGCCGAGATGAGAGCATACTTCGCCGAGCTAGATGCTCGAGAAGCCAAAATGACACACAAAGATAAAGCCGAGTGCAACGCATACTTCAAACACCTTGAGAGCAAGAGTGATACACACCATGAGTCGAGTGAGGATGTTTTGATTTCTAACAACTTAACCTCTACTCCGCTTGTGTTGTCTTCCTCTTTGCTAGGTTGCTCGGACATCGACGACGCCATTGCCATGGAGATGAGGGACTCCACTATATGTGAGATGAGTGACTCCACTATATGTGAGATGAGTGACTCCACTATATGTGAGCTTGATGAGTGCCTCCACTTCGAGAGCATGAGTGATACACCAAGTGAGATGAGAGTGGTAGTTGATAGGTCACGTGAGGCATTTTCAATTCTAACATCTTACCCTCTACCTCTAGTGTGTTTCCTTGTGTCTCATTAGGTACCATGGATGACGAGACGCCGATCATGGAGAAGATGTACATGGTGCATGAAGATGATGATATCACACCATGCTTGTTGCTTCAAGATGAACATGGAGGCCACATGGAGCCTACCACTTCCCCAACACCTACCTCATATGAGCGGGAATACAAAGGTACCTATATGGGTGTTGATTATGTCGTGATCCCACTAGTGGACATGATGATTTGTGAGTGCTTGCATGAGTTGGATGATCCTATTGCTATGTCATATGCTTCTTTCACTTTGCCTTGTGATACTTGTGATACCAACATTGTTGATCATGTGGACTTGATTGCTTGTGATAACATGACCATGCCATGCTATGAGTGTTTCAATATATCTCCCATTGCATGCAACTTGTCGAACAATTTCTCTTTCCCATGTGTTGATTGCAATGAGGATATTGATGCTTGTGTTGTGACAACCTTGATGGACAATTGCTCTTTCCCTAGGTTTGTTGACAACCATGATAAAATGTTGAACATGTTTTGTGCTACATTCTTGCAATATTCTCCCATTATTGCAACCAATATGATGAAGAATTTCTCTTTCCAATGCTTGGCTTGCAATAGTGTTAATATACTTGTGAATGAGATCGCCCCCATAGTTCTCTCACTTTTTGGAGACTTTGCATATATCCATGTTGAGCATGTTCCTAAGTTTTTCCCGCATATTCACCATGTGTACTATAATATCTTGCTTACCGCTAATGGTGATGTGCAAAATAAATGACAAATCATGATGGATGATGTGTTCATATACCATGCACACACGTTGTTCTTGTTGTCTAACATGTGTGTAGGTACCCAAACTACAATGTCAACCTCGATTGAGCACGAGTTGATAAAAAGAGCTCTTGAGAGCATGATACAAGTGAGCTCCAATGAATGGTTTCTCCCGCACACTTCGACTACACAAGATCTCTCAATGAGAGCACACCGACATGCTAAGGTGACCTCCTTCAACTTGCGCTCTCTTGCTATACCCGTGGAACTTCATCTACTCTTTGAGTGTTGCGTTGCTTGTCTTGTGCTATTGATAGGGTTCATGATAAGTGATGCCACATTCAAGAGTTGTTGCCATCTCCCACCTCTACCCGTTCATGATGACTTATCGTCGAGGACGACTCTTTTCAAGTGGGGGAGATGATGCAGCCCGACCTTCGATCTCCACCGCATCATGTGCGTCAACGCCGACACGTCACGCAAAGGTGAATCTTCTCCTTTATGCGTGCCTACAATTGTCTCTCATGGATGGTATGCTACTTCATCCTCCTTCATATGACCATGATAGGAACACATCGCCAAGTACGGAGGAAGTGGACGACACCATGGAGGCTCGAGGACTCAAGGCCGAGGTCGCGGAAGCATGGAAGAGAACGTCGAGGATAAGGTGATGCGCTAGGAAGACCGGCACTGCCGCACCGCCACTACGCCTGAGGACGACGGCACTGCCGCCCTACCTGCGCCGGCCCTATCGCCCTACGTACATGTGCCGGCCCTGACGCCCCACTGCAAAGAGCATCAAATCTGAACCCTTTATCCCTTTGTATGTCTAAACTACCCCTCCTTTAGTGGCTCTCTATATATAGGCTCCCACCTCCCCCTTCATTAGGTTAGACATAACTTGAGTGAGAACTTGGCTTATGCCTCCACCATCCCTTTGGGATTAGGGAAACCCCCTCCTCTCTTAGACACAAATCTATGAGTTGTATCAAGGCACTCCTTATATGACTTATCTTTCGCACTTGTGATTCTACCGCGGTCTCTCACACGTGTGACTCCATAGATCGTATATCGGTCTTTCTCTCGGGGATTCTACCTCGTGTCTCTCCTTGAGGGATTCTATCGTGATAGTGGTTCGGGCTATCGGGAGTAAACCGGAATTGTATCGGGTTGTGTTGCGTGCGTTCGCCGTGTTCTTCGCCGTGTTCTTCGTGTTCTTCCTCTCCCCCGCCTTTCCCTCGGTCAATTCGTGAGATCGGGCAACCCACGTGGCCTTAGACCCCATCACTAGTAAAACCAAAGTCAAAGGAAAACGATCCAACTGGGCTGTGTACTGCTCCAACTGCAGCAGTGTTTCGTGTGTAAGTTCCTTCTTGTTGTCTCTGTGTTCCTTAAATATGTCACTGTTTCACTACTAACAGAGAGTATTTTCAGTGTTTGGTAAAAAGATCCTTGTTTTGTTTTAGGTGAAACTAGAAAGAAGTCCAAATCACCCCCATAAGTTTCAGAGTTCGGACGCTAACCCCCTAACTTTAAACTGGAGCAAATTACCCCCCTAACTACACAAAACCGGGCAAATTACCCCCCAGAAGCTAATTGGCTGTTTTGTCTCTGGTTTTGCCACGGTGGAGTCTGGTTTTGAGCCACGTCGGACGGTGGTCGAGCCAAACCTGGTCGAGGCGCACCAGGTTGAGCCGCACCTGACGGAGCGATTGATTCTTCTGATTCATTACCTGGTCTGGACCTTCACGCAGCGCCATAGATTGAGGAACTGCCATCGCGAAGCACCACCGCCGCGCGAGGTCGACGGCAAGGAGGTGAAGTCTGCGCCCAACCACGTTCCTTCGCCCTATCCTCTGTCGGCTGCATCTCTAACTCTGTCTGCTTTCGACAGCAGCTGCGTGGACTGGACCTCTTGGACGTCGGTGACGGTAACTTCTCGACGGCGGCGACGGGGACGATCAGCGGCATGATCTTCTGATTGCAGTGCGGCACCAAGGAGAAGGTGCGATCCTCAAACCCTTCTCTGCATCTGCACCTCTTTCTACCCGTGGCTTCCAAATATGCCAACTTTTATGTTTTGAGGTTTATGAATCAGTGACAAGTTTTCTGTTTTCATGGGAAGATTATGATGTAGTAGTAATACTCTCAGCAGATGTGCAAATTCATTTGAAGTGATAAAATATGATATGTTGGCAGTAAAAGTGAGTGTTTTTCAAGTGACAAAATTTGATCTTTTTGTAGGATGGAGATGCTTTCTGTTCGATTCCATTATCGTGGGAGAATGGAACATGATGGGAAGGAGTGGCAATACATAGGGGGGAGGACAGGTTGTTCAACCGTGCCCGTTTTAGGCATGTTGATGGCGCGTAGTCGACACGTCTGTTGGGAACCCCAAGAGGAAGGTGTGATGCGCACAGCAGTAAGTTTTCCCTCAATAAGAAACCAAGGTTATCGAACCAGTAGGAGTCAAGGAACACGTGAAGGTTGTTGGTGGCGGAGTGTGATACGTCCCCGACATATCCATAATTTCTGTCGTTCCATGCTTGTTTTATGACAATACTTACATGTTTTGCTTGCACTTTATAATGTTTTTATGCGTTTTCCGGAACTAACCTATTAACAAGATGCCACAGTGCCGGTTCCTGTTTTCTGCTGTTTTTGGTTCCAGAAAGGCTGTTCGGGCAATATTCTCGGAATTGGACGAAATCAACGCCAAACCTCCTATTTTCTCCGAAGGCTCCGAACACCGAAGAAGAGTCGGAGAGGGGCCGGGGGCCACCACACCACATGGCGGCGCGGGCCAGGCCTAGGCCGCGCCGGCCTAGGGTGTGGCGCCCCAGGTGCCCCCCTGCGCCGCCTCTTCGCCTATAAAAGACCTTTCGACCTAAAAACGCAGTACCAATTGACGAAACTCCAGAAAGACTCCAGGGGCGCCGCCACCGTCGCGAAACTCCAATTCGGGGGACAGAACTCTGTCCCGGCACCCTGCCGGGACGGGGAAGTGCCCCCGGAAGCCATCTCCATCAACGCCACCGCCTCCGCCATGCTCTGTGAGTAATTCCCCCGCTGTAGGCGAAGGGGATGGTAGGGATTGGATGAGATTGGTCATGTAATAGCATAAGATTGTTAGGGCATAGTGCCTAGTGTCCGTAATTGGTACTTTGATGATATTGTTGCAACTTGTTATGCTTAATGCTTGTCACTAGGGCCCGAGTGCCATGATCTCAGATCTGAACATGTTATTGTTTCATCATGATATTCATTGTTTATGGTCTTACCTATAAGTTGTATACACATGTCGTCTGTCCGGAACCGATGGCCCCGAAGTGACAGAAATCGGGACAACCGGAGGGAATGGTAGTGATGTGAGGATCACATGTGTTCACGGAGTGTTAATGCTTTGCTCCGGTACTCTATTAAAAGGAGTACCTTAATATCCAGTAGTTTCCCTTGAGGCCCGGCTGCCATCGGCTGGTAGGACAAAAGATGTTGTGCAAGTTTCTCATTGCGAGCACGCACGACTATAATTGGAACACATGCCTATTGATTGATTAGTACTTGGACATCGTTTTATTATTATCTGCAAATGCCCTGCTATGATTGTTACATGAGTTTCTCTCATCCATGCAACGCCCGTCATCCGTCCCCGTGCCTACGGTATTTTAATCCTCGCTGTTTACTATAATCACTACTCGCTGTCTTTGTTACTCTGCTCGTTGTTATTTCACTATCGCTATCGCTATAAAACTGTTACTACCGATAAACTCTTGCGAGCAAGTCCGTTTCCAGGTGCAATCTGAATTGACAACTCCGTTGTTAAGGCTTCCAAGTGTTCTTTGTCTCCCCTTGTGTCGAATCAATAAATTGGGTAATACTTCCCTCGAAGACCGTTGCGATCCCCTATACTTGTGGGTCATCAAGATCGTTTTCCGGCGCCGTTGCCGGGGAGGCATAGCTCTACTCATAAGTTCACCCGGGGAGTACACTCTACATCTCTCTCTGTTTTATTTTGTTTTGTTTTGCTTAGTTTACTTTTGTCTAGTTTATTTGTGCTTAGTTTATTTCTGTCTAGTATTAGTTTGCTTAGTTTACTTTTGCTTAGTTTATTTTTGTCTTGTTTTATTTGTCTCATATACCCAAAAATCCATAAAAATTTGAAAAACCAAAAAATTAAAAACTGCTGTTATGGGAGAACCAACAACCTACTTGGAGCTTATAGAATGTTATAATTGTTATAGAGAATCAAGAACTCGGTAAAATAATGAGTGCTATGATAGAAAAATTGAATACAATTGCTAAAATCTTGCTTGAACGCCATGATATAAACTGTTGCTCTCAACAGGATACTAAACATCTTAAATTTCAATGTGGCTTTAGTGAGGAATTTTTAATTAAGAACTATAATCGGAATTGCTATATTCATTATGGGTTCGAAGAGGTAGAACAATTTGTCTTATTTATGGGAGCCTCCGAGATAGAATCATTCATGGTTGAGAATTATGAAACTTGTGTTGTTTGTAAGGGCCTTAAAGATTATGTCTCTACTATCCTTAATTCTTGCATAGAATGCTACAGTAGGAATCCTTATATCCTTGATTATAAAGAGAGACACATTAATGCACAAGAATGCACTCACAATTTGCAGGAACCTCGCGGAAGAAAAAATTGATGAACCCGAAAGCTCATTGGATGAAAAAGAGGAGGAAATTGATGAACCTCGAAAGCTCATTGGATGAAAAAGAAGAGGAGAGCGATGAACAAAAGGAGGAAGAATGGATTAGCTACCCATGCCAACCTTCTAATGAGAGTAACTCTTTATCTCTTACACTATTTGATTGTCCTCCATGCTTACCGGAAGAAGTTGAATGTTATGTTCCTGTGGATTCTCTTGAAATAGTACCTATGAGTAATACTTGTGAGAATAATTATGCTACTGTTATTTATGATAATCCATGCCACTTTGATAAATCTTATGATAATGCTTTGTTTGTGCCTGATGTCGAAATGCATGGTACTAAAGAATTTTGTTTGGCAAATGTCTATGATAAAGCTCTAGATGATGGTCCTATGTTACTTGATAATATTAATTGTACTACTAATGAAAATGGGATTGGAGAGTTCTTGACTTATTCTATGAGTCCCATATCTATTGAGATTGATCAACTACCTTGTTATATTATTAATAAAAGTAAGTTTGAAAGTTTTAATTCCACTATTCTTGAACTTGATAAAAATTATGTGTTTGGAAATCATGAAAAGTATGCTGCATGTGATAGTTATATTGTTGAGTTTGTTCATGAAGCTACTGAAAATTATTATGAGAGAGGAAAATATGGTAGTAGAAATTTGCATGGTACTAAAACACCTCTCTATATTGTTAAAATTTTGAAGCTACACTTGTTTTATCTTCTTATGCTTGTCACTTTGTTCTTCATGAATTTATTTGTGTACAAGATTCCTATGCATAGGAAGCATGTTAGGCTTAAACTTGTTTTGGATTTGCCTCTTGATGCTCTCTTTTGCTTCAAATATTATTTCTTGCGAGTGTATCATTAAAACTGCTGAGCCCATCTTAATGGCTATAAAGAAAGCAACTTCTTGGGAGATAACCCATGTGTTATTTTACTACAGTACTTTGTTTTATATTTGTGTCTTGGAAGTTGTTTACTACTGTAGCAACCTCTCCTTATCTTAGTTTTGTGTTTTGTTGTGCCAAGTGAAGCCTCTAATCGAAGGTTGATACTAGATTTGGATTACTGCGCAGAAACAGATTTCTTTGCTGTCACGAATCTGGGTCTAATTCTCTGTAGGTAACTCAGAAAATTATGCCAATTTACGTGAGTGATCCTCAGATATGTACGCAACTTTCATTAGTTTTGAGTTTTCTGATCTGAGCAACGGAAGTATTTTATTAAAATTCGTCTTTACTGGCTGTTCTGTTTTGGCAGATTCTGTCTCTGTTTTTTGCATTGTCTCTTGTGGACTTTAAGCGAGGTTTTCTAGACGTAGAGGGCTGTAGCTAATGTTTTATTGAGTTCTTGCAATGTGCCACTACAGGACCAAGGTGGATTCAAATTTTTTTGAGTACTAACCCCTCTAATGAAGTTTATGAGAAGTTTGGTGTGAAGGAAGTTTTCAAGGGTCAAGAGAGGAGGATGATATATGATCAAGAAGAGTGAAAAGTCAAAGCTTGGGGATGCCCCCGTGGTTCATCCCTGCATATTTCAAGAAGACTCAAGCGTCTAAGCTTGGGGATGCCCAAGGCATCCCCTTCTTCATCAACTTATCGAGTTCCTCCCCGAAACTATATTTTTATTCGGTCACATCATATGTGCTTTACTTGGAGCGTCTGTGTGTTTATTTTCATTTTGTTTATGTTTGAATAAATTCGGATCCTAGCAATCCTTGTGTGGGAGAGATACACGCTCCGCTTTTTCATATGAACGCTCGTGTTCTTCGTTTTACTTTTAATGTTCAATGATAAAAGTTGGAAGCTACAATACTTATTGGTTATTTGGTTGGGAAAAGAAAATGCCTCATATGTTGTGGATAATTTGACACTTGGCAATTGTTTTGAGCTCTCAAGTAGATCATGATTAAGTTTTTTCATGTAGTCTAAACCTATTAGTGGAGAACTACTGTAAAGCTTGTTAAAATTGGTTTGCATAATTGATCTCTCTTAAGGTCTAGATATTTTCTGGTAAAGTGTTTGAGCAACAAGGAAGACAGTGTAGAGTATTATAATGCCTGCGATATGTTCTTATTTAAGTTTTGCTGTACCGGTTCATACTTGTGTTTGCTTCAAACAACCTTGCTAGCCTAAGCCTTGTACTGAGAGGGAATGCTTCTCGTGCATCCAAAAACCTTGAGCCAAAACATATGCCATGTGTGTCCACCATACCTACCTACTATGTGGTATTTCCGGCCATTCCAAAGTAAATTGCTTGAGTGCTACCTTTAAACAATTCAAAATTTATTACCTCTGATTTGTGTCAATGTTTTATAGCTCATGAGGAAGTATGTGATGTTTATCTTTCAATCTTGTTGGGCAACTTTCACCAATGGACTAGTGGCTTCATCCGCTTATCCAATAATTTTGCAAAAAGAGCCGGCAATGGGATTCCCAGTCCCAAATTAATTAACAAAAATAGACACTCCTCCATGGTATGTGATTGTTGGACGGCACCCGAAGGATTCGGTTAGCCATGGCTTGTGTAAGCAAAGGTTGGGAGGAGTGTCATCATAATAAAACTAAAATAAAAAGGCACTCCTTCATGGTATGAGATTGTTGGCGGGCACCCGAGGATTCGGTTAGCCATGGTTTGTGAAAGAAAGGTTGGAAGGAGTGCCACCCAAAAATAAAAATAATTCATGGGAGCCGCTCTTGAAGGTTTGTCTAGCAAGGGGGTTAGAGTGCCCACTACCATTCGTTGACAACAACAAACACCTCTCAAAGCTTTACTTTTATGCTCTCTATATGTTTTCAAAACCAAAGCTCTAGCACGAATATAGCAATCAATGCTTTCCTCTTTGAAGGACCTTTCTTTTACTTTATGTTGAGTCAGTTTACCTATTTCCTTCCATCTTAGAAGCAAACACTTGTGTCAATTGTGCATTGATTCTTACATACTTGCATATTTGCATTCATCATATTACTTTGTGTTGACAATTATCCATGAGATATGCATGTTGAAAGTTGAAAGCAATCGCTGAAACTTATATCTTCCTTTGTGTTGTTTCGATGCCTTTACTTTGAACTTATTGCCTTATGAGTTAACTCTTGTGCAAGACTTTTGATACTTGTCTTGAAAGTACTCTTCATGAAAAGTTTTGCTATATGTTATCTACTTGTTAGCAACTATAGATCATTGCCTTGAGTCACTTCATTCATTTCATATGCTTTGTAATAGTATGATCAAGGTTATGTAAGTAGCATGTCACTACGGAAATTATTATTTTTATCGTTTACCCGCTCGGGACGAGCGAGAACTAAGCTTGGGGATGCCGATACGTCCCCGACGTATCCATAATTTCTGTCGTTCCATGCTTGTTTTATGACAATACTTACATGTTTTGCTTGCACTTTATAATGTTTTTATGCGTTTTCCGGAACTAACCTATTAACAAGATGCCACGAGTGCCGGTTCTCGTTTTCCGCCGTTTTTGGTTCCGGAAAGGCTGTTCGGGCAATATTCTCGGAATTGGACGAAATCAACGCCAAACCTCCTATTTTCTCCGGAAGGCTCCAGAACACCGAAGAAGAGTCGGAGAGGGGCCGGGGGCCACCACACCACATGGCGGCGCGGGCCGGGCCTAGGCCGAGCCGGCCTAGGGTGTGGCGCCCCAGTGTGCCCCCTCGCGCCGCCTCTTCGCCTATAAAAGACCTTTCGACCTAAAAACGCGAGTACCAATTGACGAAACTCCGAGAAAGACTCCGGGGCGCCGCCACCGTCGCGAAACTCCAATTCGGGGACGGAACTCGTCCCGGCACCTCGCCGGGACGGGGAAGTGCCCCCGGAAGCCATCTCCATCAACGCCACCGCCTCCGCCATGCTCGTGAGTAATTCCCCCGCCGTAGGCGAAGGGGATGGTAGGGATTGGATGAGATTGGTCATGTAATAGCATAAGATTGTTAGGGCATAGTGCCTAGTGTCCGTAATTGGTACTTTGATGATATTGTTGCAACTTGTTATGCTTAATGCTTGTCACTAGGGCCCGAGTGCCATGATCTCAGATCTGAACATGTTATTGTTTCATCATGATATTCATTGTTTATGGTCTTACCTATAAGTTGTATACACATGTCGTCTGTCCGGAACCGATGGCCCCGAAGTGACGAAATCGGGACAACCGGAGGGAATGGTAGTGATGTGAGGATCACATGTGTTCATGGAGTGTTAATGCTTTGCTCCGGTACTCTATTAAAAGGAGTACCTTAATATCCAGATAGTTTCCCTTGAGGCCCGGCTGCCACCGGCTGGTAGGACAAAAGATGTTGTGCAAGTTTCTCATTGCGAGCACGCACGACTATAATTGGAACACATGCCTATTGATTGATTAGTACTTGGACACCGTTTTATTATTATCTCGCAAATTCCCTGCTATGATTGTTACATGAGTTTCTCTCATCCATGCAACGCCCGTCATCCGTCCCCGTGCCTACGGTATTTTAATCCTGCCGTTTACTATAATCACTACTGCTGTCTTTGTTACTCTGTCTTGTTATTTCACTATCGCTATCTGCTATAAAGCTGTTACTACTCGATAAACTCTTGCGAGCAAGTCTGTTTCCGAGTGCAATCTGAATTGACAACTCCGTTGTTAAGGCTTCCAAGTGTTCTTTGTCTCCCCTTGTGTCGAATCAATAAATTGGGTAATACTTCCCTCGAAGACTGTTGCGATCCCCTATACTTGTGGGTCATCAGAGTGTAGTGCGGCGCAACACCAGGGTGTCTCTCCCATAAGATAAACAAATTACAGCTGGGCAATTGACAAATAAAGAAGGCATAACAATGCACATACATATATCATGATGAGTACTATGAGATTTAATCAGGGCATTACGACAAAGTACATAGACCGCTATCCAGCATGCATCTATGCCTAAAAAGTCCACCTTTAGGTTATCATCCGAACCCCTTCCAGTATTAAGTTGCAAACAACAGACAATTGCATTAAGTATGGTGCGTAATGTAATCAACACAAATATCCTTAGACAAAGCATCGATGTTTTATCCCTAGTGGCAACGGCAAATCCACAACCTTAGAACTTTTCGTCACTTCGTCCTGCATTCAATGGAGGCATGAACCCACTATCGAGCATAAATACTCCCTCTTGGAGTCACAAGTATCAACTTGGCCAGAGCCTCTACTAGCAACGGAGAGCATGCAAGAACATAAACAACATATATGATAGATTGATATCAACTTGACATAGTATTCAATATTCATCGGATCCCAACAAACACAACATGTAGGATTACAAATAAATGATCTTGATCATGATAGACAGCTCACAAGATCTAACATGATAGCACAATGAGGAGAAGACAACCATCTAGCTACTGCTATGGACCCATAGTCCAGGGGTGAACTACTCACACATCGATCCGGAGGCGATCATGGCGATGAAGAGACCTCCGGGAGATGATTCCCCTCTCCGGCAGGGTGCCGGAGGCGATCTCCTGAATCCCCCGAGATGGGATTGGCGGCGGCGTCTCTGGAAGGTTTTCCGTATCGTGGCTCTCGGTACTGGGGTATTCGCGACAAAGGCTTTAAGTAGGCGGAAGGGTAGGTTTAGGGGCGACACGAGGGGCCCACACGCTAGGGCCACGCGGCCAGGGCCAGGGCCGCGCCGCCCTAGTGTGGCGTCACCTCGTGGCCCCACTTCGTATCTCCCTCGGTCTTCTGGAAGCTTCGTGGAAAAATAAGACCCTGGGCGTTGATTTCATCCAATTCCGAGAATATTTCCTTACTAGGATTTCTGAAACCAAAAACAGCAGAAAAACAAGCAATCGGCTCTTCGGCATCTCGTCAATAGGTTAGTGCCGGAAAATGCATAATAATGACATATAATGTGTATAAAACATTTGAGTATCATCAATAAAGTAGCATGGAACATAAGAAATTATAGATACGTTTGAGACGTATCACCTGTCACTACGAGAGTTGAAGAGGCATTTGAGCGATCATATGAAAATTACAGTTGAAGAGTTGGAGAAGGTCAATTTATCTTGGAGGCTAATTGAGAAGAAGAAAAATTTGAAATTCATGTGCAGTATTGATGACAACACATCTGTCAACAGTATGGCTCGATATGGGATAAGAGAAGCATATGGTTTTGTTGAAATATTTGCAAAAATGCCTGAGAAATCAATGTTTGATAGCTCAGAAGAAGAAGATGCAATTGAGGAGCAAGAAGCACAGAAATTTCAGCAAGAGCAGGCATTTCAGCAAGAGCAGCAAGAAGAACAAGTAATTGAACAGGAATTTCAGCAGGAGCAGCAGGTTGAGCATGACCACGAAGAAGGGCAGCTAATTGAACAGCAAGATGCAAGTGATCAGCAAAAATATTACTTGAGGACGAGGTTGGCGGCCGGATTTGGGGACGAGGGAGGACGCTCGCGGCCGGACTTGGGGACGGGGTGGATGCTGGCGGCGGGATTTGGGGAAGAGGTGGAGAATGGCGACGGGAGGTGGAGTCAACGATTTGGGGAAGAAGCGCGCGTCTGGTGCGGCTCGACGAAGGGGAATGCGCCTCGACCAGGTTTGGCTCGACCACCGTCCGACGTGGCTCAAAACCGGACTCCACCGTGGCAAAACCAGAGACAAAATAGCCTATTAGCTTCTGGGGGGGTAATTTGCCCGGTTTTGTGTAGTTTTGGGGTAATTTGCTCCAGTTCAAACTTAGGGGGGGGGTTACCGTCCGGACTCTGAAACTTATGGGGGTGATTTGGACTTCTTTTGGTGAAACTATGTGATTGGTCCAGATGATTTATTTGTGAAACAAACCGCATCAGTAACCGGACCTTCGATTAGCTTGAATTATTTTAATTTTATAGGTATGGATACTTAACAACACCGAATTCATAGGCGTAGTATAATATTTTGTTCGTTATTATGCAGCTGAGAGTTTTTTAGTTATAATTAATAATACTAGCTTATACATATCTTGGCAGGTAAATTGGCTGTGTATTTCTCCAACTGATTCAGATAACCTGATTGCATGTGACACATCAAAGATGCGGATTGTGTGATCCGAAGTTGAAACCACTGAATTCGTAGGTTTAAGCTTCGCGTATGGTTGTCATTTTATAACTATGACAAAACGACGACGGCACGACGCGCATGGATTCATAGCAACAACCTAAGCTGAGAGCCAACCTCCGTCTGGATGTTTAGGAGAACAATGGTGTACCGGCCCAACAGAGATTGAACTTCAGGTTTGTTTGATGCTTTGGTATCTCTTTTTTCGTGATATTTTTATAAAAGGTAGAGGTTTGAGTAGAAAAAAAATCACTACTATTTGCGAGCATCGAGCGTAGCACCACTCTACATCTGCTAGTCCGAAGATAGCCACCACCGACATGACAATGACACAACCTAAATGAGCCTGACCTGAGCTAGACGCCTCTGAAGAACAAACCCTCCAAAAAAAAGATTCTCCTTATCGATGCACCATCTAAAAAAGATAGATGGCGGAACACGGACAACCCCAGGAAGCTTGGTCTTGGACTCGCCGGCCATGGCGTTCATAGTGCCTCTGAAGAACAACCTTGGACAGTGGCGAGCACCGGAGGAGCGCAACCTAAGACCTCGAGGCTGCGTCTTCAAACGCGATACTCCCAACAGAGGAACGACGCCGAGGACGGCGCCATCGCGCCGATCCAACTCCGAATCTAGGCTTTCTCCCGAAAACAACACCAACACCATGATAGAGCGACGAAGATGCCGATGCCCCTTGATCTCAAACGTATCTATAATTTTTTGTGTTCCATGCTAGTTTTATGACAATACTCACATGTTTTATATACACTTTATATCATTTTGATGCATTTTATGGCACTAACCTATTAACAAGATGCCGAAGCGTCAGTTCCTGTTTTCTGCTATTTTTGGTTTCAGAAATCTTACACAGGAAATATTCTCGGAATTGGACGAAACAAAAGCCCACGGCCTTATTTTCCACGGAGCTTTCCAGAACACCGAAGGAGAGACGGAGAGGGGCCAAGGTGGCCCCACACCCTAGGGCGGCGCGGCCTGGAGGGGGGCCGCGCCGGCCTGTGTGGTGGGCCCCTCGGCCGCCTCCCGACTCTGCCCCTTCGCCTATTTATTCTCTCCGTCGCGAAAACCCTAGTACCGAGAGCCACGATACGAGAAAACATACTGTGACGCTGTCGCCGCCAATCCCATCTCGGGGGATTCAGGAGATCGCCTCCGGCACCTCGCCGGAGAGGGGAATCATCACCGGAGGACTCTACATCATCATGCCCGCCTCCGGATTGATGCGTGAGTAGTTCATCCTTGGACTATGGGTCCATAGCAGTAGCTAGATGGTTGTCTTCTCCTCTTGTGCTATCATGTTTAGATCTTGTGAGCTGCCTATCATGATCAAGATCATCTATTTGTAATGCTACATGTTGTGTTTGTTGGGATCCGATGAATATGGAATACTATGTCAAGTTGATTATTGATCTATCATATATGTGTTGTTTATGATCTTGCATGCTCTCCGTTGCTAGTAGAGGCTCGGCCAAGTTGATACTCGTGACTCCAAGAGGGAGTATTTATGCTCGATAGTGGGTTCATGCCTCCATTGAATCCGGGACGATGATGAAAAGTTCTAAGGTTATGGACGTCGTTGTTGCCACTAGGGATAAAACATCAATGCTTTGTCTAAGGATATTTGTGTTGATTACATTACGCACAATACTTAATGCAATTGTCTGTTGTTTGCAACTTAATACTGGAAGGGGTGCGGAAGCTAACCCGAAGGTGGACTTTTTAGGCATAGATGCATGCTGGATAACGGTCTATGTTCTTTGTCGTAATGCCCTAAGTAAATCTCATATTAGTCATCATGATATGTATGTGCATTGTTACGCCCTCTCTATTTGTCAATTACCCAACTGTAATTTGTTCACCCAACATGCCATTTATCTTATTGGAGAGACACCACTATTGAACTGTGGACCCCGGTCCATTCTTTTACATCTGAAATACAATCTACTGCAATCTCTGTTCTCTGTTGTTCTTCACAAGCAAACATCATTCTCCACTCCATACGTTTAATCCTTTGTTTACAGCAAGCCGGTGAGATTGACAACCTCACTGTTAAGTTGGGGCAAAGTATTTTGATTGTGTTGTGCAGGTTCCACGTTGGCGCCGGAATCCCTGGTGTTGCGCCGCACTATACTCCTCCACCAACAACCTTCACGTGGCCTTCATCTCCTACGTTGGCGCCGGAATCCCTGGTGTTGCGCCGCACTACACTCCTCCACCAACAACCTTCACGTGGCCTTCATCTCCTACTGGTTCGATAACCTTGGTTTCTTTCGAGGGAAAACTTACTCGCTGTGCGCATCACACCTTCCTCTTGGGGTTCCCAACGGACGTGTGCATCACGCGCCATCAAGACTGTTTTCTGGCGCCGTTGCCGGGGAGATCAAGACACGCTGCAAGGGGAGTCTCTCACATCCAATCTCTTTACTTTGTTTATTGTCTTGCTTTACTTTACTTTATTTTCTGTTTTGTTTGCTTTCTTTATATCAAAAACACACAAAAATTAGTTACTAGTTTTACTTTATTTAATTCTGTTCTGCTTAGTTTATTTTTATTATTGCTAAAATGAGTAATCTTGAAGTTGAAGTTCGTTCGTTTAAGCAACAAGGGGAGAGAGTTTTAAAGATGCTTGGTATAGAATTAGTGATGCTCATCATAGGTGCACTAAGAAACACTCCACTATTATTCTCCTTAGGAACTTTTACGTTGGTATCTCTAGCTGAAATAGATATGTTCTTGATACTCTTGCGGGAGGTAATTTCCTAGGCACTCCTGCTTTAGAAGCTAGTTGCATTATTGAGAGTCTAGTTGGAATACCACCTGTTAATGAAGTTAAAACTGAAATCTCTCTTGAGGATGTCATGAAAAAGTTGGAGGCCATAGAGAAAAATCTTCCAAGTGTTGAAACTAAATTGGGAATATTACTTGATAATACTGATAAACTTGATAAATCTCTAGGAGGAATTGATGAAAGAATTACTGTCCTAGAAACTTGTGCTATCCATGATAATCAAACCCATAGGATTGGTGAACTTGAAAAGCCATGGGAACCTTGGGTTCAACTTTTTATTCTCTTAAGTTTAAGGAGAAAGCTTATGTGGGTAAGGAGCAAAAATTCATGTATGTCTCTAAGGTGCCTAAGCCAAACAAATTATTACAAGCCTAAAATTGATAAAGCCCTTAGCACCACTATAGAAAATTTATATAATGGAGCATCTAAGATACCTATTGTTGATGATTCATCTCTTGATAATACTTGAGTTACACTTTCTGCGCCTAGCTGAAAGGCGTTAAAGAAAAGCGCTTACGGGAGACAACCCATTATTTTATTTCTGCAGTTTTTGTTTTATATTTGTGTCTTGGAAGTTGTTACTACTGTAGCAACCTCTCCTTATCTTTACTTTATTGCATTGTTGTGCCAAGTAAAGTCTTTGATAGTAAGATTGATACTAGCTTTGGATTTCTGCGTAGAAATAGATTTCTAGCTGTCACGAATTTGAGTAGAACTCTCTGTAGGAAACTCAGAAAAATCTGCGAAAATTCATAAGTGATCCTCAGATATGTACGCAACTTTCATTCAATTTGAGCTTCTTCATCTGAGCACGTTAAGTGCGTCTAAACAATTCGTCTTTACGGACTGTTCTGTTTTGACAGATTCTGCCTTTTATTTCACATTGCCTGTTTTACTGTGTTGAATGGATTTCTTTGCTCCATTAACTTTCAGTATCTTTGGATAATGTCCAGAAGTGTTAGGAATGATCGTGTCCCCTCTGAACATGTGAATTTTTGATTATGCACTAACCCTCTAATGAGTTTGTTTTGAGTTTGGTGTGGAGGAAGTTTTCAAGGGTCAAGAGAGGAGGATGATACAATATGATCAAGAAGAGTGAAAAGTCTAAGCTTGGGGATGCCCCCATGGTTCATCCCTGCATATTTCAAGAAGACTCAAGCATCTAAGCTTGGGGATGCCCAAGGCATCCCCTTCTTCATCGACAACTTATCAGGTCACCTCTAGTGAAACTATATTTTTATTCCGTCACATCTTATGTGCTTTACTTGGAGCGTCTGTATACTTTTATTTTGTTTTTGTTTGAATAAACTCGGATCCTAGCATTCTTTGTGTGGGAGAAAGACACGCTCCGCTGTTTCATATGAACACTGGTGTTCTTAGCTTTACTTTTAATGTTCATGGCGAAGGTTGAAAACTGCTTCGTTCATTGCTATTTGGTTGGAAACAGAAAATGCTCCATGTGGTAATTGGTATATTGTCTTGAATAATTTGATACTTGGCAATTGTTTTGAGTTCTCAAATAGATCATGTTTAAGCTCTTGCATCATGTAGATTGAACCTATTAGTGGAGAATTACTGTAGAGCTTGTTGAAATTTGGTTTACATGATTGGTCTCTCTAAAAGTCTAGATATTTTCTGGTAAAGGTGTTTGAACAACAAGGAGACAGTGTAGAGTCTTATAATGCTTGCAATATGTTCTTATGTAAGTTTTGCTGTACCAGTTCATACTTGAGTTTGCTTCAAACAACCTTGCTAGCCAAAGCCTTGTACTGAGAGTGAATTCTTCTCTTGCATCCAAAACCTTGAGCCAAAACCTATGCCATTTGTGTCCACCATAACTACCTACTACGTGGTATTTTTCTGCCATTCCAAGTAAATTGCTTGTGTGCTACCTTTAAAATTTCATTCCTTGTCTTTGCAATACATAGCTCATGGGAAAATAGCTTAAAAAACTATTGTGGTATTGAATATGTTGCTTATGTATCTTATTTCTTATAAGTTGCTTATTGAGCGGTAACCATGTTTCTGGGGACGCCATCAACTATTACACCTTTGTTGAATATCATGTGCGTTGCTATGCATGTTCGTCTTGTCTGAAGTAAGGGTGATTTATCATGATCAAATGGTTTGAGTATGCATATTGTTAGAGAAGAACATTGGGCCGCTAACTAAAACCATGAGTCATGGTGGAAGTTTCAGTTTGGACATAAATCCTCAATCTCTCATGAGAATATTATCTGTTGTTGAATGCTTAAGCATTAAAGAGGAGTCCATTATCTGTTGTCTATGTTGTCCCGGTATAGATGTCGCTAAGTTGAGATCTATCAAAAACGAGAAATCAAATGCGATCTATCTCCTTGGACCTCTGTATAGGCGACATAGAGGTACCCCTTTGTGACACTTGGTTGAAACATATGTAATGCAATGATAATCCATGGAAATCCGAGCTAATTAGGACAAGGTGCGAGCACTATTGGTATTCTATGCATGAGGCTTGCAACTTATAGGATGTTTTATGCATAACACATATGAATTATTACTACCGTTGACAAAATTGTTTCTATGATTCCAAAATAAAAAAGCTCTAGCACAAGAGTAATCTCTGCTTCCCTCTGCGAAGGGCCTTTCTTTTACTTTATGTTGAGTCAGTTTACCTACTTCCTTCTATCTTAGAAGCAAACACTTGTGTCAACTGTGTGCATTGATTCCTACATACTTGCTTATTTGCACTCATCATATTACTTTGTGTTGACAATTATCCATGAGATGTACATGTTGAAGTTGAAAGCAACTGCTGAAACTTATATCTTCCTTTGTGTTGCTTCAAAACCTTCTACTAAGAATCTATTGCTTTATGAGTTAACTCATATGCAAGACTTATTGATGCTTGTCTTGAAAGTACTATTCATGAAAAGTCTTTGCTATATGATCAGTTGTTTAGTCATTATCTTTACCATTGCTGTGAATCACTTCATTCATCTCATATGCTTTACAATAGTATTGATCAAGATTATGATAGCGAGCATGTCACTTCAGAAATTATCCTTGTTATCGTTTACCTACTCGAGGGCGAGTAGGAACTAAGCTTGGGGATGCTTGATACGTCTCAAACGTATCTATAATTTCTTATGTTCCTTGCTAGTTTTATGACAATACTCACATGTTTTATATACACTTTATATCATTTTGATGCATTTTCCAGCACTAACCTATTAACAAGATGCCGAAGCGCCGGTTCTCGTTTTCTCGCTGTTTTTGGTTTCGGAAATCTTACACGGGAAATATTCTCGGAATTGGACGAAACAAAAGCCCACGTCCTTATTTTCCACGGAGCTTTCCAGAACACCGAAGGAGAGACGGAGAGGGGCCAAGGTGGCCCCACACCCTAGGGCGGCGCGGCCTGGAGGGGGGCCGCGCCGGCCTGTGGGGTGGGCCCCTCGGCCGCCTCCCGACTCTGCCCCTTTGCCTATTTATTCTCTCCGTCGCGAAAACCCTAGTACCGAGAGTCACGATACGAGAAAACATACTGTGACGCCGTCGCCGCCAATCCCATCTCGGGGGATTCAGGAGATCGCCTCCGACACACTGCCGGAGAGGGGAATCATCACAGGAGGACTCTACGTCATCATGCCCGTCTCCGGATTGATGCGTGAGTAGTTCATCCTTGGACTATGGGTCCATAGCAGTAGCTAGATGGTTGTCTTCTCCTCTTGTGCCATCATGTTCAGATCTTGTGAGCTGCCTATCATGATCAAGATCGTCTATTTGTAATGCTACATGTTGTGTTTGTTGGGATCCGATGAATATGGAATACTATGTCAAGTTGATTATTGATCTATCATATATGTGTTGTTTATGATCTTGCATGCTCTCCGTTGCTAGTAGAGGCTCGGCCAAGTTGATACTTGTGACTCCAAGAGGGAGTAGTTATGCTCGATAGTGGGTTCATGCCTCCATTGAATCCGAGACGAGTGACGTAAAGTTCTAAGGTTATGGATGTGCTTGTTGCCACTAGGGATAAAACATCAATGCTTTGTCTAAGGATATTTGTGTTGATTACATTACGCACGATACTTAATGCAATTGTCTGTTGTTTGCAACTTAATACTGGAAGGGGTGCGGATGCTAACCCGAAGGTGGACTTTTTAGGCATATATGCATGCTGGATAGCGGGCTATGTTCTTTGTCGTAATGCCCTAAGTAAATCTCATATTAGTCATCATGATATGTATGTGCATTGTTATGCCCTCTCTATTTGTCAATTACCCAACTGTAATTTGTTCACCCAACATGCCATTTATCTTATTGGAGAGACACCACTAGTGAACTGTGGACCCCGGTCCATTCTTTTACATCTGAAATACAATCTACTGCAATCTCTGTTCTCTGTTGTTCTTCACAAGCAAACATCATTCTCCACTCCATACGTTTAATCCTTTGTTTACAGCCAAGTCGGTGAGATTGACAACCTCACTCGTTAAGTTGGGGCAAAGTATTTTGATTGTGTTGTGTAGGTTCCACGTTGGCGCCGGAATCCCTGGTGTTGTGCCGCACTACACTCCTCCACCAACAACCTTCACGTGGCCTTCATCTCCTACTGGTTCGATTATCTTGGTTTCTTTCTGAGGGAAAACTTACTGCTGTGCGCATCACACCTTCCTCTTGGGGTTCCCAACGGACGTGTGCATCACGCGCCATCACCCCTCGACGACGCCTCCAACGAGGGTAACGACACTCGCGGGTGCCGTCATCGCCGGCCCAACCAAAGTCGGGCGGGATTTTCAATCGTGTCATCGCCACCTCCGAGGGCCAGACAGCAATGTCCAAGAAGTCTCGCTCATAAAGATGGATTTTTTTTAGCGGAAGGCGGTGTTTCCATCCACAGCAAGACCCGATGCTCGTACAGATAGGTTGTGAGTATGTTTGTAGGGATAAGTGTATGTGTATATTTGTGAGCATATATGTTTGTGTTATGTTTCTAAAAGAAAAAGGGTTAATTTACCAGAAATACCACACTTTTAAATTTCCGTAGAAAAATAAAGACCCCGGCCAAAAAAGGACGCTTGGCCAGCAAGCAATGGCGCGCGGCATCGGAGCCTCCTCGACACGCTCCGCATGCTTCCTCCGGGAACGGCAGACGCATACGGCACAGCTGAGCTGAGCCCAGCTTGCACGTATGGTTCGCGGAGCTCACACATCACATGGGACACAGCCTGGCGTGACCCCAAAGCAAATCATCCAACTGAAAAAGCTTTTGCGTCGCGCCCAACCCAACAAGGCGCCGCCCCGATGTGGCGTCGACACAATAGAATTAGGCAGAAATAAAGAAACGCTCATAAATAGGTCGATATACCAGCACGCACGTTACGCAGAGCTTCCAATTAGTCTTTGCGTCGCGTGCCTGTCAATGCTGTCATGCGATTGCTGTGATGCTTTAATTTCATCCCGGCCGGCCGGCCGGCCGGCGGGGCGGGTACGGCGTTAGGTTTGTTTGTACGCTACACCATTATTTGCCGTCAAGCGTATCCAACGCGCATCCTGTGCAAAATTAATAAGATGTCTAATGTACCATGCTGCCCCTGAGGTATACTCCAACTCGCACTCTGGCAGGAAAATACCCAACTGCTAACTCACTTGTTTTTTTTATATCGGGATTTGATAATTCTCATCTAGCTGGGAACTAACTTCGTGCTTAGTTAAGTCTCACACCATCTATTTTGCATCGTGATTTATGCTAGTTATGAATTGCAACATGAGTTGTAACTGAATTTTAATGACATCATCTGACTGAGAACGAAGTTAGTTTTCAGTCGACTGAGAAATAGTCACACATTTTCTCTCTCCTTAAAGTAGGGTAAGATTAGGGTTGAAAACGGAACAAAAGTTTTCGCCATCTTTAAAAAAAAATTGAAATGGAGAGCCAAAGAAACCGAAATGGAGGCTGCATTTTAAGAGCAAGGAAGGGAAACGAAAGAAAATCATAAACAGAAATAGCAAAGGAAACGAAAAAAACAAATGGAGTATAATAGAGACTCGCACTCTAGTTAGGTCTACATTTACACATGAAACCAAGCCACGCCGCGTAATAAATCCACTAAATACTAACGCTAGTTACTCCAGTATAATTGCGTGCATACATCCTTGCGGCTAGACCGCCGCCTAGAGTCCTCGGCGACTCGTCTCCCTATGCGACGACTTATTTACATGTGTCTTTCGGTATACGTACCAAAGTATTATGTCACTATTGTGTTTGTCAATTTCCGTAGCGTATCTATCCCGTATTCATTTCATATTCGTCTCTACTGATTTCCGTTAACATATTCGTTTTAGGGTTTTCGGTTCCGTTTCCAATTTCGGTAAGATAGACGAAAACGAAAGCAATAAATAATGTTTTTATCGTTTCTGTTACTCCCTCCGGTTCATATTACCTGACATTAATATAGATATATCTAAACACATTATAATTGTAAATATATCCATCAGAATGATAAGTAATATAGATCGAAGGGAGTATGTTTTCAACCCTACGTGAGACCTGCGTGGAAAGCCAGGATCTCGTGGGTAGAATAGGTATCAACGTCTATCAACCATTCGGGCAATGCCTCGGTTGACGGTTCCATGATGTTGCAATACCTATTTGTGAAGACCGAGAATGTTTGCTTTCCATTCTGAATTCGTTTTTGAATGTCTCTGTCAAGCATGTGTGGTTGGTACGAAACTTGCTCAATCGTCGAACAAGTACATAAATAATCATCCCGTAGTCCGTACGTACATGGTAATGATTCCCTATTCCTGCATCGTGTGTCCTTGGTTCCCTACAATCTTATCTTCCAATATCTCAGTTATCACAGTTAACTTACATTTTTATGTATAAGGCTACTAGCAAAATAATATTTTGCATCTATACAAGGCTAGCCATAGTGCTAGTATCTTAGCCGGCGGTATCATGCACATCAGCCTACTGCCTACAGAAATATTGATATGGTAGTTAATTAAAGAAGAGAGAAATAATTAGAGTAACATAGGTGGACGCGAGAAAAATTAATGTAAAGTAGATCATGTACACAATTTTGCATTAATATTCTAAAATTACTAGATATAATGATACTAATATCGTAGGCATGATACTATGACCACTTAGGACACTAAAGCTAATAGAGAAATATTGACTAGATATTTCTACCTCGTAGGATGATGCTTAATACTGTGAAAATTACATGCAAAGATGAAGGAAGAGAAACCATGTGCAACATGCTTAATTAGCCTAGAACACGAGAGCACGCCCACACAACTAATCATGCTATTTATTACTAGTTGGTAATGTTTTCTTGATACTTGGAATGTACTTTTGTGGCCTTATATACAAAAATGGAGTTAGAATATGTGATTGTATCTTGACTTTTGAGGCCATGTTTGATTCGTAGGATAGAAGCAAAAAAAAAAACGTACAAAATAGGAAAGACGTAGGACTCCGATGTCATGTCCATTTCAATCATACAGAAATTTATATGGATCAAAATTTGTTTGATTTCACCACAAGAAAAGTAAAAGATTCTGAAAAAGATGTATACCTGAGTGTTAGATTTCCTATAAAACCTAGTGCAAACGATTCCCTAAGAAAAATTCCTATAAGAATCAATTCTACAAATCAAACAATCATTATAAGAAAATTTCAATGACAATTTAATCCTACAAATTGTCAATCCATATCATTTTAATCAAACATGCCCCAAAATCCGCACGATAAAAAACTCTCAACTTTTGAAATGTGTGTTTGCCTGTATTTTAAAATTCTAATCGCACACAAGCAGCTAGTTAGAAACAATCAAGTTGTATACACGCCAAACTTTTTTTTATTTAATTCTGGAATTCGGTTTATGTGCACTTTAATATTGCGCAACACAACTGAATTATTAACCTACGTACCTCGTACCACACCATTGGAAAGTGTTTTCCGAAGAAAAGAAAAACACATACTCTGAATATGTGGTGCGACCGACGTGGATGTGACGCGACGACAACAGTCCACACGTTCACTTCCCGCCAAAAAGAAAACGCTGCTGGGGAACCAACTTGAGCAATCAAGTTTGTTCGACCCGTAATTATTGCATGACTGATAGCAGTATTCTTTTCCCCGTTGTGTATCATTGGAGCCAGCCAGCCAGGTCACATGGTGTCATGGTGTGTGGAACAGGGTGATCATGACGGATACGAGGGACATCACCTGCCCTCTTCGTATACACTATACAGAGTATATTACTATACGAGATACAAGTATGCGCAGCCAAATTAAATAAAAGCCGTTAATCCAGGCAAAACATGACTCCCGTCGCCGTTGGTTTCCATGACATTGTGTGGAAGAACATTTCGCGCTAAATCCAGACTTGATTTGAACTAGCCGTGGCCTTGCTGACAGTCAAACATTTGCACACACGAGATCACTCTATTGGAGTTTAGGCCCAATTGAAAACGAAGAGGCGAGGAACCAATCGAGCGAAAACAAGCCAAACTCCTCGGCAATCTAGAGCAGCTCCATCGGCCTCCCAAATGCACCCAAAATGGTCAAATTTTTATTTAAAAAAAATGAAAGCTATGCTCAAGCTTCTGCATCGATAGATGGATACGGCATCTTTATTATTTTATTCAACAAAAGCTTGACAAAGATCATACATAAAAAAAAATTAAGACCACCACGCAACATCCACATAACTGACAATGATGAAAATAAACTTTGTCGTTTCTCCGTTGACGCCACTACGACGCCAGACAATGCCACCACCATGTGCACGTCAATCGTCACACACCGGCCATCGAGACTCCGCTACACCATGCCGCCAAGACTCGTTGTTGTAGATGGTAGATGACACGTCGCTCTACCTTGGTCTGCACGCGAGAAACATGCGGAGACCAACACCCAACCACTAAGCCATCCACACGTCGATCCAGCCGATGAGTGTCTCGAAATATGATGCCCCCACGGGGGTAACGATGTAGACGTTGCCATCATCCGATCCAGGAGGCCCCCATAACATCTCCAACAAGTGGTACACCGCCTACAGGTGACGCCATCAATGGTGGCCTACCCTAGATCTAAGGTTTTTTCCGGAAACAATGGAGGGAGAGACGCCCCCCACCCCCTCCCCCCCAGCATTGCCTCCAACGAGGAATTTTACACGCACTTGCACCATCATCGATGATGGCATCCTCAGCAGTTGGACCATCGTTTCCTCCTCACCGTTGACCCACTGATACGTCTCAAACGTATCTATAATTTCTTATGTTCCATGCTACTTTTATGATGATACTCACATGTTTTATACACAATATATGTCATTATTATGCATTTTCCGGCACTAACCTATTGACGAGATGCCGAAGAGCCAGTTGTTGTTTTCTGCTGTTTTTGGTTTCAGAAATCCTACAAAGGAAATATTCTCGGAATTGGACGAAATCAACGCCCAGGGTCTTATTTTTCCACGAAGCTTCCAGAAGACCGAAAGGATTACGAAGTGGGGCGACGAGGCGCTGATACGTCTCAAACGTATCTATAATTTCTTATGTTCCATGCTACTTTTATGATGATACTCACATGTTTTATACACATTATATGTCATATTTATGCGTTTTCCGGAACTAACCTATTGACGAGATGCCGAAGGGCCAGTTGTTGTTTTCTGCTGTTTTTGATTTCAGAAATCCTAGTAAGGAAATATTCTCGGAATCGGACGAAATCAACGCCCAGCATCTTAGAATTCCACTAAGCTTCCAGAACACCCGAGAGCCACCAGAGGAGAGCCCTGGGGGGCCCACACGTGTGGGCGGCGCGGCCAGGGGGTAGGGCGCGCCCCCCTAGTGTGTGGTCCCACCAGGACTCCACCGACCTTGCCCTTCCGCCTACTTAAAGCCTCCGTCGCGAAAACCCTAGACGGAAAAGCCACGGTACGAGAAACCTTCCAGAGCCGCCGCCATCGCGAAGCCAAGATCAGGGGGACAGGAGTCTCTGTTCCGGCACGCCGCCGGGACGGGGAAGTGCCCCCGGAAGGCATCTCCATCGACACCACCGCCATCTTCATCACCGTTGCTGTCTCCCATGAGGAGGGAGTAGTTCTCCCCCGAGGCTAAGGGCTGTACCGGTAGCTATGTGGTTATTCTCTCTCCTATGTACTTCAATACAATGATCTCATGAGCTGCCTTACATGATTGAGATTCATATGAGTTTTGTATCACTATTCATCTATGTGTTACTCTAGTGATGTTATTAAAGTAGTCTATTCCTCCTTCATGGTGTAACGGTGACAGGTGTGTGCATCATGTAAGTACTTGGCGTAGGTTATGATTGTAATCTCTTGTAGATTATGAAGTTAATTATTGCTATGATAGTATTGATGCGATCTATTCCTCCTTCATAGTGTGATGGTGACGAGTGTGCATGCTATGTTAGTACTTGGTGTAATTGCAATGATCTATCATGCACTCTAAGGTTATTTAAATATGAACATTGAATGTTGTGGAGCTTGTTAACTCCGGCATTGAGGTGCTCTTGTAGCCCTACACAATTAGTGGTGTTCATCATCCAACAAGAGAGTGTAGAGTGGTTTTATTATGTGATCAATGTGAGAGTGTCCACTAGTGAAAGTATGATCCCTAGGCCTTGTTTCCAAACACTGAAACTCCGTTTATTTATCGTTCGTTGCATGTTTACTCGCTGCCATATTTTATTCAGATTGCTATTACCACTCATATACATCCATACTACTTGTATTTCACTATCTCTTCGCCGAACTAGTGCACATATACATCTGACAAGTGTATTAGGTGTGTTGGGGACACAAGAGACTTCTTGTATCGTGATTGCGGTGGTTGCTTGAGAGGGATATCTTTGACCTCTTCCTCCCCGAGTTCGATAAACCTTGGGTGATCCACTTAAGGGAAACTTGCTGCTGTTCTACAAACATCCGCTCTTGGAGGCCCAACACTCGTCTACAAGAATAGAAGCACCAGTAGACATCAAGCACTTTTCCGGCGCCGTTGCTCAGGGAGGAAAGGTAAAAGACACTCATACTCCTGTCCCGGGTAACTAAGTACTTTTCTGTTGCCGTTGTGTGTGTGTTCGAAGCTATTTCCTTTAGATCCTGCAATTGCATCTTTTTGTTTCTTGTTAAACACTAGTAAGGCATAATGGAAAACATCTGTGAGCTTTTTAAACTATTTCCTGAGTCAATACATGAATGGTTTAATGCGAAAATTAAAAAACCTATGGAACCATATTTGCATGCTAGTAGTAATATTAGTATGAACGCTTTGAACACCATTGTTGATAATGATATAGAAAATTCTAAGCTTGGGGAGGTCGGTTTTGATGAAAATGATCTCTTTAGCCCTCCGGTATTGAGGAGAAAGTTTATGTTGATTATGATATGCCTCCTATTTATGATGATTATAATGATAGTGGTCTTTTGGTGCCGCCTACTATGGAGAGTAAATTTTATTATGATTATACTATGCCTCCTACACTTGATGAGAATAATAATGATATCTACTTTGTTGAATTTGCTCCCACTACAACTAATAAATTTGATTATGCTTATGTGGAGAGTAATGATACTTTTATGCATGTGAATAAGAATGCTTTATGTGATACTTATATTGTTGAGTTTGTTCATGATGCCACTGAAAGTTATTATGAGAGAGGGAAACATGGCTATATGCATCTTAATAATATTAAGTTTCCCCTCTTTATGTTGAAAATTTTGAAGTTACCCTTGTTTTATCTTCTTATGCTTGTCACTTTGTTCTTCATGAATTTATTTGTGTACAAGATTCCTATGCATAGGAAGCGGGTTAGACTTAAATTTATTTCATATTTGCTTTTTGATGCTCTCTTTTGCTTCAACTCTTATTTCTTGCAAGAGCATCATTGAAATTGCTGACCCCATCTTAATGGCTATAAAGAAAGAACTTCTTGGGAGATAACCCATGTCTTTATTTTGCTACTGTTTTGTTGTGTCTTGGAAGTTGTTACTACTGTAGCAACCTCTCCTTATCTTTATTTTATTGCATTGTTGTGCCAAGTAAAGTCTAGATATTTTCTGGTTAAGGTGTTTGAACAACAAGGAGACAATGTAAAGTCTTATAATACTTACAATATGTTCATATGTGAGTCTTGCTGCACCGTTTTATACTTGAGTTTGCTTCAAACAACCTTGCTAGCCTAGCCTTGTATTGAGAGGAATTCTTCTCGTGCATCCAAATCCTTGAGCCAATAACCATACCATTTGTGTCTGATACGTCCAATTTGCATCACTATTTTATATCATAATTTGCTGTTATTCATTGATATATTTCATATTTGGAGATGATACTTATGTTATTTCATCTATTTTCCATGTTTCATGATTATTTGGGGATCGTGCACCGGAGCCAGGATTCTGCTAGAAAAAGCACCGTCAGAATGCAATATTTCGGAAGATCAACAGTTGACGGAAATTATATGAAAAATCCTATTTTTCCAGATGACGAAGGGAGCCAGAAGGGGGAGCCGAGGGGACCCGAGGTGGGCCCACCTCATAGGCCGGCGCGGCCCAAGGCCTGGCTGCGCCGCCCTGTGAGGAGGGGGCCCACAGCCCCCTCTCGCCTCCTTTTCTTCGCGTATGCCTTCGTCCCGAAAACCTAAGCTCCAGGGGTACATCGCGAAGAGCCACAGCCGGCCTCGCGGGCGGAGAACACCAGAGAGAAAGAGCTCTCCGGCAGGCTGAGATCCGCCGGGAAATTCCTCCCGGGGGAAATCGACGCCATCGTCACCGTCATCGAGCTGGACATCATCTCCATCACCATCATCATCATCTTCATCATCATCACCACCGTCTCCACCGCTGCACACCATCACCGCTGTAACAATTTGGGTTTGATCTTGATTGTTTGATAGGGGAAACTCTCCCGGTGTTGATTTCTACTTGTTATTGATGCTATTGAGTGAAACCGTTGAACCAAGGTTTATGTTCAGATTGTTATTCATCATCATATCACCTCTGATCATGTTCCATATGATGTCTCGTGAGTAGTTCGTTTAGTTCTTGAGGACATGGGTGAAGTCTAAATGTTAGTAGTGAAGTATGGTTGAGTAATATTCAATGTTATGATATTTAAGTTGTGGTGTTATTCCTCTAGTGGTGTCGTGTGAACGTCGACTACACGACACTTCACCTTTATGGGCCTAGGGGAATGCATCTTGTACTCGCTTGCCAATTGCGGGGTTGCCGGAGTGACAGAAACCTGAGCCCCCGTTGGTATATCGATGCAGGAGGGATAGCAGGATCTCGCAGTTTAAGGCTCGTGGTTAGATTTATCTTAATTACTTTCTTGTAGTTGCGGATGCTTGCGAGAGGTATAATCACAAGTATGTATTAGTCCTAGGAAGGGCGGTACATTAGCATAGGTTCACCCACACAACACTTATCAAAACAATGAAGATTAATTAGCCGTATGTAGCGAAAGCACTAGACTAAAATCCCGTGTGTCCTCGAGAACGTTTGGTTATTATAAGTAAACAAACCGGCTTGTCCTTTGTCCTAAAAAGGATTGGGCCACTCGCTGCAATTATTACTCTCGCACTTTACTTACTCGTACTTTATTCATCTCGTTACATCAAAACCCCCCGAATACTTGTCTCGTGAGCATTTACAGTGAATCCTTCATCGAAACCGCTTGTCAACACCTTCTCGCTCCTCGTTGGGATCGACATTCTTACTTATCGAAGATACTACGATACACCCCTATACTTGTGGGTCATCAAGACTATTTTCCGGCGCCGTTGCTCGGGGAGTGAAGCGCTATTGGTAAGTGGAATTGGTAAGGGAAATTTCTACCGTTTGTGCTGATTTTATTTCTCGCTCGTTGCTATAATTCATTATGGAGAGATCTTCTCTTGAGTGTTTATTTGGGAAATCTACTACTACTACTGCAAAGGTAGTGTATGAGGCGCTGGTAAGGAAGAAATACCATACAAAATACCTATGAAAATTATTGAACGTGTAGTGGGTAACCGTTATACAGGGGATGGAACTGTCCACCCTGGAGATCATTTACTGTTCTTACATGAATTATGCGGTTTATTCAAGTGTGCAGGTATTGCTATGGATGAAGTGAGGAAGAAACTATTCTCTATATCGCTGTCTGGTAAAGCGGCACATTGGTATAAATTACTGGATAATGGGGATTCTCTTGAATGGAATGATATTGTGCCCCGGTTTTATTCTAAGTTCTATCCTCCAAGTGAGATTCACAAAGATCGGAATCGCATATATAATTTTTGGCCTCATGAAGGAGAGAGTATTGCCCAAGCGTGGGGGAGATTGAAGTCTTTAATGCTCAAATGCCCCATTCATGAGCTTCCTCGTAATATTATTATTGATAATTTCTATGAAAGACTTTCTTTTCAAGACAAGACCTTGCTGGATACTTCTTGTTCTGGATCATTTACACGCAACAAGGAAGAGTTTAAAAGGGACCTTCTTAATCGGATCCAAGAAAATACTGAAGGATGGGAGAACGACAAGGATAGAGAATCGGTATAAATTATGATTATAAATGCATTGAAGCTTTTATGGATACCGATAAATTTCGTAATATGAGTGCTACTTATGGTCTTGATTCTCAAGTTGCTGCAAATCTTTATAAAGCTTTTGCCTCTCATTATGAATTGCCTAAGAAGAACTTTGATAAGTATCATGAACCGTATAAAGATAAAATTGATTCATCTATAAATAAATGTGTTGTAGTTGAAACTGTTGACCATGTTATTCCTGAAGCTTATATTGAAAAAACTCCTTTCCCTGCTAAAATGAAGGAGTACTCTTTATAAATAGTGCGGTTCATAAAAGTGAAAAGAAACCTATAGAACCTGAAGAACAAATAAAAGTTGAACCTGCTGTTGCAATTATTAAAGATCTTGTGACTGAAAATGTGGAGGATGGTCATATTATTTTCTGTGAAGATGCCTCTGATGTCTACGGGTGCTTCTATTCTTGTAGACAGTGTTGGGCCTCCAAGAGCAGAGGTTTGTAGAACAGCAGCAAGTTTCCCTTAAGTGGATCACCCAAGGTTTATCGAACTCATGGAGGAAGAGGTCAAAGATATCCCTCTCATGCAACCCTGCAACCACAAAGCAAGAAGTCTCTTGTGTCCCCAACACACCTAATAGGTGCACTAGTTCGGCGAAGAGATAGTGAAATACAGGTGGTATGAATATATATGAGCAAGTAGTAACGGCGCCGTGAAAAGTGCTTGTCTGGCGTGTGGTTGATGGTGGTAATATTGCAGGAAGTACAGATGCGAGTAAAACAGTAAACAAGCAGCGGTAGCGATATTTAGGAACAAGGCCTAGGGATCATACTTTCACTAGTGGACACTCTCAACATTGATCACATAACAGAATAAATAGATAGATGCTAGACTCTACACTCTCTTGTTGGATGATGAACACCACTAACTGTGTAGGATTACACGAACCCTCAATGCCGGAGTTAACAAGCTCCACAATATTCAATGTTCATATTTAAATAACCTTAGAGTGCATAACAGATCAAGATAACCAAACCAAGTACTAACATAGCATGCACACTGTCACCTTCACACTACGAAAGGAGGAATAGATCACATCAATACTATCATAGCAATAGTTAACTTCATAATCTACAAGAGATCACAATCATAGCCTACGCCAAGTACTACACGATGCACACACTTGTCACCATTACACCGTGCGGGAGGAATAAACTACTTTAATAACATCACTAGAGTAGCACACGGATAAATTGTGATACAAAACACATTGCAATCATAAAGGGATATAAATAAGCACTTCACTATGCCATTCATAACAGTGAATAAGTATTCCGTGAAATATAGCCTAAGAGACCCACACGGTGCACACACTTGTCACCTTTACACACGTGGGACAAGGAGTCTCCGGAGATCACATAAGGAAAACCCACTTGACTAGCATAATGACATCTAGATTACAAGCATCATCATATGAATCTCAATCATGTAAGGCAGCTCATGAGATTATTGTATTGAAGTACATAGGAGAGAGATGAACCACATAGCTATCGGTACAGCCCCTTAGCCTCGATGGAGAACTACTCCCTCCTCATGGGAGACAGCAGCGTTGATGAAGATGGCGGTGGTGTCGATGGGGGAGCCTTCCGGGGGCACTTCCCCGTCCCGGCGGCGTGCCGGAACAGAGACTCCTGTCCCCAGATCTTGGCTTCGCGATGGCGGCGGCTCTGGAAGGTTTTCTCTGGTTTCGTCGAACGTAATAGGGTTTTCGCGACGGAGACCTTAAGTAGGCGGAAGGGCAGCCTCGGAGGGGGCCTGGTGGGCCCACACACTAGGGGGGCATGGCCCCCCCCTCTGGCCGCGCCAGGGTGTTGTGTGGGGCCCCGTGGCTCCCTTTGGCGGCTCTCGGGTGTTCGGAAGCTTCGTCCAATTATAAGACTACGGGCGTTGATTTCGTCCAATTCCGAGAATATTTCCTTACTAGGATTTCGAAACCAAAAACAGCAGAAAACAGACAAGCGGCCCTTCGGCATCTCGTCAATAGGTTAGTTCCGGAAAAACGCATAAATATGACATAAAGTATGCATAAAACATGTAGATATCATCAATAATGTGGCATGGAACATAAGAAATTATCGAACGTCGGAGACGTATCAGCCTCTAATATTGTTTCGCATCCTAATAAGTCTAGGAAAGCTAGTGTTCCTATGCTATCTGTTAGAATTGGTGATCATTGTTATTATGGTTTATGTGACATTGGTGCAAGTATTAGTGCTATTCCTTATGAGCTTTACACGGAGATTATGCACGAAATTGGTTCTTGTGAACTTGAAGATATTGATGTGGTTATTCGGTCTGGCTAATAGAGAAACTATCTCTCCAATTGGTATTGTTCGAGATGTGGAAGTTCTATGTGGTAAGATTAAATATCCTGCTGACTTTTTGGTACTTGGTTCCCTGAATTTTTGATTATACACTAACCCTCTAATTAGTTTGTTTTGAGTTTTGGTGTGAGGAAGTTTTCAAGAGTCAAGAGAGGAGGATGATACAATATGATCAAGAAGAGTGAAGGTCAAAGCTTAGAGGATGCCCCATTAGTTCATCCCTGCATGTTTAAGAAGATCCAGCGTCTCCCCGAGCTTGGGGATGCCCAAGGCATCATGTCCCATCGACAAATTGTCAGGTCACCTCTAGTAAAACTATATTTATTCAATCACATCTTGCTTTACTTGGAAGCGTCTACAGTTTGTTTTGTTTCTGTTTTGTTTGAATAAGATCGGATCCTAGCATTCTTTGTTTAGGAGAGGACACGCATCCGTGGTTTACGTATGAACACATATGTTCTTAGCTTCATCTTTAATGTTCATTGCGAAAGTTGGACTATTTCATTCATTGTTATATGGTTGGAAACGGAAAATGCCGCATGTAGTAAATGGTTTAATGTCTTGAATAATGTGATACTTGGCAATTTATGTGTGCTCATATAGATCTTGTTTAAGCTCTTGCATCATGTACCTTGTACTCATTAATGAATAACTACATAGAGCTTGTTAAATTTG
>NC_061514.1:228582504-228669041 GCF_022539505.1 Lolium rigidum
GGGCCCACACGTGTGGGCGGCGCGGCCAGGGGGTAGGGCGCGCCCCCCTAGTGTGTGGTCCCACCAGGACTCCACCGACCTTGCCCTTCCGCCTACTTAAAGCCTCCGTCGCGAAAACCCTAGACGGAAAAGCCACGGTACGAGAAACCTTCCAGAGCCGCCGCCATCGCGAAGCCAAGATCTGGGGACAGAGTCTCTGCTTCCAAGCACGCCGCCGGGACGGGGAAGTGCCCCCGGAAGGCATCTCCATCGACACCACCGCCATCTTCATCACCGCTATGTGGTCTCCCATGAGGAGGGAGTAGTTCTCCCCCGAGGCTAAGGGTTGTACCGGTAGCTATGTGGTTAATCTCTCTCCTATGTACTTCAATACAATGATCTCATGAGCTGCCTTACATGATTGAGATTCATATGAGTTTTGTATCACTACTCATCTATGTGTTACTCTAGTGATGTTATTAAAGTAGTCTATTCCTCCTTCATGGTGTAACGGTGACAGTGTGTGCATCATGTAAGTACTTGGCGTAGGTTATGATTGTAATCTCTTGTAGATTATGAAGTTAATTATTGCTATGATAGTATTGATGCGATCTGTTCCTCCTTCATAGTGTGATGGTGACAGTGTGCATGCTATGTTAGTACTTGGTGTAATTGCAATGATCTATCATGCACTCTAAGGTTATTTAAATATGAACATTGAATGTTGTGGAGCTTGTTAACTCCGGCATGGAGGGTCTCTTGTAGCCCTACACAATTAGTGGTGTTCATCATCCAACAAGAGAGTGTAGAGTGGTTTTATTATGTGATCAATGTGAGAGTGTCCACTAGTGAAAGTATGATCCCTAGGCCTTGTTTCCAAACACTGAAACTCCGTTTATTTATCGTTCCGTTGCATGTTTACTCGCTGCCATATTTTATTCAGATTGCTATTACCACTCATATACATCCATACTACTTGTATTTCACTATCTCTTCGCCGAACTAGTGCACCTATACATCTGACAAGTGTATTAGGTGTGTTGGGGACACAAGAGACTTCTCGTATCGTGATTGCAGGGTTGCTTGAGAGGGATATCTTTGACCTCTTCCTCCCTGAGTTCGATAAACCTTGGGTGATCCACTTAAGGGAAACTTGTTGTTGTTCTACAAACCTCTGCTCTTGGAGGCCCAACACTGTCTACAAGAATAGAAGCACCAGTAGACATCAGGCGCCGCCACACTAGGGCCGCGCGGCCAGGGCTGGGCCCGCGCCGCCCTAGCATGTGGGGCCCCTGTCAGCCCTCCGACTCCTCCCTTCTGCCTACTTAAAGGCTTCATCGCGAAAACCCCAGTACCGAGAGCCACGATACGGAAAACCTTCCAGAGACGCCGTCGCCGCCAATCCCATCTCGGGGGATTCAGGAGATCGCTTCCGGCACCCTGCCGGAGAGGGGAATCATCTCCCGGAGGTCTCTTCATCACCATGATCGCCTCCGGATCGATGCGTGAGTAGTTCACCCCCGGACTATGGGTCCATAGCAGTAGCTAGATGGTTGTCTTCTCCTCATTGTGCTATCATGTTAGATCTTGTGAGCTGCCTATCATGATCAAGATCATCTATTTGTAATGCTACATGTTGTGTTTGTTGGGATCCGATGAATATTGAATACTATGTCAAGTTGATTATCAATCTATCATATATGTTGTTTATGTTCTTGCATGTTCTCCGTTGCTAGTAGAGGCTCTGGCCAAGTTGATACTTGTGACTCCAAGAGGGAGTATTTATGCTCGATAGTGGGTTCATGCCTCCATTGAATCCGGGACGATGTGACGTAAAGTTCTAAGGTTGTGGATGTGCCGCTGCCACTAGGGATAAAACATCAATGCTTTGTCTAAGGATATTTGTGTTGATTACATTACGCACCATACTTAATGCAATTGTCTCGTTGTTTGCAACTTAATACCGGAAGGGGTTCGGATGATAACCCGAAGGTGGACTTTTTAGGCATAGATGCATGTTGTATAGCGGTCTATGTACTTTGTCGTAATGCCCTGATTAAGTCTCATAGTACTCATCATGATATATGTATGTGCATTGTTATGCCTTCTTTATTTGTCAATTGCCCAACTGTAATTTGTTCACCCAACATGCTATTTATCTTATGGGAGAGACACCACTAGTGAAATGTGGACCCGGTCCATTCTTTACATCTCGAAATACAATCTACCGCAATTGTTCTTTATCGTTCTACGCAAACAAATATCATCATCCACACTATACATCTAATCCTTTGTTTACAAGCAAGCCCGGTGAGATTGACAACCTCACTGTTACGTTGGGGCAAAGTACTTTGATTGTGTTGTGCAGGTTTCACGTTGGCGCCGGAATCCCTGGTGTTGCGCCGCACTACACTCCGCCACCAACGACCTTCACGTGATCTTTGACTCCTACTGGTTCGATAAACATTGGTTTCTTACTGAGGGAAACTTGTTGCTGTACACATCACACCTTCCACTTGGGGTTCCCAACGGGCGTGTGCTTTACGCGTATCAAGCTAAATTTCTGGCGCCGTTGCCGGGGAGATCAAGACACGCTGCAAGGGGAGTCTCCCACATCCAATCTTTTTACTTTGTTTTTGTCTTGCTTTACTTTACTTTATTTACTGCTTTGTTTGCTCTTTATATCAAAAATACAAAAAAATTAGTTGCTAGATTTACTTTACTGTCTTGTTTGATCTCTATATTAAAACACAAAAAAATTAGTTACTTGCATTTACTTTATTTAGTTTGCTTTATTTACTACTGTTAAAATGGGTACTGTTGAGAATACTAAGTTGTGTGACTTCACTAGCACAAATAATAATGATTTCCTATGCACACCTATTGCTCCACCTCTACTACAGCAGAATTATTTGAAATTAAACCTGCTTTACTAAATCTTGTTATGAGAGAGCAATTTTCTGGTGTTAGTTCCGATGATGTCGCTGCCCATCTTAATAATTTTGTTGAACTATGTGAAATGCAAAAGTATAAGGATGTAGATGGTGACATTATAAAATTAAAATTGTTTCCTTTCTCCTTAAGAGGAAGAGCTAAAGATTGGTTGCTATCTCTGCTTAAGAATAGTATTGATTCATGGACTAAATGTAAGGATGCTTTTATTGGTAGATATTATCCTCCCGCTAAAATTATATCTTTGAGAAGTAGCATAATGAATTTTAAGCAATTAGATAATGAACATGTTGCTCAAGCATGGGAGAGAATGAAATCTTTGGTGAAGAATTTCCCTACCCATGGACTAACTACTTGGATGATCATCCAAACCTTCTATGCAGGATAGAATTTTTCTTCGCGGAGCCTATTGGATTCAGCTGCTGGAGGTACCTTTATGTCCATCACTTTGGGGGCGGCAACAAAACTTCTTGATGATATGATGATCAATTACTCTGAATGGCACACGGAAAGGGCTCCACAAGGTAAGAAGGTAAAATCAGTTGAAGAAAAGCTTGATAAAATTGATATTCTTGCTTCTAAGGTTGATAGACTTGCCTCTGATGTTGATCTTTTAAAATTGAAAGTTATGCTTAATAAGGATAATGATAATAAAATTGTTACTACAGCAAACGCCATCCAAGTTCGAATTAATGAAAATATTAGATTGATGGCTGAATTGCATGCTAGGTGGGAAAGAGAAGAAAACGAAAACTTGCTAAAGAGAATAATGTAGCTAAAGTTTGGACTATTACCACCACTAGTAATGATAATGCTTCACATGTTGCTACACCCCCTACTATCAATGGTAAAATAATTGGTGTTAGCAATGTTTCTACTCCTAGTGCAAAGCGTGCAAAATTGCCTCGAAACTCGCTAAAACTGCTGAAACTGTTTGTGATAGAACTGCTGAAATTTTTCAAAATATTGGGGACAATGATCCCATTGTTGTAGATCATAATGGTTTAGATTTTGATGATTGTCACATCTCTGAAGTTATAAAGTTCTTGCAAAAACTTGCTAAAAGTCTCAATGCTAGTGCTATAAATTTGGCCTTTACAAAACATATTACAAATGCTCTCATAAAAGCTAGAGAAGAGAAACTAAAACTTGAAACTTCTATTCCTAGGAAGTTAGAAGATGGTTGGGAGCCCATCATTAAGATGAGGGTCAATGATTTTGATTGTAATGCTTTATGTGATCTTGGTGCAAGTATTTCGTTATGCCTAAGAAAATCTATGATATGCTTGACTTGCCACCATTGAAAAAATATTATTTGGATGTTAATCTTGCTGATAATGCTATAAAGAAACCTTTGGGGAGGATTGATAATGTTCGCATTATGGTTAACAATAACCTTGTCCCCGTTGATTTTGTTGTCTTGGATATTGAATGCAATGCATCTTGTCCCATTATATTGGGAAGACCTTTTCTTCGAACTCGTTGGTGCTACCATTGATATGAAGGAAGGTAATATTAAATATCAATTTCCTCTCAAGAAAGGTATGGAACACTTATCTAGAAAGAGAATGAAGTTACCTTATGATTCTATTATTAGAACAAATTATGATGTTGATGCTTCGTCTCTTGATAACACTTGATTCACACTTTCTGCGCCTAGCTGAAAGGCGTTAAAGAAAAGCGCTTATGCGAGACAACCCATTATTTTACTTCTGCACCTTTGTTTTATATTTGAGTCTTGGAAGTTGTTACTACTATAGCAACCTCTCCTTATCTTTATTTTATTGCATTATTGTGCCAAGTAAAGTCTTTGATAGTAAAGTCAATACTAGATTTGGATTATCGCAGCAGGAACAGATTTCTTGCTGTCACGAAATTGAGCCGCCCCTGCTGTAGAAAATTTAGAAAAATCTGCCAATTTACGTGCGTGATCCTCAGATATGTACGCAACTTTCATTCAATTTGGGCATTTTCATCTGAGCAAGTTAAGTGCCCCTGAAAAATTCTTCTTTACGGACTGTTCTGTTTTGACAGATTCTGCCTTTTATTTCACATTGCGCGTTTTGCTATGTTTGATGGATTTCTTTGTTCCATTAACTTTCAGTAGCTTTGTGCAATGTCCAGAAGTGTTAAGAATGATTATGTCACCTCTGAATATATGAATTTTTAATTATGCACTAACCCTCTAATGAGTTTGTTTTGAGTTTGGTGTGGAGGAAGTTTTCAAGGGTCAAGAGAGGAGGATGATACAATATGATCAAGAAGAGTGAAAAGTCTAAGCTTGGGGATGCCCCCGTGGTTCATCCCTGCATATTTTAAGAAGACTCAAGCATCTAAGTTTGGGGATGCCCAAGGCATCCCTTCTTCATCGACAACTTATCAGGTCACCTCTAGTGAAACTATATTTTTATTCCGTCACATCTTATGTGCTTTACTTGGAGCGTTTGTTTGTTTTTATTTTTGTTTTTGTTTGAATAAAATCGGATCCTAGCATTCCTTGTTTGGGAGAGAGACACGCTCCGCTGTTTCGTATGAACACATATGTTCTTAGCTATACTTTTAATGTTCATGGCGAAGGTTGAACTGCTTCGTTCATTGATATATGGTTGGAAACAGAAAATGCTGCATGTGGTAAATGGTATAATGTTTTGAATAATTTGATACTTGGCAATTTTTGTGCTCATATAGATCATGTTTAAGCTCTTGCATCATGTACTTTGCACCTATTAGTGAAGAACTACATAGAGCTTGTTAAAATTTGGTTTGCATGAATAGTTTCTCTAGAGTCTAGATATTTTCTGGTTAAGGTGTTTGAACAACAAGGAGACAATGTAAAGTCTTATAATGCTTACAATATGTTCATATGTGAGCTTTGCTGCACCATTTTATACTTGAGTTTGCTTCAAACAACCTTGCTAGCCTAGCCTTGTATTGAGAGGAATTCTTCTCGTGCATCCAAATCCTTGAGCCAAAAACTATGCCATTTATGTCCACCATACCTACCTACTACATGGTATTTCTCTGCCATCCCAAGTTAATTACTTGAGTGCTACCTTTAAAAATTCTATTCTTTGTCTTTGCAATATATAGCTCATGGGAAAATAGCCTTAAAAACTATTGTGGTGAAGAATATGTAGCTATGTGTCTTATTTCTTAATAAGTTGCTTGTTGAGCGGTAACCATGTTTCTGGGGACGCCATCAACTATTACACCTTTGTTGAATATCATGTGAGTTGCTATGCATGTTCGTCTTGTCTGAAGTAAGGGCGATTTTCATGATCATATGGTTTGAGTATGCATATTGTTAGAGAAGAACATTGGGCCGCTAACTAAAGCCATGATTCATGGTGGAAGTTTCAGCTTGGACAATTAATCCTCAATCTCGTATGAGAATATTATCTCGTTGTTGAATGCTTATGCATTAAAGAGGAGTCCATTATCTGTTGTCTATGTTGTCCCGGTATGGATGTCTAAGTTGAGAATAATCAAAAGCGAGAAATCCAATGCGAGCTTTCTCCTTAGACCTTTGTACGAAGCGGCATAGAGGTACCCCTTTGTGACACTTGGTTGAAACATATGTTATGCAATGATAATCCGTGTTAATCCAAGCTAATTAGGACAAGGTGCGAGCACTATTGGTATACTATGCATGAGGCTTGCAACTTATAGGATATCTTATACATAACACATATGATTTATTACTACCGTTGACAAAATTGTTTCTATGTTTTCAAAATGAAAAGCTCTAGCACAAAAATAGTAATCCATGCTTCCCTCTCGCGAAGGGCCTATCTTCTACTTTATTGTTGAGTCGGCTTTACCTACTTCTTTCTATCTTAGAAGCAAACACTTGTGTAAACTGTGTGCATTGATTCTTACATGTTTACCTAATGCACTTGTTATATTACTTTGTGTTGACAATTATCCATGAGATAAATATGTTGAAGTTGAAAGCAACCGCTGAAACTTATATCTTCCTTTGTGTTGTTTCAAAGCTTTCTACTAAGAATTTATTGCTTTATGAGTAACTTTTATGCAAGTCTTATTGATGCTTGTCTTGAAAGTACTATTCATGAAAAGTCTTTGCTATATGATTCATTTGTTTACTCATTGTCTTCACCATTGCTTCGAATCGCTGCATTCATCTCATATGCTTTACAATAGTATTGATCAAGATTATGATAGCATGTCACTTCAGTAAATTATCTTTGTTATCATTTACCTACTCGAGGGCGAGTAGGAACTAAGCTTGGGGATGCTTGATACGTCTCAAACGTATCTATAATTTCTTATGTTCCATGCTACTTTTATGATGATACTCACATGTTTTATACACATTATATGTCATTATTATGCATTTTCCGGCACTAACCTATTGACGAGATGCCGAAGAGCCAGTTGTTGTTTTCTGCTGTTTTTGGTTTCAGAAATCCTACAAAGGAAATATTCTCGGAATTGGACGAAATCAACGCCCAGGGTCTTATTTTTCCACGAAGCTTCCAGAAGATCGAAAGGATTACGAAGTGGGGCGACGAGGCGCCGCCACACTAGGGCCGCGCGGCCAGGGCTGGGCCCGAGCCGCCCTAGCGTGTGGGGCCCCTGTCAGCCCTCCGACTCCGCCCTTCCGCCTACTTAAAGCCTTCGTCGCGAAAACCCCAGTACCGAGAGCCACGATACGGAAAACCTTCCAGAGACGCCGCCGCCGCCAATCCCATCTCGGGGGATTCAAGAGATCGCCTCCGGCACCCTGCCGGAGAGGGGAATCATCTCCCGGAGGTCTCTTCATCACCATGATCGCCTCCGGATCGATGCGTGAGTAGTTCACCCCTGGACTATGGGTCCATAGCAGTAGCTAGATGGTTGTCTTCTCCTCATTGTGCTATCATGTTAGATCTCGTGAGCTGCCTATCATGATCAAGATCATCTATTTGTAATGCTACATGTTGTGTTTGTTGGGATCCGATGAATATTGAATACTATGTCAAGTTGATTATCAATCTATCATATATGTTGTTTATGTTCTTGCATGCTCTCCGTTGCTAGTAGAGGCTCTGACCAAGTTGATACTTGTGACTCCAACAGGGAGTATTTATGCTCGATAGTGGGTTCATGCCTCCATTGAATCTGGGACAGTGACAGAAAGTTGTAAGGTTGTGGATGTGCTGTTGCCACTAGGGATAAAACATCAATGCTTTGTCTAAGGATATTTGTGTTGATTACATTACGCACCATACTTAATGCAATTGTCTGTTGTTTGCAATTTAATACTGAAAGGGGTTCGGATGATAAAGGTGGACTTTTTAGGCATAGATGCATGCTGGATAGCGGTCTATGTACTTTGTCGTAATGCCCTGATTAAATCTCATAGTACTCATCATGATATATGTATGTGCATTGTTATGCCTTCTTTATTTGTCAATTGCCCAACTGTAATTTGTTCACCCAACATGCTATTTATCTTATGGGAGAGACACCACTAGTGAACTGTGGACCCCGGTTCTTTACATCTGAAATACAATCTACTGCAATTGTTCTTTACTGTTCTTCGCAAACAAATATCATCATCCACACTATACATCTAATCCTTTGTCTACAGCAAGCCGGTGAGATTGACAACCTCACTGTTACGTTGGGGCAAAGTACTTTGATTGTGTTGTGCAGGTTCCACGTTGGCGCCGGAATCCCTGGTGTTGCGCCGCACTACACTCCGTCACCAACGACCTTCACGTGATCTTTGACTCCTACTGGTTCGATAAACCTTGGTTTCTTACTGAGGGAAACTTGCTGCTGTACGCATCACACCTTCCACTTGGGGTTCCCAATGGGCGTGTGCTTTACGCGTATCACCCACAAGCCAAGCCGGGAAGCCACCGCGAGGCAGCAGCACCGCTGGTCAGATCCCTTTGTGCCGACGATGAAAACACCCAAAAATGGATGAGGGCACTTTGATGCGACACGGCCACACACACACGTCATCCGGAGGCGCCCGCTCAAGATCCAGCGCCGCAACCACGCCTCCGAGCTTTATGGAGGGACGCCCTGCTGTCGCCATCATCGGCTTTGCCCGGTTGAGATCCGATAATGGTGGGAGAGGGGATGAAAAGGGTGGCAGCTAGGGTTAGAGGGATTGGGTATATTGGGACATCATACGGACGCCCCCGAAATGATTCTGTCAGCTTGGGTATGAACCAACGTAGAACCGAGGGCAGCACAGGGTGCACGGATGCACGCATCCAGAGACACCGTGTAGCCACCCCCGCTTTGCCCCCACACGCGTCCAGGAATCGGCTCCTTCGCCACTTCTCCGGCCGTCGCGGCCGAGCTGCCACCGTACGTCGCTGGCAACATGCGACGGCCACCCCTCCCATCCCATGTGAGGTTGTAGCTGTAGGTGGCATTCTGGACAAGAGCAGAAGCATAATATGCTAGCAGAGCATAATATAGAATTACGCAAGGCTCTAAGTGTTGCCGGTGCAAGCAAATCTGTTATGTTGTGTCCTGAAGTCCAGAAAGATATTGGTAGCTGTTTTGCAAAGGAAATATTGAAGTCAATTCTTCAGAAATTGGACATGGTGTGTTTTGCTTGCTTGTTGATGAGTCTAGAGATGTCTCATGTAAAGAACAGATGGCAGTAGTGTTGCGCTATGTTGATAGTTCTGGAATAGTGAAAGAGAGCTTTGTTGGTCTTATTCATGTCAAAGAGACAACTTCTTCCTACCTCAAGTCTGCAATTGATTCTCTGTTTGTTGAATATAAGTTGAGCTACAAGCAAGTAAGAGGCCAAGGTTATGATGGTGCTAGTAACATGCGAGGTGAGTTCAATGGCTTGAAATCATTGATCTTGAGAGAAACTAGCACAGCTTACTATGTCCATTGTTTTGCTCACCAGCTTCAGCTAGTTGTTGTGGCTGTAGTAAGGAATCACCGAGGCGTTAGTAACTTCTTTGGAATGATTTCTACCTTGTTGAATGTGGTGGGTGGATCAGCTAAGCGGAGGGACATGATTCGGGATATTAATCTCGAAGAATTGAGTAAGGCCTTAGGTTGTGGGGAACTTGAAACTGGAAAGGGCTTAAACCAAGAGCAATGTCTTAAAAGGCCAGGGGACACTCGTTGGAGCTCTCATTATCAAACACTTAAAAGTTTGGTCGATTTGTTCCCAACAATTATCAAGGTGTTAAAATTTGTGGAAGAAGAGGACACGAGACAGGACACATAGAGATCAAGCATTGGGCCTTTTAGTGTACTTTCAGTCATTCGATTTTGTGTTCTATTTGCAGCTCATGTTGACTATTTTGATAGTAACAAACATCTTGTCACAAACACTTCAGCGCAAAGATCAGGACATAGTGAATGCTATGAAGTGTGTGAAATCAACAAGAAGTCACTTAGTTGGGCTTAGAGAGCACGGGTGGGAACCTCTCCTTGATGAAGTGTTTGTATTTTGTGATAAGCATGATCTTGAAAAGTTGGAAATGGAAGAAGCCTATGTTAATCCAAAGAACAAAAGGAAAAGGACTGGAATTACCAATAAGCACCATTTTCAAGTTGACTGTTTCAATGATGTTCTTGATTGGCTAGTTCAGGAGCTTGATGGCTCGGTTCACCGAGACAACCTCTAATTTGCTTGTTTGGTCTACTTCTTTGAGTCCAAGAGACTCGTTCCATGATTTTAATTCAGAGAATTTGATCAGCTTGGCTAAACTCTACCCCAAAGACTTTGATTCCGGAGAACTGAGGGATCTTAGTCATCATCTTTGTCTCTACATTGCAGATGTGCAAACAGATGAGAGATTCTCCAATATACAAACAATTGTTGAGCTTTCTCGGATAATGGTTGAAACAAGAAAACACTTATGCTATCCTTTGGTTTACCGGCTATTGAAACTAGTACTAGTATTGCCCGTTGCCACTGCCACAGTTGAGAGATGCTTTTCAGCAATGAAGATTGTGAAAACATATTTGCGCAATCGCCTCAATGATGAAAGTTTGAGTGATAACCTTATTTGCTATGTGGAGAAAGAAGAAATGAAGAAAGTCACTAACGATCCGGTGGTTGATCGCTTCATGAAAAAGAGAGGACGTAAATTCTAAAAGGTAGATAACACATCCACTTAACTAAATTAGTCTGTTCATTATACTATTTTGAGTTGTTACTGAAGTTTCTCCATATTCATTATGTTTTATAGGTTATTTGGGACTGCTGGACTGGACCGGACATATGGTGTTGTTGAAGGCAACCACGCTGGCAGCAGCAGATCCATATTTTGTTAGTTAATGTTTACCTTTGTTTCCCAGTTTATCGTAGTTATTGGGCTATCCGTACTTAACCAATATTGTCCAATAACAATGGATTCTCTATTTTATTAGTACTTTGCTTGCTACTTCCCTGTTCTGATCCAGCTTCGTTGAATCGCTTTTTCATGGGTAATTATGTGTGCTTAAATATTCGTTGCATACTTCAGAATTTAGTGTGTTGTTGGTTAGAAAATTTGTGCATTTTTTTATGCTTGGTAAAGTTGTGCACCCTGGACCAGATTGCTGTAGCTCCGCCGCTGCTCTTGGCGTCTTGGGTTCGCTCGCTCACGGAAATACTGGGCTATGTTGGGCTTCACAATTTTGGGCTGCAGCAGGGTGCACACGTCCTGGGCTGGGGGGGGCACAAATGGTGAAAAAATGCTCACGTACAAGTGATTTTTCTCCTGGCCCGGTGTCATTTGCACCCGGCTGGCTCAACTGAGCTCCGCCAATGGGCGAGATGCTAATATTCCTCCGATGCTTAACAGGAATTTACGTAAAAGCCCTTCGTTTTGGTTATGCTTTTTGCCCGTAATAATTAACTCCATCAACAAGCCCGCCGTCGTCACCTGTTTGTGTGTAAGAGCAGGTCTAACAGACCCCGTAAAAGGGGCAAACTCGTATAATAATCGCCGATTTAAGGGTTTCGGTTCTACTCGGCCGTCTAGCACGCCGTATAAACGGCCCCCGCATTGTTTTTTACTGTTTTCGACTACGGGGCGGGTCGTCGCTCCCTACTTGTGCGGGTGGGAGCGGGGATAGTGGGCGAAACCAGTATCCCAATTCCGAAAGCGCGCGCGAACATTTCAGTTCCCCCCATCCATTTTCCCCCGCGCGCCGCCGCCGGAATCCGTCAGATCCGCGCCCCTCCGCCGTCCGCCGAGCCGCGCCGAGCTGCGTCGACGCCCGCCGCACCTCCGCCGAAGTTCCGCGTCCCTCCGCGCGCGCCGCCGCCCTCCCGCCGTGGTCTTCTCCGCCGTTTGTCGCCGGTGAGTATTCCGCCGCGTTCTTCTTCGTTGCCGCCGGTAAATTGGTCGGATTTCGAGCTGATGTATGGTACACCGTGGTAGATGGCTTCGGAGGATGTGCACATGGCGGATTTGGACGCGACGTCGACCGATTGGTCGTCGTCGGATTCCGACGATTCGGACATCGACGAGTTGCTCAACGACGACGAGACAGAGATGATGGTGCTCCTGTTCGGCTTGAAGCAAACGGAGGACCGCATGAAGCTACTGCATCAGCGGAAAGGATCCGTGATGGGGCGTATGTGCATTCCGCAGAACCGCGCGCTCGGCCACGAACAGCTGATGCAAGATTATTTCGCCGAGGTACCGACCTATCCTCCCCGCCTCTTCCGTAGACGGTACCGAATGCGTAGGTCTTTGTTCGAGAGAATCGTCAAAGATTGCGAGGCAAATTGCGATTATTTCAAGCAAAGAAGAAATGCTGCCCAAGTCATGGGATTTAGCCCATATCAAAAAAATGTTGCCGCCATGAGGGTTATTGCATACGGTATACCAGCAGATTATACCGACGAGTACCTTCGCATTGGTGTGCATACAACCACGGATTGCGTGCGTATGTTTGCCAAGATGGTGATCAAGTTGTATGGAGAGAAGTATCTCTGAGCTCCAAATGAGGATGATACAAAAAGGCTCATGGAGATCAATGAAAAGAGGGGGTGGCCGGGGATGCTTGGTAGTTTGGATTGCATGCATTGGACATGGAAAAATTGTCCAAAAGCATGGTATGGAATGTATTGTGGCAAAAGCCGTGATGCTACCATTGTTCTTGAAGCTGTGGCCTCTCAAGACTTATGGATTTGGCATGCTTTTTTTTGGATTGCCGGGGACACTCAACGACATCAACATCTTGAATAGATCCCCTTTGTTTGCAAGACTAGTTAAGGGTGAAGCTCCACCTTGTAACTACAAAGTTATGGACAATGAGTACACCATGGGGTACTATCTCACAGATGGTATTTACCCTAACTTTGCGACCCTTGTCAAGTCCATAAAAGAGAAAAAGGACAGGGCTTTGACAAGAAAGGAAACTTGCTTCACCAAAAATCAAGAGGCATGCCGCAAAGATATTGAGAGAGCTTTTGGTGTCTTGTAAGCAAGGTTTGCAATTGTCCGGGGTCCTGCTAGATTTTGGGACAAGGAAACTCTTGTTGATGTCATGACATGTTGTGTCATTCTTCACAACATGATCATTGAAGATGAAAGAGGTTTGAACTTGCCATGTTTCTATGGCAATGTTGGCACCCGAGTGCAGCCCGAGAGGAACCCTGATCGGATTGAAGCTTTTCTTGCAGCTCATCGAGGCATTGAAAATGCCGAGACTCATCACCAGACTCACCCAAGATTTGATTGATCACCATTGGCAGTTGCATGGCCAGTGATTTATTACATTCATTTCCCATTGTTGTATGTGTGAAACATTCATTTCCTATTGTTGTATGTGTGAAACATTTGTTATTTGTTTAATTCTTCCATTAGAACATTTGTTGACATTTTCGAAAACATTATTGTAATAATTATGACGATTATTGTGTGATGTAAAATATTTATTTTATGTGAATGGTGTGTTGGTTCATATGCAATTTGTCAAAAAAACCTGTTTTGAGGGGTTGAAAACCCGGACGAGCTAGCAGACCCCGTATCCCCACCCCGTAAAACAGCTGTTTTACGGGGTGGGGATACGGGGTCTGCTAGCTCATCCGAGTTTTCGGCCAGCGAAAAGTGAATACAGGACCCTCTACTCGCGTTTTAAGGGGTGAAAAAATACGGGGCTGTTAGACATGCTCTAACATCAGCTTCCTATCTCCCATCCCCTCAGGTTTTTTTTTCAGTCACTTAATCCCCTCCGATGTAATCTTAACCTTTTTTTTACCAGAGCTACTCATGCGGTCAGTATATATATTATACAGTAGATCATGCATATCATTCTACTATACGATACTTATTACTTGAACCGGAGGCAGTATTATATTTATAATGCATGGTATCATGTAACTGTTCATAGTCACACTATATTTATTGATTCGTAGAATCTCGATACGAAAATATGGTACTCCCTCCGGTTCATATTAATTGACTTCACTTTGTCTCGATTCCTATATACTACCTTCGTTTCAAGGAATAAGTCGCCATCGTTTTACGTGCTTTTGTTTGACCAAAAAATACTTCAAATATATAAAAATTGTTTATATGAAATTACTATCATTAAAAAGTGATTTTCAATACAAATCCAACGATACTAATTACATATAATATAATCAAGATTTTGTTGTTCAATTTTTATGGTCAAAGTTCGTCTTGGAATACACGTGCGTCTTATTCCTTGAAACGGAGATAGTATCTAGTTAAGTTTTAGTCTACATACATATGTATCTACACAAAATGGAGTCAATTAATTTGAACCAGAGGGAGTGCCATATCTATTTGATATTATTGATTTTATTTAGTTCTACTCCCTTCGTCCACACAAGAAAATATTTATGACATCAAATTAATATTGCTAGAATCATCTTAACATGTAGTTCAATGATATCGTAGTTTGATGTCACATAAGTCGTTATTTTTTATAAAAATTTAGTTGAATTTAAAATATTTGGCTTCCAAAAAAATGTAAGATTATTCATGGGCGAAGAGACTACGTGCTATGATACCACCATTAACTGTAGTGACACATCGCCTTTTTTGCATGCATACAGTACCCATGATACCCACAATAGGTAGTTTAAGCATAACATTTTAAGTTGTGATCAACTTTATAGGAAAACCTAGCTACATTTATGGCACTCAATTAGTACCATTAAATCCATTTTCAAATATAGTTTCATAATATAATGATTTTATGTTACAAATGTTGCTACTCTTTTTTACAATGTTGGTGAAATTTGAAAAGATTTAACTATGAACAAAATCAGAAGTACACTTATTTAAAAACAAATTGAGTATAAGAGATAAAAACATTTTTTTGCTAATAATTTACTATCTTGTGGGGCGTTGAATTTATTTATCCGCAATCTGACGTGGGAAAATAGACATGAAAGTTGAGAAAATGCAACCAACCAATAGATATATGTAAAAATAGATAAATCAAATATAATTACCGTATTCTAGTGTAACCATTCTTTTTTTAATCGAACTACGGCCGGCTTACGCTAGCCCGAACACTTTCATATATATAACTCAAGAGATACAGGGGGCCATTACAAAGTTTTAGAGGGCAAGAGGAGCTCAAGGACTAGAGGAGTTCAGGTGGGATCATATCTGGTACACCAGAATTAAGAATGGATCTAGAGATTTCAGTAGGGCAACTGTAAGCCCATAGCCTAACGTCTTGAACACAGTTCTTCACGACAAGGGGGAGGGCCTCATCAATGTTGTTGAAGACTAGGGCATTCCTCCTCTTCAAAATATTCCAGGCTATAGCGGTGCTGATAGTAGCTTCTTCAAAGCTGCTGAAAAGGAGTTGCAGCACTTCGGCCAGGGGCACCGGATCAGCAGGTGATCAGTATCTTCGTCGGTAGAGCATGAGGGGCAAGTAGCAGAGGTGGACACGTTGTGCTGGAAGCGGCGCTCGTTGTTGGGAAGGCGTCGTTGAGCGAGCCAACAAAAAATCTTGCACTTCAGTGGTGCAACAGTTCTCCAAACGTTAGTCGCTTGATCATCAACCTGCAAATTCCTAAAAGAATTGGTGTAGAAATATTTGTTTGTCAATCCTTTGTTAGTGAGGCGGCACACACGAATGCCTGGGGTGTCTGTGCGAAGCACAACAGAGCCAAACTCACAAGTTAGGGCAAGGAGGTCTTCCTTCGCGGCATGAGAGATGCGAGGGCCAAGGTTGGTGTGGAGTCCTGAGAGGAGAATGTAGGAAACCGAGGCATTAGGACGAATAGAATGGGAGAAGAGGGCGGGAAAGCGTTCATGGAGAACCGATCCAAGCCAAAGATCAAACCAGAAAGCAGTGGAGTTTCCATCCCCAAGGGTGGCTTTGGAGATGAGGCCATTGTTGTTGGAGTGTAACCATTCTCGAACCTAGAAACTTTGAGAAGTTTCGTCTAAAGTGCTAGTGATGTCCATTTTTTTGGGAGTATAGTTGAAGACGCCGCGCCGTTGTCAAGTTCTTTTACGCCATGTTAGAAATTGAATCGTGGCAAAATATCACAGGTTTGAGTTTCTTTGCAACGCTATTGTGGGGCTTAATGATTTTTGGTGTCTCCCAAATGATAAAATATGTGGGCATAGGAACGAACAAGCACACAATGGCTGATATTCACACCTAAAGTGAACCACATTGTGAAGCCCTCGAAGCATTATGTTGTGTTGACGATCTATGAGAATATGATTATGTTAGTTACTACCTCCGAACCTATTTAATTGACGCGACTATACTCGCGTTGATTTAATCCGACCGGAGGGAGTATATGTTATTGGGAAGAAATAGTTTTCTTTCTTTCAAGATATACACCATGAAAGAATGTATCATTTTCATAGAAGAAGTAGCCAAGCAGCTACATGACGCCTTTCAACTTAGTACATCGCTAATCCGAAAACTAGCCACGACAAACTAGGAAGAACTAGTGTTAATGTGGAACAAAATGTATGTTGATGATGGTTAATTCTCCTGATTGATATTCAACATTGCAAGCAATATATATTGGAACTTAATTTATAAGTGGATATGTATCGTGTCGACCTGGTTCCAAGTTGTATCGTTAGCTTCTTCTTTGTAAGCCATGTAACGCCTTCCATCAGTTTTTCTTGATATTATGGATATATATGGGTTGACCTTGTAGAAAAAAAAATACAACGTGCGAGGTCATGTGGAAGAAAATATAAATATGATTACTGTCGAGCAGAATATCATTTTCCCAGCTCAGCTCCTCCTCACAATCAGGAGGGAGACGATACATACATGAGCCATCGAAGGGCAAAGGCGTCAATCCGCAGCTCGCCTGCCCCCTTTCTTTTTCCTGGTTTCCCCACTGTTTTCCACCGAAACCTGCAGGAGAAGAACAATACCCACACAAAAAAAGGTTGTATTCCTCCTCCTCGCCCTCATCGAGTCCGCTCCAACTCCAATGCCGTTGCCTCCATCCTCCTTTTCCTCATCATAAACTTCTCGGCCCTGCCCTGCCCTGCCCTGCCCCGAACCAAACCCTAGCGCAGCGCTCCTCAATCGCCACGGAGCGCCCCGGAAATCCGCCCGCCACCACCCAGATTTGGCCTCGCGCGGACCAATTCGGCTGCCAATAAATCCGGGGGCGTGTCCCCTTGGCCATGGCCGCTTGATCGCGCCCGGCCCATGGGGATGTCGGGGGCCGCCAGTGGCGGTGCCGGATGCGGGCGTGGAGAGTACATGAGGATCCCGGAGGATGTGGACGCCATCAAGGAGCCCGTCAAGGACGACGGCGGGGACTGCCCCAGCCTGCTACGCTGCCGCGCGATCCGCTGGTGGGCGCAGATCGCCGTGCTCGGGGTCTTCCTAGCAGGCGCTGCCGTGTCCGCGGCAGTCTTCCTGGGGCCCCTACTCATCGAGAAGGTGCGCAATCCCCCCCGCATACCCCTTGTCCGTCCTCCCCTCCCCTATCAGGGTTCGTCACGGATGATGCTAGATCCCCTTCAATCTACCATCCCTTCTGCGCATAGCTGCTTACGACGCGATCTGGGCTGGATTCTATCCAGTATCATGTGTTGTTCCCTATTATTAATTCTCGATTTCTCCCGTTGCTGTTTCTTATTACCTTTCTTTGTGATTTATATTTAAGAACATAATAATTCTCGATTGGTATTTCCGCTGCTCGATTCGCTCTATATATATACGGAATGTCACTAGATTTCATCCGGAAACCACATGCCACTTCAACCGATTTGTTGGGTCAAATGGGAATGCCACTGTTGAATGATCAATATTGGGAAATTGCGTAGCCAATCGACAAAAAACAGCCAATGCCTCGTGGGTATGCTGGCACATGTAGTCACACCTAATTTGTGGGGCCAGCTTGATGCTCTTTGTGGTGTAGGCGTGTAGACGTTTCCCCTAAAAGATGGACGGGTAGGAATATAACCCCACAAGCAATTGGATCCTGGTATTTTTGGTAATCAAGATGACCTACTGATTGTGTCCTGGAGCCACTTGTTGGTATTACTTGGAAGCCAACTCTGTCAAAGTAGAGTTTCCCTGAAGTAGTTGAGAGTTTTTTTTTTGCTTTATCATTGTGGTCATGTTCATCTACTGGCTGGCTGGCTGGACGATCCAGGGGGAATATATTGGATGGTTAATTTAATTTTACCGTTATATTTTTGCTGGATGATGAGGTTGTTGTAGTTTGTGTTTTAGCTGTCTGGCTTAAGATCAGGGATTTCAATTCATAAGGGAGTGGAATATTCATAGATCTCCTGAGATCACTTCCAGAGATGGCTGAATTGGACGAGGTTGCTATTTGCTGAATGAGTGGATCACATAGAATGATTAGCACCTCATAGTTATGTCACCTGTACCATTTCAGTGCATCTTGTTGCCCTCACATACAGTAGAAACTTTGTTGGCATGTGTTTCTGCGGCAGCTTTTGGTTCCCAGATTTTCTTTGAATATACTCTTGGCTTCTTCCTGATGTTGTTTTGCGTTGCTGTCATCCACAGGTGATTGTGCCACTGATTGACTGGCAATCGACAACTTTCAGCCGACCAGTTATTGCTCTAATATGTTTCGGTGCAATCGCTTTATTCCCAAGTCTATTGATACCTTCGTCCCCCTTTATGTGGATTGCGGGGATGACCTTTGGATATGGTTATGGCTTTCTGATAATTACAACAGCAATGAGCATAGGCATGTCATTGCCTTTCTTTATAGGATCTGCATTTCATTCCAGAATACACGTGAGTCTCTCACTCCCATCTCTCCCGCTCATGTTTTATCTAGATAGTACATAAACACAGTCGCTTAGTTCCTTTTTTTTTCGATAATGATTAATGATCTACCTGCAGAGATGGTTGGAGAAATGGCCCAAGAAAGCAGCTTTTGTTAGACTTGCTGGTGAAGGAGATTGGTCCCATCAATTTAGGGCAGTGGCTTTACTTAGGATTTCCCCGTTTCCATATATAGTTTTTAACTATGCTTCCGTGGCCACGAATGTCAAATATTGTCCGTATATAGCTGGTTCAATGGCGGGAACCGTACATGAAACCTTCCTTGCAATATACAGGTTTGTGCCTCTTCCAAGGCTCCTTTTTTGCCTTGTGTATGTATAATGAATGATGGCCTGTCTGCAAGGTTTTTGAGTCACTGTATAGTCACTGAATAGTCGATGTATAGTTGCCAAGTCGTTTTCCAAAAATCACGGCGACTCACGACTATACAGCGACTTATGGTGACTATACACTAAGTCGCAGCCTCAGCGACTCAAAAATCATGCCTGTCTGGTGTGTTTGTGCTGTTTTATGAGTCCATTTGCATCAATTGGCATTTTCTTTGTGGGAGTTTGCATATAACTTTAGTGTATTTCAGCCAATCAACAATCATGATGATGATGCACATCTGTCCTTCCGCTTTCAGTATAAGCATACACTCTAGGGTAAACATATATTCAACCTCTGCAAATACAAAATGTGCCTTGGGAGTTCAACTTTGGTCAAATGGAGTGGAAATTTCTGTATGCTAATGTGTCAAGTGGGATCCCACCTAAATCTCACTTATAGTGCATTTCGTCTTTTCTAGTGCAAACTCAAAATTTGCGCTAGAAAAACCAAAATGCACTACAAGTGGGACTTAGGTGGGATCCCACACCCTACTGACTGCACAGTCCATTTAGTTCTGATCTTCAGCAATCCATCTTGGAGCTCTTGTCAGCACACTCAATCGAGCCTATTCTACACCTGGACTGTGCTCTGGATTTTAGTCTTGTCTGTGAGCAGTGTGTGTGGGTGGGGGGCTGAGGGGGAACTGGATTCGTGGTTGAAGCAGTATGTCAAATGTTTCACTTGCATTCATGGTGGTATATCAAATGATTCACTTGCATTCATGTCAGAGCTCCTGTCCGTTGTTGGCAAAAGAAATGCACTAAATGAATTAGATTAGCTGCTCCATAATTGTGTATCCTGTTTCTTCTATACATGTCGATATATTCCTGGTTTTTGTTATCTTGTGTGACTCAGTGAATTTAATTTTGTCAATATGTTTTTTGCAAACAGTGGAAAACTCGTTGGAAGCTTGGCTGTGGCAACCAGCGAAGGGTCTTTCTTGTCAGTTGATCAGATTATCTACAATGTGATTGGCTTTACGATTGCCGCAGTTTCTACTGCTGCAATAACTATTTATGCGAAAAAGGCACTTCAAAAATTGCAAACTGAGGATGAGCTGTGTTGAGATCTGTGCTCCGGACAAACTTCATGCTAGGTTCCCTCCAGCTAAACTACATACAGGTGCTACTAATCTGGTTTAAAGTGAACAACCTGATTTCATCTGAGTGGGGGATACTGCAACAACTGTAAAGAAAATAGAGAACCAGAATCACTTCCCCTACTTTTCCTCTTCTTTTGGTTTAGTTTTCTCTAGAGAGAAAACTGCCAAAATTCCATCAATGTACTGAACCAGGGTCTGTGCAATGTATATTCCTAAGCTGTTGATTTCTTAAGGAGAAACGTTCTGTTTTGTGTTGTTTATTGAACAACAAAACGTACATTGATGGATGATAGTAATGTATAGCTAACATAAACATCTTCTGCTCTCCAGCGTGATTCTAGTTCATGATTATTTATTTTGTTGTTGCTGATGCTTCCGAGATCTTTTTGTAGCATTTTTTAATTGAAGTTGATGCAAAGTTTTTGGAGCTCTTTATTAATATTGCGGTTTCCAAGTAACCATACCACTGTAGTTTAACTAATTGTTGTCAAAAGAACCTCAAAAGTCAAACCCTTTTGTCTATATAAACCGAGAAATACTCTCCACAAAGCTAGAGTTTGTCCCTTTGCCTGGCCCTGTCAACGGCTCTAATGTTTGCGGCCATTTACACAAAAATAACCCTTTTGTGAAAGAAAAGCACAGACTGACCCTCCAATGAAACTATTTCATCCATCTAACCCTTTTGTGTAGTGCCCCTCCCATCGGCGCCACACCTCACTGTGTGGCGCGGGCGGCGCCACTCGCCCATCCGACGTGGCGTGGTCGACGCTGATGTGTGCTCGAGTCTGATGTGGCAGGATGTGTGGTGCCGCTCCCATCGGCGCCACACATTGAAAGTGTGGCGCCGCTCTGAAGGGCGCCACACATCCACTTATGTGTGGCCGCGCGAGCCCGCCCCAGCCCGACCCAGCCATTATCTTCTCTGTTTCTTCCTCCCTCAAGAACAAGGCGGTCAGCTCTCTCTCCTCCCTTAAATACCTACTCAAATCTCTTGGATTTCGTCAGATCTGCCCGTGGAGATCGTTCCCAACCCGTTCCTTTAGGTAATCTCCTCCGTTCCCCTACATTTTATCCATTGATTTTGTGTATTTGGTTGAATCTACATGTGAAACCCTAGATGTGAAATTCTAGGTTGATTTGAGGGTGGATTTGGATTTGGTTGGATGTTAGGGTTGTTGAAGTAGGAGAAATGGTAGTGTGCTAGGTTGTATGGGTAGATTATGTTGATAATGGTAACTAATGAACACATGTATGTATGTATTGTTCACATTATGCTAGGGGGATGGAAAGAATTGTTCATGTTCATCATGTGGACAAGGATGCTTTCTTGAAGCGAAACATAGAGCCGGACCCGGAAGAGGTTGACTTGGTTTTGACCTTAGCCCTAACTTTGCGGAGGTGGTAGCACAAGTGAGGGTTGAGTTGAATTGGAATGAGCCAAATGATGGTGTTGAGCTAGAGGGAAGACATAATGTGGGGTTTGGAATGCACACCCGTTGGAAGACAATGCGTATCAACTCCGAGCAACGTTGGTCCGTTTACAAGGAGACGGTGGCCGGGTCACAAGACAAGGCTTTGGAGTTGTTTGCAACCAAGACGGTTGATGCTCGTATTGAGCTTGACCTTAACCGGCGCTCCTCCCCCGTTCAAGCTAGGAGTCAACCACCCATGAGCCAAGAAGAAGCCACCCAATCTCCCATTGCCCAACAACCTCCGTTGGAGAAGGAGTATGACGAGCATGACGATGGTGATGATGGTTTCGAGATGAATGACAACAATGTCGGTGATTTGGATAAATATTGGACGCAAGAGGAGATGGACCACTCCATTCCTTATTCCCGATGCTATGCGTCGGACTCGGATGATGATGGACCCGATGAGGAACTTGATGAGGATGGCTTGACGGCTAAGGAAGTCGAAAGAGCCGAGATATTCAAGAAGGTAACCGGACGGGATATTCGGATACCATTGTTCCGTGATATTAGTCTTGCGGATGGAGCCGTGGTTGATGGTGGCAAAAGTTTACTTCTTGGAGCTAGGCCAATTTCCAAGAGAGATGTGGATGGTAGGACGTCTATGATCTCTAAAGGGCTCATGTTTGATACCTTCTTGGAATTGAAGATATGGTTGAAGGAGTTCTCGATTAAGCATCATCGCCCTTACATCGTTGTGCACTCGGACTTGAAGAAGCGGTACACGCTAAAATGTGCAGATAAAAGGTATACATGGGTTGTCCGTGCAAGAACTTTCAAAAAGGGCCCGCTTGGCACATAACAAGTTGTGTAGCCACTCACATGTGCCGGGAGCCGAAGCTTGATGGCAAGGATGCGCAGCCGGACCACCGTCAACTCACATCCGAGTTACTGCATACAAGCTCTCGGCGGAGATATCATCACTTCCAACCATGAGCATTAAGTCCGTGCAAGATACGGTGAAATCCCGGTTTGACTACGACATCAAGTATGGGAAGGCATGGAAGGTCAAACAAGCCGCATTCAAGATGTTGTACGGTGATTGGGAGGAAGCATACAACCGAGTCCCAAGGTTGTTGTTAGCGATGGCCGCTACTAACCCGGGCATGGTGCATGTGGTGGAACCTTCTAGTACCAACATGACATTGCATGATGGTAAAAGAGTGAGGGTATTTCACCGTGCATTTTGGTCATTCGGGCAATGCACGAGGGCATTCGAACATTGTAGGCCGGTCATCGCCGTCGATGGTACCTTTTTAACTGGGCAGTACAAGGGCACACTATTGGTGGCAATAGCAAATAATGCGAGCAACCGTTTAGTACCATTGGCTTTTGCATTAGTAGAGGTTGAGAACAATGATAACTGGGAATGGTTTTTCCATATATTGAGGACGAGGGTCATACCACCCTCAAAGGACGTGTGTGTCATCTCGGATCGTCATCAAGGAATTCTCAATGCGGTGGAGCTTCACATTCCCGGGCATGCTCCCTTGCACCACCGATGGTGCATGAGGACTTTTTGTGCAAACTTCTACCGGGCATGCAAAAACAAAGAGTTGTCAATAGCGAGGGAGAGGGCCAATAGGATGCACCTAGAGGAGGTGGCTAAGGAGGCTGAGCGCATCAAGGAGGAAAGAGCTCAAGCGGAAGCTTCAAAGACGGAGGAGCGCCACCATTTCTTCAACTCGGTGGTTCAGTTGGCTCGTGACATAAGGGAGAAGGAAGAACTGGCTGAAGAATCTAAGAAGAAGAAGGCGAGGGGGGAGGGAGCCTTTGCCACGCAGTGATGTCCCTTTGGCTATGTTCTTGTTGTCGAACCTTTATGTTGTCGAACCATGATGTTGTGTGAACCTTGATCTTCTCGGACCTTCATGTCCTTGAACCTTATTGTAATTGGAACCTTGATGTCGTCGAACCTTATGTGTTATTTGAACCACTATGTTGTCTCGTCCATGTTGTGTGCAATGTTGTATTCAAAACTGTTGAAATATGGTAGATATTTTCATGGTGTAGCACAAGTCAATGTGTGGCGCCCATGGCATTGGCGCCACACTGCATAGTGTGGCGCCCATAGCATCGGCACCACACATGTCAACTTATATCAACTTATATGTCGAAAGCATCCAGGGGGCTCTGGACGCTTAGTCCTTAGCCCTTTTGGCGACCCTTGGCGACCCTGTTTGTGTGGCGCCGTGGCACGAGCGCCACACTGCATAGTGTGGCGCCCTTGTCGTCGGCGCCACACAAGAAGGGTCCCCAAAACGACTAAGTCCATGGGGAATCGTCTTGCAGTATGTTTTGAGCAATTATAAGTGGATGTGTGGCGCCCTTCAGAGCGGTGCCACACTTTCAATGTGTGGCGCCGATGGAAGCGGCGCCACACATCCTGCCACGTCAGACTCGAGCACACATCAGCGTCGACCGCGCCACGTCGGATGGGCGAGTGGCGCCGCCCGCATGGACGCCACACAGTGAGGTGTGGCGCCGATGGGAGGGGCGCCACACAAAAGGGTTAGATGGGTGAAATAGTTTCAAGGGCCAGTCTGTGTTTTTCTTTCACAAAAAGGTTATTTTTGTGTAAATCGCCAATGTTTGCATCGTCTGTCGATCTGCTTTTGATTTGCTTGCCTGATGAAGGATCCATGATGCTTTGTGATTTTCCTGGCTTGCTGGTAGAATGTCAATTGTCAAGAGGCAGTTATCAACTTCAGATTGCTGTCCCCTGAAAAAATTACAATTCGTTTAGAAGAACACACGCTGAGATATGTAGTCACACCTGGCTTACTTAGTCCTAGGTACACATGGTTTAATCCTTTCTTTGCGGGGACACATGGCTTAATCCAGTGTGACGAATTCAACTTAATTCAGCCATACAAACTGGAAATGATGTCTGAGAGGGTAGTGACAAAATCTTAGTGAGGCTAGTAAAACCTGTATGGACCGGAGCAAGGCTCTCTTCAAATATACACCCTCCGATTCAAATTAATTGACTCCACTTTATCTAAAAACGGATGTATCTAATCATCGAATACATCTAGGTACATTCATATTTAGATAAAATAAAGTTAATTAATTTAGATCGGAGGGAGTACTGAATCTTGAATTAGGAGTCATTCTTTGAAGTGATGCGTGCATCTGCATCTCGGTGGTTGAAAGAATGATCTCTAGAGCTTGAGAGCTAAGGTCATGGGTGTGAACCTTCTTCAGAAACTTGTCAAAAAAAATTGTGCTGGCTACTGGCTAGTAGCGATGATTATCTTCTTAGTTGACCTGCCATTGCCATATGCCAGTGGGGCCGAGGCATACACCCACCATGAGAGGCGGTGTTTAGCGCAACAAATAGGGTGTAACCAATTTATTATACAATCAGATAATACCCAGGTAATTGAGACAATGCAAGATGGTGGTTTTTTTTTCCTTTATCGAAAACAAGATGGTGGTTTTTCATCTACATTATCAGCCATTTGCTATGACTACTCCATTGTGGCGTCGGGTTTTACAATGATGGAGTACATGTGCTGCCCAAGGGATGCAAATTCAGCCACATACACGATTGCTTAGAATAGTTTCCTCAATTATATATTTTGTATTTGGGACGATGATCCCCCTAGATTTGGTTAACTTTTTTCTCATAAATGATGTAAGTGTGTTTAATTATTAATAAAGGTAGCAGAATGGCGTTTAAAAAAAAATGAATGGTGCTGCTGCTTACTTGGTTAGGAACTGCCGACCCGTCGGTCGTGTTGGCTGGCTCGGTGAAGTCATGTGCAACTTCCTAGAGTCGTAGATCAAGTCTTGTCTAAGGTCATGAACAATTCTGCATTCTTCACATTTCCAATCTTCTAGGGATCATTTGATCCGAAGGAATTCTACAGGAATTTTGATCCCTAGAGATTTTTCCCATTTAGAGCATCCATGGTGTGCGAAAGGATAAATATGCCATGTGATGAAAAATGGCGTTGGTATCAAATGGCTAGGTTTACCACAGTGTGAAGATTGCCAAAATAATCAATGCTCTCTCTCATGGCCCACAATAAAGAGAGATTAGAGAGAGAATTTTTTTTGGTTGTAGCCTGTAGGAGCAACTACTTGCTTCCATGCCCTAATATTTGGCTATGGCAATGCCTCCTACAATGGTAGAAACCAATGCCAGAAGCCAAATTCACTATTTAGAATCGCTATTTGGCATACATTGTGGTTGCTCTTAGGTTGTTCGATTCATACAACTGTAATCCTTAGAGCATCTCCAGTCGCGTCCCCCAAACCGTCCCCCAAACCGCGCCGGATCGAGCGTTTGGGGGACGTGTTTTGTTCGTGCCGCGTTTGGGGGACGTCGCTCCCCAGCCGCGTCCCCCAAACGCCGCCCCCAAATGAATATTTGTGCACGAAAATAAAGGTTTTTCATTCAATTTTGATTATATATTACAAAGTTTGAATGAAAACGGCTAGATTTCATCTAAACCTAGACTACTGACCGCCCGGCGGCGCGTTCGACGGCCCCACCCCGTCGTCGCCTCCCCTACGCCGCAGCTCCTCCTGCGCGCGCCTCCTCTCCTTGCGTTCGGCGGTGGCCGGACGGTGCCGCTCCCGCCGCGCGTCCTCCGCCGTCCCTCGCTGCGCCGCCCGGAGGGAGAGCTCGATGGCGCGACGAATATGCGCCTCTTCGCGGGCACGGGCGTCGTCCTGGAGCTTCTTCTCCGACTCGAAGGACTCGACGAGGGCGCGTTGCTGATCGGCCGTCTCGTCCAGGTGCGGCCCGTCGTCGTCGGACCAGTCGAACTCGTCGTCGTCGTCGTCATCCTCCACCTCGGTCTCCTCCGCCTCGGCCTCCTCCTCCTCCATTGGCGCCTCCTCCTCCACATCTGTTGGCGCCTCCATCATCGTCGCCGCTAACGCGTCGGCCTCCGCCGCCAACTGCTCCGCCCGCCTCCCCCATAGCGCCGTCAGCGCCGCCTCCCGCCGCCGACGCTCCTCCGCCGTCACCTCGCTGGCTGGAGCTCGATCGACTCACGCCGCCGGCGCTCGATCGAGTCACGCCGTTCACGGAACAGCGCCGCCGCTCATCGCGCCGGCGCCGGCGCTCGTCGCCCATCGCTGCTCCATCTCCTCCGGCACGGCGCCGTCGCGCCTCTTGTCCCGTCGAGGCATCGAACGCCGCAACGGTGTCGCACCGTCGCTGCTCCGCCACGCCGCCGCCGCCGCGGCCTCCTCGGCCGCGGAGGCAGGGGCGGAGAACGCCGCTAGATCCGCCGCCTGCTGCGCCTCACGCCGCTGGCGGGCCTCCTCCTCGAGTGCCTCCTCTAGTGTCGCACGCCGCTGCCGGGCTGGAAGTGGAGGAGACGGCGGTGGAGGGAAGTGGCCATCGCCGGGGCGGTTCGCCATTGCCACTGGTGATGGAGGAGACGGCTGTGGAGCGACGAGGGCTGTGTTTGTTGCCGGCGGGGTGTGGTGGCTACCATTGATGAGCCGGGAGACCTTTTATAGACGCCGGCGTCGGGAAGAAAGCGCGGGAACGGACGAGAAGAGGCGGGAAGATCGCGCGGGAACGGGCGGTGGCGTGCGAACGCCAGCGACGCGTGGAGGCTGCGCAGCACCGACGAGACGTCTCGCCCGCCCCTCCGTCGCCATTAAGGCAAAGATGCCGCTGTGTGTCACTGCGCGCGAATAACTTCCGTCGCGAGGTAGGCGACGGTTAGGTTAAGATTAACCGTGCCGCCGACGCGTCGGCCCCGCCACTCCCCGCCTCGCTTTTCGTTGTGTCCGGCGTCCCCGGTGCGTCCCCTGTGGGACGGGGACGGGCTCGGGGCGCGGGACACCGTATCGGGCCGCGCCGGACAAAAATGGGCTTTAGGGGACGCGGCTGGAACGCATTTTCTGTCCGGCGCGCCCCAAATCCCTTTGGGACGCGGCTGGAGATGCTCTTAGCATTGTTTCCTGAGGATTGCATTGCATATCCTATTTCGTTGTTTTGAGCATCCTGAATCAAAGAGTTTAAATCCTTAGCGTCCTGAAAATCCTTTGAAATAAAGAGACCCTCGATCCAGATTTATTTGTCAATGGACCAAATACGTACGTAAATATACCATAAAAGAATGCACACCGATCACTGGAAGAACATGAAGTCCATAGCAATATACATTTGCATGTTTAAAGAACATAATCACATCAATCAAGCCATTTAACGGTGCAACTCAGATTGTTAGAATATACTCATGTTGAAACTAAGACAGTAACAGAATCTCCATAGGGCATTAAATTATGGATCTTCCGTTTGTTATGCAACTGACAAATCACACAATTGTGAAGGCCATTGAAAATACACATCAAATAGCTCAGTATCTAGTCTTAACAAATTCTTCCATTGGTTTCTCTGAGTCACAATGCAACTTATCAGTAAGGGGGAATTTATCCAATCATGCCGCATCGCCTGCCCGAAGGCTGAAGGCACGACAAAGCTAATTCAAACTATACACCTAAACTGAATTTTTCAGTGACAGCTAAACAGGGGTTTTTGTGGCTTCTTCCCACAGGCATTTTGCTTGCTTCATGAGGTTATAGCTAGACAAGACTACAGTCTTAACTCTAGTTGCCAGGACAGTTACACTCTTCTTGCACCTTCTAAATGCTGCACCAATCATGCAGACTCCACAGCAGCTGGTGCTGTCACCGCAAGCTTCTTGCTACTCGATCCCTTGTCGTCAGTCTTCTTGCCACCTTCCGCTATCTTGCCGGACGCGGTTTTTGACCCTGAATCAGGCTCATCATCCTCAACAACAAGCTGCACGGGACGCTTGCGACCACGGTGCATATGACGTTCACAGTATTTCTCATTTGGAATAGTTTTTCTCCAGCACCGCCACTTTTTTCCATCGGTTCGCCGGCACCTCCCTGGTTCTGGTTCTGGGGTCTTTCCAAAGTCCAAGCAAAGTGTTGCCAACCCCATCACTGCCAAGTCCAGAAATACAGATCCATTAATTGCCTCAAATAAGTATGAAGAAAAAACATGGAAGAATGCCCAACTTTTGATGTTTCTTATTCATTCTCTAAACGTTAAGTTGCTGCTTCAAATTGCATTTCATTGGAACTTTTTCATCCGTATAAACAGTGAACTGAAGATAAGATAAAGGACCATATCGCACTCCCTGGATACTGCAAATGACTAACATGAATATTTGTGAAATCTACCAAATAAACAACAACTTTTGGCATGGCAAGCATATAAATAATGGTACCAGTTAGAAGGGCATACAAGTAGGGTAATTCTGAGCGCCTTCAGAGGATGCACCAGTAACGCTCTTCCAGATGGGGAAGACGAGATGGGTAGGCACTGGCACACGGGCAGCCATATATTGGTAGACCCGAGACTGCTGCTCTAGCTCCTGCAACTGCATCGCAGTAAACGACGCCCCAGCACCTTCAGGAACAGATGCCACAAGCAGTCTCATTTCTTCCTGAAGTGCTGCTGTTGCTGCGGCTGCCAACCACACAAATACAAGCTTTAAGATGTCGCTCAGGTAAGAATTATTTACTTATTTTCAGTGCATAAGTCTACTGGACAGTAGCATGGCCTGACTTGGTACATAATGACAAAACAAATAAATCTAGGCAATAATAAACCCAAATATCATGTTTAATGCATGGTCAATGTTAAGGAAACTAGCATAACAACAAATAGCAAAGGGAAGAAGAAAAGTATAAGACATATGGTCTCTTGCTGGACTAAAAACAAACTGACCCAAATAATTAAGGAGACAAACATATCTGAACAACCAGAGTCCTCTCAATCTATATGTCTTGACTGCTACTCAGTAACAGAACAAATCTGTTAATACATCCATTAAGGAAACAAACACTAAATCCTTTTAGAACTAGCAACAGAAAGAAACCTCTAAATCTGTAGTAAACAAACAACGGATACAGTGCGGAAAAAGTGAATAATTTTCTGTCTCCGAGTCATACAATTAATTACTAAGCACGTTTGCTATCCTGTTTCTTTTGCAACTACTATTTCAATGCAGAAACGTGATAGAACTTCTACTGTTTTAGTGCATCTTACAGCACAACTAGCAACAGTAACAGCCAAATAACAACACAGAAACGTCTCTTGCATGATTAACCATGAACAAAATAAGTTCTTTGCATGCGACCAAGAATCTGCGACAGAAGCAAGTATACCTTCCTCTGGATCCTCGACCAGAACAGAGTCCTCCTCTACTATGACCAGATCTTTACACCCGCTATCTTCCTTCCCCGCGTCGCCGCCGTTCCCCTCTCGATCTGCGCTCTCCTCCGCCTCGCCCTCCAATTCTTGTCCGGTTACTTGCCCTCCCGCCTGCAGCATCGCCTCCTCCGCCGCCTCCAGGGTGTTCCCGCCGCCGCCACCTACGGCTCCTACAGGATTGGTATCCTTCTTGTCCTCCCCCTCCGCCGCCATGGTCGCAAAAGGGCGGCGCGAGTGAAGAGGACAAAAGGTATCTTTGGGATTGGATCGGACGGGGAAGGGAAAGGCCGGCGATACGGAGCTCTCGCTTTGACGGGGAAGGAAGGAGGAGGAGGAGAGGGGCGTGCAGTTTGGGAAAAAGATGGGGGCTGTGGTGTTATCAGGTGTGGGTTACCTGGGGACCTCAAAATTGTTATGTGCACCTCAAAAATTGGCCATTCGATTTGGTATTGATGGTTTCTGCATTGAGCTCTTGATATGGCAATGTCAGGGCCTCTTATACGGAACAAACTTTCTACTTCTGGTGAGAGTAGAGTAGCCTTAAGTAGGGGGAATATGTTACATGTTTAGGTTAAGATGTTTGTTGGTACTCCGTACAAGAATCTTAGAATTGTCATATGCCACTAAGATTGCAGGTGACGCCTGTTGTGAAGTATGCATATACGGAGTATATATGAAAAAATATATATGAAGATAGTTAACATGGGTCTATGTCAATAAATGAAAATAATATTTTTGAATGCAAGCAAAGTATTTTTCTTGCATTTTAAAATTATCTAAAAAAAATATATAGAATGCAAGTAAATGTATTTTTTTCATGGAAAAATACACCATGTAGAGTGTTGCTTTGAGGCGATTTAAGTATGTAAGCAAGAGTAGGTGAGAAGATTGTGTGTGGTATGTGACGAGGTCATGGGCCCTAGGTGAAAGTGCATGGAAATCTTATGTGTGGTTTTCGTAATTAACGACAATCCCGAAGTCATCTTCCCCTAAGCTGGATCTAGATCTTGCCATGGTTCAAAACTAAAAGAACACGGTGCGAGATTAGATCGACAGAGGGAGGTACATATTAATAGTTTTTTAGGGTAAGACGAAGAGTTGGAGTCAAAACGAAGCGGAAACGGAGTCCGTAGGGCGGAAAGACCCTAGGTGGCGCGGCCTACAAGTGGGCCCACGCCACTTGGTGTCTTTCCCTCATCGGGACTCTGTTTCGTCCAATTATTTCGCGACATGGCTTAAATTTCCAAAACAATGACTATTGTAGAAGATTGTGATATTCCGAGAGACTGGGTACCTCAAAGTTACCTTTTGTTCACTTCTAAATTATGGTAGGGGATATTTCTTGGCTATTATGGCCTTTGGGACTTTGGAGATTTAACTCTTCCACCTTTCTAACAAATTTTTGACCTGCAATATAATGTTTAAGACATTTTCCATTAACCATATGAGGCTTACCCTTGATATCTCCATGAAGTCGAATGGCTCCGGAGCGGTACACCTCCTCTATCAGTAATGGACCTTGACATTTTGATGCCAACTTTCCTGCAAAAAACTGGGGAAGATTATGCCCATGAGCATCTTCATTCTTGTAGCGTGATCTACACTTTTGGTTGGATATGCTTCCACCCACTTAATCACATAATCCACTGCAACCAAAATATGAGTATGTTTTGTTTTCTATGGCGGGAAAGGCCCCATAAAGTCAAATTCCCACACATCAAATGGTTCCAGTAGCAATGAATAGTTTATGGGCATTTCATTCCTTTTACTAATATTTTCTACTCTTTGACATTTATCACATGTTTTAACATATTCAACACAATCCTTCGATAAAGTAGACCAATTGAAACTAGATTGTAATATATATGTAGCAATGCGGTCTCCTACGTGATGTCCTCCATAAGGACCATCATGACAATCTCTTATGATATCATGTTGCTCACATTCAGGTACACAACGTCTAATAATACCATCCAGACTTTTCTTATAAAGGAATGGATCATCCCAAAAGTAGTGTCTAAGATCATAGAAGAATTTCTTTCTTTGTTGTGAGTTCAAATGTTGTCGCATAATTTTTCCAATAATGAAATTTGCATAATCAACAAACCAAGGGGATGCAACTCTAGCACTAGACACATTAATGTTTGCAAGTTGTTCATTAGCAAAACTATCATTAATAGGAATAGAATCTACCTAAATGTTTTCCATTGATAAATGATCAGCTACCGGATTATCTTCTCCTTTCCTATTAACAATATGCAAATCAAATTCTTAGAGTAATAGAACTCATCTTATTAATCTAGGCTTAGCACTTGCTTGTTCATAAGATATTTAATAGAAGAATGATCAGAGTGCACCACGACTACTTCAGAATGAACTATGTAATTTCTAAACTTATCATATGTAAATATCACTGCTAAGAATTCTTTTTCAGTTGTAGGGTAGTTTCTTGGGCACCATCAAGTGTTTTACTCACATAGTAATGACATTAAGTTTCTTATCAAATCATTGGCCTAAAATAGCACCAACAACACAGTGGTACATCCCAAATGTATCTACTTTTCCAAGTACTTTGCTCGATGATTTGCTTCGGAATCTCACCATACTTGGGTAAAACTGCTGAATCTAACGTTGTTGTTAGCAAAAGTCTTCTTCATCATCTTCTTCATCAACACCTTCTGCACCATCTCCATCTACCCTTTGTAATATCTTGGAAAACATGAGGTTATGATGCAATATATTGTTTTCCCATGATCTATTGTATCTCTGTGTTGATGTTTGAGTAGTGACTTGTTCTTGGCAATTGTGATATAATTTGTTGTTGGTTGCATAGAAGTATATGCTATCTTCTATGATGATCTTGTTGTACTAACATATGAGTTCACACATATGATGGGGGATACACAAGGTTGTCACCATTGCATGTTGATAGGATGAGGGATAGCCGGAGTTTGACAGAAACCGAATCTCAAGTCTTAAAGATACATGTTGTATTAATTCATGGTTAATCAATGGGGGTATTATCATGGGGACCTTAGATCTAAATGTGCCGGTTGGACTTTATGTCTGAATAATTCCCTTTGGTTGCTCTTAATTGTCCTTGGGATCAATCACTAGGGGTGTATTTGCTCATGTATATGATTGCACCTCTTCATGGCTCCTCCTTAGAAGAAACAATAAAAAGACTATCTTTGTGCTTCACTAATTATGACAACCACGCAACTGAAATAGCAATTTTCCAGAACACTTACTCCCTTGAGTTACTCCACTTCACTTCACTTCAATCTCACTTTACTTTATTGCACTTTACTTTTCTTGCATTAGTTTTAGTTATTGCATTTTATCTTTCAGAATTTGTAGTTTTATAGCAAAAACCACTTCACACACACACACCATAGTTACTAGCTTTGCATAGACGGTCATATAAGTGGGTTATGGGGATTTAGAGAATATATAGTTTACCTTCAGCTCCTCGTACTTATTGAATTGTACTATGGTGATCCCCTGCACTTGGGGCTCATCAACACCCCAGGAGCGGCATAGACCTATGGAGGGCATGCTAGCGACGTCAACCAGAGCACACATTATCCACGCGAGTGATGTCTACGGGAGCTTCTATTCTTGTAGACAGTGTTGGGCCTCCAAGAGCAGAGGTTTGTAGAACAGCAGCAAGTTTCCCTTAAGTGGATCACCCAAGGTTTATCGAACTCAGGGAGGAAGAGGTCAAAGATATCCCTCTCATGCAACCCCGCAACCACAAAGCAAGAAGTCTCTTGTGTCCCCAACACACCTAATAGGTGCACTAGTTCGGCGAAGAGATAGTGAAATACAGGTGGTATGAATAAGTAGTAGCAACGGCACCGGAAAAGTGCTTTGCCCAGGACGAGTAAACAAGCGGTAGTAACGCAGCAATAGTAACGCAGTAGAAACAAGTAAACAAGCAGCGATAGCGATATTTAGGAACAAGGCCTAGGGAATAGACTTTCACTAGTGGACACTCTCAACATTGATCACATAACGTAATAGATAAATGCATACTCTACACTCTTGTTGGATGATGAACACATTGCGTAGGATTACACGAACCCTCAATGCCGGAGTTAACAAGCTCCACAATTCAATGTTCATATTTAAATAACCTTAGAGTGCAAGAAAGATCAATTCGACTAAACCAAGTACTAACATAGTATGCACACTCGTCACCTTCACACTATGTAGGAGGAATAGATCACATCAATACTATCATAATGATAATTAACTCCACAATCTACAAGAGATCATGATCATAGCATATGCCAAGTACTAACACGGATGCACACACTGTCACCATTACACCGTGCAGGAGGAATAAACTACTTTAATAACATCACTAGAGTAGCACATAGATAAAATGTGATACAAAACACATTGCAATCATAAAGAGATATAAATAAGCACTTCACTACGCCATTCATAACGGTGAGTAAGTATTCCGTGAAATATAGCCTAAGAGACCCACACGGTGCACACACTCGTCACCTTTACACACGTGGGACAAGGAGTCTCCTGGAGATCACATAAGTAAAACTCACTTGACTAGCATAGTGACATCTAGATTACAAGCATCATCATATGAATCTCAATCATGTAAGGCAGCTCATGAGATTATTGTATTGAAGCACATAGGAGAGAGATGAACCACATAGCTACCGGTACAGCCCCGAGCCTCGATGGAGAACTACTCCCTCCTCATGGGAGCAGCAGCGGTGATGAAGATGGTGGTGGAGATTGCAGCGGTGTCGATGGAGAAGCCTTCCGGGGGCACTTCCCCGTTCCGGCGGCGTGCCGGAACAAAGACTCCTGTCCCCCAGATCTTGGCTTCGCGATGGCGGCGGCTCTGGAAGGTTTTCCGTATCGTGGTTCTTCGCATCAGGGTTTTCGCGACGGAGGCTTTAAATAGGCGGAAGGGCAGCCTCGGAGGGGGCTCGGGGCCACCACACCATAGGGCGGCGCGGCCCCCCTCCGGCCGCGCCGGGTGTGGTGTGGGGCCCCGGGGCTTCCCTCCGGCGGCTCTCGGGTGTTCCGGATGGTTCCGGAAAAATAGGAACCCGGGTCTTGATTTCGTCCGATTCCGATAATATTTCGTTACTAGGATTTCTGAAACCAAAAACAGACGAGAACAAAGAATCGGCACTTCGGCATCTTGTTAATAGGTTAGTTCCGGAAAATGCACGAATATGACATAAAGTGTGCATAAAACATGTAGATAACATCAATAATGTGGCATGGAACACAAGAAATTATCGATACGTCGGAGACGTATCAGCATCCCCAAGCTTAGTTCTCGCTCGTCCCGGCGAGGTAAAACGATAACAAAGATAATTTCTGGAGTGACATGCCATCATAAACTTGATCATATTGTAAACATATGTAATGAATGCAGCGATCAAAACAATGGTTATGACATGAGTAAACAACTGAATCATAAAGCAAAGACTTTTCATGAATAGTACTTCAAGACAAGCATCAATAAGTCTTGCATAAGAGTTAACTCATAAAGCAATAAATCAAAGTAAAGGTATTGAAGCAACACAAAGGAAGATTAAGTTTCAGCGGTTGCTTTCAACTTGTAACATGTATATCTCATGGATAATTGTCAACATAGAGTAATATAACAAGTGCAATATGCAAGTATGTAGGAATCAATGCATAGTTCACACAAGTGTTTGCTTCTTGAGGTGGACAGAGATAGGTGAACCGACTCAACATAAAAGTAAAAAAGAATGGTCCTTCAAAGAGGAAAGCATCGATTGCTATATTTGTGCTAGAGCTTTTATTTTGAAAACATGAAACAATTTTGTCAACGGTAGTAATAAAGCATATGAGTTATGTAAATTATATCTTACAAGTTGCAAGTCTCATGCATAGTATACTAATAGTGCCCGCACCTTGTCCTAATTAGCTTGGACTACCGGATCATCACATACACATGTTTTAACCAAGTGTCACAATGGGGTACCTCCATGCCGCTCGTACAAAGGTCTAAGGAGAAAGCTCGCATTTTGGATTTCTCGCTTTTGATTATTCTCAACTTAGACATCCATACCGGGACAACATGGACAACAGATAATGGACTCCTCTTTAATGCATAAGCATGTGGCAACAATTATTATTCTCATATGAGATTGAGGATATATGTCCAAAACTGAAACTTCCACCATGAATCATGGCTTTAGTTAGCGGCCCAATGTTCTTCTCTAACAATATGCATGCTCCAACCATTAAGGTGGTAGATCTCTCTTACTTCGGACAAGACGGACATGCATAACAACTCACATGATATTCAACAAAGAATAGTTGATGGCGTCCCCGAAGCATGGTTATCGCACAACAAGCAACTTAATAAGAGATAAAGTGCATAAGTACATATTCAATACCACAATAGTTTTTAAGCTATTTGTCCCATGAGCTATATATTGCAAAGGTGAATGATGGAATTTTAAAGGTAGCACTCAAGCAATTTACTTTGGAATGGCGGATAAATACCATGTAGTAGGTAGGTATGGTGGACACAAATGGCATAGTGGTTGGCTCAAGGATTTTGGATGCATGAGAAGTATTCCCTCTCGATACAAGGTTTAGGCTAGCAAGGCTATTTGAAACAAACACAAGGATGAACGGTGCAGCAAAACTCACATAAAAGACATATTGTAAACATTATAAGACTCTACACCGTCTTCCTTGTTGTTCAAAACTCAATACTAGATATTATCTAGACTCTAGAGAAACCAAATATGCAAACCAAATTAGCAAGCTCTAAGTATTTCTTCATTAATGGGTGCAAAGTATATGATGCAAGAGCTTAAACATGAGCACAACAATTGCCAAGTATCAAATTATCCAAGACATTTTAGAGTTACTACATGTAGCATTTTCCAATTCCAACCATATAACAATTTAACGAAGAAGAAACTTCGCCATGAATACTATGAGTAGAGCCTAAGGACATACTTGTCCATATGCTACAGCGGAGCGTGTCTCTCTCCCATAAAGTGAATGCTAGGATCCATTTTATTCAAACAAAACAAAAAACAAAAACAAACCGACGCTCCAAGCAAAGTGCATAAGATGTGACGGAATAAAAATATAGTTTCAGGGGAGGAACTCGATAATGTTGTCGATGAAGAAGGGGATGCCTTGGGCATCCCCAAGCTTAGACGCTTGAGTCTTCTTAAAATATGCAGGGGTGAACCATCGGGGCATCCCCAAGCTTAGAGCTTTCACTCTCCTTGATCATATTGCATCATACTCCTCTCTTGATCCTTGAAAACTTCCTCCACACCAAACTCGAAACAACTCATTAGAGGGTTAGTGCACAATAAAAATTAACATGTTCAGAGGTGACACAATCATTCTTAACACTTCTGGACATTGCATAAAGCTACTGGACATTAATGGATCAAAGAAATTCATCCGACATAGCAAAAGAGGCAATGCGAAATAAAAAGGCAGAATCTGTCAAAACAGAACAGTCCGTAAAGATGGATTTTATTAGGCCACCAGACTTGCTCAAATGAAAATTCTCAAATTGAATGAAAGTTGCGTACGTATCTGAGGATCATGCACGTAAATTGGCTTAATTTTCTGAGCTACCTACAGGGAGGTAGACCCAGATTCGTGACAGACAAAGAAATCTGGAACTGCGCGAGTAATCCAAATCTAGTACTTACTTTACTATCAAAGACTTTACTTGACACAACAAAACACAAAACTAAGATAAGGAGAGGTTGCTACAGTAGTAAACAACTTCCAAGACACAAATATAAAACAAAGTACTGTAGCAAAATAACACATGGGTTATCTCCCAAGAAGTTCTTTCTTTATAGCCGTTAAGATGGGCTCAGCAGTTTTAATGATGCACTCGCAAGAAATAGTAGTTGAAGCAAAAGGGAGCATCAAGAGGAAAATTCAAAACATATTTAAGTCTAACATGCTTCCTATGCATAGGAATCTTGTGAATAAACAAGTTCATGAAGAGCAAAGTAACAAGCATAGGAAGATAAAACAAGTGTAGCTTAAAAAAATTCAGCACATAGAGAGGTGTTTTAGTAACATGAAAATTTCTACAACCATATTTTCCTCTCTCATAATAACTTTCAGTAGTGTCATGAGCAAACTCAACAATATAACTATCACATAAAGCATTCTTATCATGAGTCTCATGCATAAAATTATTACTCTCCACATAGGCATAATCAATTTTATTAGTAATAGTGGGAGCAAATTCAACAAAGTAGCTATCATTATTATTCTCATCATCAAATATAGGAGGCATAGTATAATCACAACAAAATTTACTCTCCATAGTAGGTGGCACCAAAAGACCACTATCATTATAATCATCATAAATAGGAGGCAAAGTATCATCAAAGAAAATTTTCTCCTCAATGCTTGGGGGACTAAAAAGATCATGAAAACCAGCTTCCCCAAGCTTAGAACTTTCTACATTATTATCAACAATGGTGTTCAAAGCGTTCATACTAATATTACTACCGAGCATGCAAATAAGATTCCATAGGTTTTTTAATTTTCGCATCAAACAATCCATGTTTTAAATCAGGAAATAGAATAAGAAGCTCATTGTTGTCCATTATGCCAAACCGAGTGTAAACAAGAAACAAAAAGATGCAATTGCGGGATCTAAAGGAAATAGCTTCGAGCACAAACACAATGGCGCCGGAAGAGTACTGTTACCGGAACCGGAGTATGAGTGCCTTTTACCTTTCCTCCCCGGCAACGGCGCCGGAAAAAGTGCTTGATGTCTACGGGAGCTTGTATTCTTGTAGACAGGTGTTGGGCCTCCAAGAGCGAGAGGTTTGTAGAACAGCGAGCAAGTTTCCCTTAAGTGGATCACCCAAGGTTTATCGAACTCGGGGAGGAAGAGGTCAAAGATATCCCTCTCATGCAACCCTGCAACCACAAAGCAAGAAGTCTCTTGTGTCCCCAACACACCTAATAGGTGCACTAGTTCGGCGAAGAGATAGTGAAATACAGGTGGTATGAATAAGTAGTAGCAACGGCACCGGAAAAGTGCTTTGCCCGGGACGAGTAAACAAGCAGTAGTAACGCAGATAAAACAATAAACAAGCGGCGATAGCGATATTTAGGAACAAGGCCTAGGGAATAGACTTTCACTAGTGGACACTCTCAACATTGATCACATAACAGAATAGATAAATGCATACTCTACACTCTTGTTGGATGATGAACACATTGCGTAGGATTACACGAACCCTCAATGCCGGAGTTAACAAGCTCCACAATTCAATGTTCATATTTAAATAACCTTAGAGTGCAAGAAAGATCAATTCGACTAAACCAAGTACTAACATAGTATGCACACTCGTCACCTTCACACTATGTAGGAGGAATAGATCACATCAATACTATCATAATGATAATTAACTCCACAATCTACAAGAGATCATGATCATAGCATATGCCAAGTACTAACACGGATGCACACACTGTCACCATTACACCGTGCGGGAGGAATAAACTACTTTAATAACATCACTAGAGTAGCACATAGATAAATTGTGATACAAAACACATTGCAATCATAAAGAGATATAAATAAGCACTTCACTACGCCATTCATAACGGTGAGTAAGTATTACGTGAAATATAGCCTAAGAGACCCACACGGTGCACACACTTGTCACCTTTACACACGTGGGACAAGGAGTCTCCGGAGATCACATAAGTAAAACTCACTTGACTAGCATAGTGACATCTAGATTACAAGCATCATCATATGAATCTCAATCATGTAAGGCAGCTCATGAGATTATTGTATTGAAGCACATAGGAGAGAGATGAACCACATAGCTACCGGTACAGCCCCGAGCCTCGATGGAGAACTACTCCTCCTCATGGGAGCAGCGGCGGTGATGAAGATGGCGGTGGAGATTGCAGCGGTGTCGATGGAGAAGCCTTCCGGGGCACTTCCCCGTTCCGGCGGCGTGCCGGAACGGAGACTCCTGTCCTCCGGATCTTGGCTTCGCGATGGCGGAGGCTGCGGAAGGTTTTCCGTATCGTGGTTCTTCGCATCGGGGTTTTCGCGACGGAGGCTTTAAATAGGCGGAAGGGCAGCCTCGGAGGGGGCTCGGGGCCACCACACCATAGGGCGGCGCGGCCCCCTCTCGGCCGCGCCGGGGTGTGGTGTGGGGCCCCCGGGGCTTCCTCTCGGCGGCTCTCGGGTGTTCCGGATGGTTCCGGGAAAAATAGGAACCCGGGTCTTGATTTCGTCGATTCCGAGAATAATTCGTTACTAGGATTTACGAAACCAAAAACAGCGAGAAAACGAGCAGCGGCACTTCGGCATCTTGTTAATAGGTTAGTTCCAGAAAATGCACGAATATGACATAAAGTGTGCATAAAACATGTAGATAACATCAATAATGTGGCATGGAACACAAGAAATTATCGATACGTCGGAGACGTATCAGCGAGGGCGAGTGAAAAGGCCTTGCCATAAGAGCTTTTGTCCCAGGGGATGATGCGTTCCCGTGACCCGGGACACGTTCCCGCCCAGGAGCGCATGCTCTACACTTGGCATTCCTCCCATGGCATGGCAGAAGGAGGAAAAAGTTGTAAAGGAGTAGATGGAAGGGGGATATCAGCTCATATTGTGCATAATTCGTTCATAAGAAGATCAAACAAGCATGGCGTAGGGGTTCGCGTATTGTGCCCCGAACCTGGGTAAAAATCGTGTGTTTGTGTCTCTTGTGTGATCCTGGTTTGTAGCGCTCAGTGACAAGAGATTAACTAGTCAATGCCTACGTATTGTAGACTAGGGTTTAGTTGGAAGTAGAGGGCAAGTAGATCTCGAAGGTTTCAGTCGAAAAGTACTCGACGATTAAGAAACTAGGGTTCTGTTGACAATGGATTCGATCCTATCTTTGTCCCTCGACTCCCCCTTATATAGGAGGCGGAGCCGAGGATACCGTGTTACACAAGATTACAGATTCCGGGAGACTCTCTGAGTTCAACTCGCAAAGTTACAAGTCTGTATTTCCTAATACAACTCTAACTTTCCTTAATACTAACTGGGCTTCCGAACTTTATATTCTTCGACTCGTGGGCCTTCATAAACCCCGGGTACCATCTTTGGCAGGCCCATTGGGGATGCCTATGTCAGTAGCCCCCGAGATTTTGCTTGAATCAAAGAATCAGGGAAAATCTCCAACTTTATAATCATCCAATAACTTTGTCAAACCATCGCATATCTTTTAGATACACAGTTATATATTGTACAGGGATAATGGTAATTGGGGCTAGTTCATCTGACGGATCAGGTACTAGTTAACTACTCTAGTGGCAATCTGCAAAAACCTACTTCAAGATCACGTCCCTGGACATGATCTCGGGATACTGGTGTTAACTCGACATGTGCCGCTTAAGGTCTTACCATCTGTCGAGTCTCAGTCATGTTTTATCGGGTACCTAACGCGTCCGTTAGGATTTTTCTTCGTATCTTTTGATACGGAAAAAGTAGCAAACCGACGTCAGAGACGGTGCCACGCCGCTCAAAACGGATCTGGGGTCTTACCTTCGCAAAGTTTTGCGGCATTCAGAGATTATTCGCGACTTAGGCGCTCTGAGAATATATTGTCGAGTGCTCTTTCGGCTGCTGAAATAGCACATTTTATTGAGTCAACAGATGACTTATCTTGCCTTCCCGATGGGAGTATATGTAGAGTTATTTGTATAACTCGAAATATGCTCACTATACTCTTTATAATTTCATCGGGCACGCGAACAGCGTTCCCGATGGGAGTAGCCCCGAGGCTACAGCCAAGGACTTGTATTTGGTTGTAGGCTCAACACTTTAACGCCTCATGTCGCTATATTGTCATCCTTTCTTGAGCTTTTATTTCTATCGGGTGCGCGACCAGCGCTCCCGATGGGAGTAGCCCCCGAGGCTATGAACACATGCTTGCTTTTGATCATAGGCTCTCGCCATTTCTATTTTGTCATACCCGAAATTTCTTTTTTCAAGAGTATCCCCCGAGCATTTGATCAAAAACTTGTATTTGACCAAAGGCTCTCGAAATTATCATCACTTGTGTTCTTTGACCGGTCTTCGTATCGTCGTTGTCGAAAATTTCCTCTGCCAAAGTGACATCAATGCTGACATTAGCCACGACACCTGTATCAGGAAAATACGAGTCCTGCCCTGTCACTGACCGGTGGACCCAAAATATACGTCAGTTTGACACGTCGCGCAAGTGGGGGACACACGTCCTCCGCTTTTTCTGGCACGCGCACTGTAACGCATGTCCCGTTCCTTCACAGTAAAAATACGCATTTACCCCTTATCCACGTGTAAAGCATCAAGCTCACAATTACTCCATCCAACGGTGCGTCGATTCAGAAATTGTCTATAAAAAGCCTTCTTCTTCCTTCGTTCTCCCCTTCGCTGCGCCGCACCTCCATTCTCTCTCCTAAAATCTCCCATTGCACCTAACAGTTCCTGAGCACAGCCAAACTCTCACTCGCCTTTCATGACCCACAAGTATAGGGGGTGTATCGTAGTATTTTCGATAAATAAGAGTGTCGAACCCAACGAGGAGCAGAAGGTGTTGACAAGCAGTTTCGATGAAGGATTCACTGTAAATGCTCACAGACAAGTATTCAGGGGGTTTTGATATAGCAGATGAATAAAGTACAAGTAAGTAAAGTGCAAGAGAAATAATTGCAGCGAGTGGCCCAATCCTTTTTAGCACAAAGGACAAGCCGGTTTGTTTACTTATAATGACCAAACGTTCTTGAGGACACACGGGAATTTAGTCTAGTGCTTTCGCTGCATATAGCTGATTAATCTTCATTGTTTTGATAAGTGTTGTGTGGGTGAACCTATGCTAATGCACCGCCCTTCCTAGGACTAATACATACTTGTGATTATACCCCTTGCAAGCATCCGCAACTACAAGAAAGTAATTAAGATAAATCTAACCACAGCCTTAAACTCTGAGATCCTGCTATCCCTCCTGCATCGATATACCAACGGGGGTTCAGGTTTCTGTCACTCCGGCAACCCCGCAATTAGCAAATGAATACAAGATGTATTCCCCTAGGCCCATAGAGGTGAAGTATCATGTAGTCGACGTTCACATGACACCACTAGAAGAATAACACCATAACTTAAATATCATAACATTGAATATTACCCAACATAATTCACTACTAACATTTAGAATTCACCCATGTCCTCAAGAACTAAACGAACTACTCACGAGACATCATATGGAACATGATCAGAGGTGATATGATGATGAATAACAATCTGAACATAAACCTTGGTTCAATGGTTTCACTCAATAGCATCAATAACAAGTAGTAATCAATACCGGGAGAGTTTCCCCTATCAAACAATCAAGATTCAACCCTAGATGTTACAGCGGTGACGAGGTGCAGCGGTGGAGATGGCGGTGATGATGATGGAGATGATGGTGATGATGACCCCAATGATGTCCAGCTCGATGACGGTGACGATGGCGTCGATTTCCCCCTTCGGGAGGGAATTTCCCCGGCGGATTTCAGCCTGCCGGAGAGCTCTTTTCTCTCTGGTGTTTTCCGCCCCGCAGAGGCGGCTGTGTCTCTTCGCGATTATCCCCTGGAGCTTAGGTTTTCGGGACGAAGAAGTACGCGAAGGAGAGGAGGCCAGAGGGGGCTGTGGGCCCCCTCCCCACAAGGCGGCGCGGCCAGGGCTGGGCCCGCGCCGGCCTATGGGGGAGCCCATGGCGGCCCTCCTCGGCTCATCCTTTTGGCTCTCTCCGTCTTCTGGAAAAATAAGATTTTCCGTGTAATTTCCGTAAATTGCTGATCTTCCGAAATATTGCATTCTGACGGTACTTTTTCCAGCAGAATCCTGACTCCGGTGCGCGATTCTCCAATCATCATGAAACATGCAAAATAGATGAAATAACATAAGTATCATCTCTAAATATGAAAAGATATCAATGAATAACAGTAAATTATGATATAAAATAGTGATGCAAAATGGACGTATCAACTCCCCCAAGCTTAGACTTCGCTTGTCCCCAAGCGAAACTGAACTCGGTAAACAAGACCACATGTTTATGGAGTGAAGAGTCGATAAATAAAATACGGACAAGAAGCATCATATTAATTCACACAAGACATTCTAGTAAACAACTTCCTCATATGATTCAACTTGAAACAAGTAAAAGGAAATCACAAATAAAGGTGCATAGGAAATCATAATTGGTGATGGCAAACTTCATTCTTGGTCAGAGAACAGTTAACAGATTGTACTTATCTATTGAGTAGCGCTCTTATATTAAAGCTTATATGGCAAAACTTGCATACTCAATCATAATAATTTCCTCATAATCATTAATAACCTTCAAAGCTATATTCATTCGGATAAAACTTGTACTAAACAAGGAAGAATAAAGACATGATTAAGTAGATCACAATATAAATGGTTTGATCACAACAACTCAATTGCTTGCTTAAGACAGAGGGAAATAGGTTTACTGACACTCCTCCCAACCTTTGCTTTCTCAAGCCATGGCTAACCGAATCCTCGGGTGCCTTCCAACATGTCACATACCATGGAGGAGTGTCTATTGCAAAATTAAGTTGCTTACTGATGAATCAGGGCAAAACATGTGAAGAGAATTATTAATGAAAGTTAATTAATTGGGGTTGGGAACCCCGTTGCCAGCTCTTTTTGCAAAATTATAGGATAAGTGGATGAAGCCACTAGTCCATTAGTGAAAGCTGCTCAACAAGATTGAAAGATAAAACACCACATACTTTCTCATGAGCTATAAAACATTGACACAAATAAGAGGTAATGACTTTTGAATTGTTTAAAGGTAGCACATGAAGTATTTACTTGGAATGGCAGGGAAATACCACATAGTAGGTAGTTATGGTGGACACCGATGGCATAGGTTTGGTTTGAGGGTTTGGATGCACGAGAAGTATTCCCTCTCAGTACAGGTCTTTGGCTAGCAAGGTTGATTAGCAAGCATAAGAGTTGAGGGAAACAAACAAATATACACGTGATAGAAACAATCATGCATTTTCCTTGTAAGCACAAACAATTTTAACTTCAGAATACTAAGCTAGGAACTAACAAGAAAGATAATAACATATCTACATGTATTTCCTCTTTTCTACTTAAACTCAAAGTGTTGTTGCTATTGACCAATGCTAAGTTTGCCAAAACCAAATAGATTTACTCAATGCTCCCAAAGTGATACCAATACTAACAACAAGATCAATCATATAATAGAGATTGCAAACTAAAATAAGATGTGCAATATGTAAATGATAAAACTTCTCATTAATATTCCATAACGATAACTCACACCAAGGGATACATAGATAGCCAACTAAAGGAGAGATACTTCCATACCGCAACACATCTTATATGATAACTTCCCTACTCTTGATATGACACTACTTGATAGTAAAAAGATAAAAGATAGTGATGATGTGATACCGCGGCACTCCCCCAAGCTTGGAACAAACCAAGGGGATGCCAATACCGATGATGAATTACTCCGTCGGCGGTGGTAGTGGTGGCCCATTCCTGCGATTCTTAAAGATCTCCTTCAACTTCAGCTTCTCAGTTTGGCAGTTCTGCACTAAGACTCGAAGAGATTCATTGTTATCCAAAGATGGCGGTGGTGGCCTTGTGATGGGAATTGAGTGATACTCCGACGATTCTGCGAAGTCGGTTGTTCTCCTCCTGAAGTATCTCCACTTCCCTTCTCAGAGCACGGTATTGATCACAAAACTCATCGGTAACCCGTAGTGCTTCCTCCACAGCAGGGAAAGAGCCGAGGCTAAGAGCAGGCGGTAGAGGTCCCTGCAAGTTATGAGAAAAAGAACGTCCAGTGTTAACCGATCCCACCAAGATTGGCTTACTCCCCACAGTTTGCCGCTTCCTTTTTGTTGATGACATCCCCTTCACTTCCTCCTTGAATTCTTCTTTCAACTCGGGATTCTGAATATCTTCATCCGAAAGCTCCTTGCCCTTGTTGTTGGAGACCATGGTGCTTCTAGATCAAAAACAGATCCTGGCAGAAACAGCTCGAAACAAAACGCGACGAGAAAACGATATACGGACCTCCGAGGGTCCGGGGGATTATATAACAGAAATTTTCACGTCAGAAGGAAAGTACCAGGTCGAACCAGAGTCGGAGAGGGAAAGCGAGGGGCTCTCCTCATAGGGCGGCGCGGCCAGGCTGGGGCCCGCACCGGCCTATGAGGGCACGCCCTCGTGCGTCTCCTCCACTCCGTTTCGATCTCGTAATTTTTCATATTTTCCAAAAGTAGCAAAAACATTGTTCGGAAAGTTAAACGCGGACTTTTTCTTACCAGTACTGTTACCTATTCAAAGTCGAACTCTGCAGAACTCTCAACTTGACCTTTGATGAAGGCTTCCGGAGTTACCACTCGAATAACATCAACATCTTCATTATAAGAATCACCGGAGATATAATGCTTGAGTCTTTGTCCATTCACCACTTGTGTGGCATTACCTTGCAGAGAGCTAATTTTAATTGCCCCTGAACGATACACCTCATCAATGACATATGGTCCTTCCCATTTTGAGAGTAATTTCCCTGCAAAAAATCTGAGACGAGACCGATACAATAGGACTTTATCCCCAACATTAAATTCTCTTTTGATAATTCTTCTATCATGCCATTTCTTAACTTTCTCTTTAAAGAGTTTAGCATTTTCATATGCTTCACTTCTCCATTCATCTAGAGAACTCAATTGTAGCAATCTCTTCTTACCGGCAAGTTTAGGATCTTTATTTAGTTCTCTTACAGCCCAATAAGCTTTGTGCTCTAGTTCTAAAGGTAAATGACAAGCTTTCCCATAAACCATTTTATACGGTGACATACCCATGGGATTTTTATAAGCAGTTCTATAAGCCCATAGTGCTTCCTTCAATTTAATAGCCCAGTTCTTTCTAGATTTATTAACATTCTTTTGCAAGATAGATTTAATCTCTCTATTTGATAATTCTACTTGCCCACTAGTTTGAGGATGATAAGCGGAAGCAATTCTATGATTAATACCATATTTAGCAAGAGTTTTTCTAAAACCACCATGAATAAAATGAGAACCTCCATCAGTCATAAGATATCTAGGAACTCCAAATCTAGGAAAAATAATATCTAAAAGCATTCTTAAAGAGGTCTCACCATCAGCACTTTTTGTGGGTATGGCTTCCACCCATTTAGTAACATAATCAACAACGACAAGTATATGAGTGTTACCTTCGAAGAAGGGAAAGGACCCATGAAGTCAAATCCCCAACAATCGAATGGTTCAATAACAAGAGTATAATTCATAGGCATTTCATTGCGTCTGGAGATATTACCAACCCTTTGACATTCATCACAAGATAAAATAAACTTTCTTGCATCTTTAAAGAGAGTTGGCCAATAGAAACCTGATTGTAGAACCTTTTGTGCGGTTCTATCTCCGGCGTGATGTCCTCCATAAACACTACCATGACACTTACTCAATATCTCTTGTTGTTCATATTCGGGAACACATCTTCGCAGAATACCATCCACTCCTTCTTTATATAAGTGTGGGTCATCCCAAAAATAATGCCTCAAGTCATAAAAGAATTTCCTCCTTTGCTGAGCTGAAAAGGTTGGAGGCAAGTACTTGGATACAATAAAGTTAGCATAATCGGCGTACCAAGGACTATCTCGCGAGCTCACCTTTATTACAGCCAATTGTTCATTTGGAAAACTATCATTAACAGGAACAGGATCATAAGCAATATTTTCCAATCTAGACAAATTATCAGCAACAGGATTATCAGCACCTTTCCTATCTATAATATGTAAATCAAATTCTTGCAAAAGAAGCACCCATCTAATAAGCCTTGGCTTAGCATCTTTCTTTTGCCATAAGGTATCTAATTGCAGCATGATCGGTATGAATTGTAACTTTTGAATCAACAATATAGGATCTAAACTTATCACAAGCAAAGACTACAGCTAATAATTCTTTTTCGGTTGTAGCATAATTTCTTTGAGCAGCATCAAGAGTTTTGCTAGCATAATGAATAACATTCAATTTTTTATCTACTCGCTGTCCAAGAACAGCGCCTACAACAAAATCACTAGCATCACACATAATTTCAAAAGGTAAGTTCCAATCAGGAGGTTCAACTACAGGAGCAGTTGTTAAGGCTTTCTTTAGAGTTTCAAAAGCTTCCTTACAATCATCATCAAAAACGAAAGGTACATCTTTTCGAAGAAGATTAGTAAGAGGCTTTGAAATCTTGGAGAAATCTTTAATAAATCTCCTATAAAACCCAGCATGACCAAGAACACTACGAATACCTTTAACATCCCTAGGATAGGGCATCTTCTCAATTGCTTCAACTTTAGCTCTATCAACTTCAATACCTCTCTCGGAAATTTTATGTCCCAATACAATTCCTTCATTAACCATAAAGTGGCATTTCTCCCAATTAAGAACAAGGTTAGTTTCTTCACATCTCTGCAATACTTTATCAAGGTTTCGCAAGCAATTATCAAAAGAATTTCCATAGACAGAAAAATCATCCATGAATACCTCCACAATATTCTCACAAAAGCCATGAAAAATAGCAGACATGCATCTTTGAAAAGTAGCAGGAGCATTACATAAACCAAAAGGCATACGCCTATAAGCATAAGTTCCATAGGGACAAGTGAAAGTGGTTTTCTCTTGATCTTTAGTTTTAACGCAATTTGTGAAAACCCAGAATAACCATCAAGAAAGCAAAAATGAGTATTTTTAGACAACCTTTCTAACATTTGATCAATAAAAGGTAAAGGGTAATGATCTTTCTTAGTAACCTTATTAACTTTTCGATAATCAATGCACATTCTATACCCTACAACTACTCTTTGAGGGATGAGCTCATCATTATCATTAGGCACAACAGTCATTCCTCCTTTCTTAGGAACACAATGCACAGGACTAACCCATCTACTATCAGCAATAGGATATATAATACCAGCTTCAAGAAGTTTTAATACCTCATTCCTTACCACATCCTTCATCTTAGGAATTAGACGACGCTGATGTTCAACAACGAGGCTTTGCATCATCTTCCATGTTGATAGCATGTTGGCAAATAGAGGGAGAAATCCCCTTCAAGTCATCAAGAGTATAGCCAATAGCTCCTCGGTGTTTCTTCAATATTTCCAATAACCTTTCTTCCTCAAAATCTGAAAGCTTAGAACTAATAATAACAGGATATATTTTCTTATCATCAATATGAGCATACTTAAGATTATCAGGCAACGGTTTTAAATCAATAACAGGATCTTCCTTTGGTGGTGGTGTTGTACCTAAATCTTCAACCGGCAAGTCATGTTTAAGAATAGGTTGACGAAGGAAAATTTCATCAAGCTCATTTCTTTCTTCCCTAAAGACTTCACTCTCACTATCCTCCAAATGTTGCTGCAAAGGATTATTAGGAGCAAGAGCAATAGACGCACACTGTTCAACTCTAAAATCATTATTAGGCAAATCAGCTTTATAAGGAGTTTTGGCAAATTTAAAGAAATTAAACTCATAAGATTCACCAGCAAATTTAGTCACAATTTTTTCCTTCTTGCAATCTATAACAGCTCCACAAGTATTTAGAAAAGGTCTACCAAAAATAATAGGACAAGACTTACTAGCAGCGAGAACCAAGTACCAAAAAGTCAGCGAGGATATTTAATCTTACCACATAGAACTTCCACATCTCGAACAATACCAATAGGAGAGATAGTTTCTCTATTAGCTAGCCGAATAACCACATCAATATCTTCAAGTTCACAAGAACCAATTTCATGCATGATCTCCGTATAAAGCTCATAAGGAATGGCACTAATACTTGCACCAATGTCGCATAAACCATAATAACAATGATCACCAATTCTAACAGAGAGCATAGGAACACTAGCTTTCCTAGACTTATTAGGATGCGAAACAATATTAGAAGCATCTTCACGAGAAAATAATATGACCATCTTCTACATTTTCAGTCACAAGATCTTTAACTATTGCAATAGCGAGGTTCAACTTTTATTTGTTCTTCGGGTTCTATAGGTTTCTTTGCAATTTTATTAACCGCACTAGTTATAACGAGTACTCCTTCATTTTAGCAGGGAAAGGAGTTTTTTCAATATAAGCTTCGGGAAGAATATGATCAACAGTTTCAATTATAGCACATTTATTTATAGATGGATCAGTTTTATCTTTATAAGGTTCATGATACTTATCAAAATTCTTCCTAGGCAATTCAAAGTGAGATGCAAAAGCTTTATAAAAATTTGCAACGACTTGAGAATCAAGACCATAAGTAGCACTCATATTACGAAATTTATCAGTATCCATAAAAACTTCAATGCATTTATGATACGTCCAATTTGCATCACTATTTTATATCATAATTTGCTGTTATTCATTGATATATTTCATATTGGGACACAATACTTATGTTATTTCATCTATTTTGCATGTTTCATGATTATTTGGAGATCGAGCACCGGAGCCGGGATTCTGCTGGAAAAAGCACCGTCGGGATGCAATATTTCGGAAGATCAGCTGTGGAAGGAAGTTTTACGAAAACTCCTATTTTTCCAGATGACGGAGGAAGCCAGAAGGGGGAGCCAGCTGGACCCAGGGTGGGCCCACACCATAGGGTGGCGCGGCCCATGGCCTGGCCACGCCACCATGTGGTGTGGGGCCCCCTCGGCCTCTTTCGCCTCCTTTTCTTCGCGAAACCCTTCGTCCCGAAGACCTAAGCCACGGAGGAATCCTCACGAAGGGTTACAGCCGCCTCTGCGGGGCGGAGAACACCAGAGAGAAAAGAGCTCTCCGGCGGGCAGGAATCCGCCGGGGAAATTCCCTCCCGGAGGGGGAAATCGACGCCATCGTCACCGCCATCGAGCTGGACATCATCTCCATCACCATCATCATCATCTCCACCATCATCACCGCCATCTCCTCCGCAGCACCTCGTCACCGCTGTAGCAATTTGGGTTTGATCTTGATTGTTTGATAGGGGAAACTCTCCCGGTACTGATTTCTACTTGTTGTTTATGCTATTGAGTGAAACCATTGAACCAAGGTCTATGTTCAGATTGTTATTCATCATCATATCACCTCTGATCATGTTCCATATGATGTCTCGTGAGTAGTTCGTTTAGTTCTTGAGGACATGGGTGAAGTCTAAATGTTAGTAGTGAACTATGGTTGAGTAATATTCAATGTTATGATATTTAAGTTGTGGTGTTATTCTTCTAGTGGTGTCGTGTGAACGTCGACTACACGACACTTCACCATTTATGGGCCTAGGGGAATGCATCTTGTACTCGTTTGCCAATTGCGGGGTTGCCGGAGTGACATAAACCTAAACCCCGTTGGTATATCGATGCGGGAGGGATCGCAGGATCTCGAGTTTAAGGCTGTGGTTAGATTTATCTTAATTACTTTCTTGTAGTTGCGGATGCTTGCAAGGGGTATAATCACAAGTATGTATTAGTCCTAGGAAGGGCGGTACATTAGCACAGGTTCACCCACACAACACTTATCAAAACAATGAAGATTAATCAGTTGTATGTAGCGAAAGCACTAGACTAAAATCCCGTGTGTCCTCGAGAACGTTTGGTCATTATAAGTAAACAAACCAGCTTGTCCTTTGTGCTAAAAAGGATTGGGCCACTCGCTGCAATTATTTCTCTCGCATTTTACTTACTCGTACTTTATTCATCTGTTACATCAAAACCCCCTGAATACTTGTTTGTGAGCATTTACGGTGAATCCTTCATCAAAACTGCCTGTCAACACCTTCTGCTCCTCGTTGGGATCGACATTCTTACTTATCGAAGATACTACGATACACCCCCTATACTTGTGGGTCATCAAGACTATTTTCTGGCGCCGTTGCCGGGGAGTGAAGCACTATTGGTAAGTGGAATTGGTAAGGAAAACTTTTACTGTTTGTGCTGATTTTATTTCTGCCTGCTGCTATAAGTCATTATGGAGAGATCTTCTCTTCAATTTCTATTTGGAAAATCTACTACTACTGCAACGGTAGTGGATGAGGCGCCAGGTGAGGAAGTAATACCATATAAAATACCTACGAAAATTATTGAACATGTTATGGATAACCGCTATGAAGGGGATGGAACTGTCCATCCCGGTGATCATTTACTTGTTTTTGCATGAATTATGCGGGTTATTCAAATGTGCAGGTATTGCTATGAATGAAGTTAGGAAGAAACTATTCTCTATATCGCTGTCTGGTAAAGCGGCGCATTGGTATAAATTGTTGAAGAATGGTGATTCTCTTGATTGGGAGGACATTGTGCCTTTATTTTATTCCAAATTTTATCCTCCAAGTGAAATTCATAAAGATTGGAACCGCATATATAATTTCTGGCCTCATGATGGAGAGAGTATTGCCCAAGCTTGGGGGAGATTGAAGTCTTTAATGCTCAAATGCCCCATTCATGAGCTTCCTGGTAATATTATTATTGATAATTTCTATGCAAGACTTTCTTTTCAAGACAAGACCTTGTTGGATACTTCTTGTTCTGGATCATTTACACGCAATAAAGCAGAGTTTAAAAGGGACCTTCTTGATCGGATCCAAGAAAATACTGAAGGTTGGGAGAATGACAAGGATAGAGAATCAGGTATAATTTATGATTATAAATGCATTGAAGCTTTTATGGATACTGATAAATTTCGTAATATGAGTGCTACATATGGTCTTGATTCTCAAGTTGCTGTAAACCTTTATAAAGCTTTTGCTTCTCATTATGAATTGCCTAAGAAGAATTTTGATAAGTATCATGAACCGTATAAAGATAAAATTGATTCATCTATTAATAAATGTGTTGTAATTGAAACTGCTGATCGTGTTATTCCTGAAGCTTATATTGAAAAAACTCCTTTTCCTGCTAAAATGAAAGAGTACTCTGTTATAAATAGTGCGGTTCATAAAAGTGAAAAGAAACCTAGAGAACCTGAAGAACAAATAAAAGTTGAACCTGCTGTTGCCATAGTTAAAGATCTTGTGACTAAAAATGTGGAGGATGGTCATATTATTTTCTGTGAAGATGCTTCTAATATTGTTTCACATCCTAATAAACCCAAACAAGCTAATGTTCCTATGCTATCTGTTAAAATTGGTGATCATTGCTATTATGGTTTATGTGATATTGGTGCAAGTGTTAGTGCTATACCTTATGAGCTTTACACGGAGATTATGCACGAAATTGATTCTTGTGAACTTGAAGATATTGATGTGGTTATTCAGCTGGCTAATAGAGAAACTATTTCACCAATTGGTATTGTTCGAGATGTGGAAGTTCTATGTGGTAAGATTAAATATCCTGCTGACTTCTTGGTACTTGGTTCTGCTGCTAGTGATTATTGTCCTATCATTTTTGGTAGACCTTTTCTAAATACTTGTGGAGCTATTATAGATTGCAAGAAAGAGAAAATTTTGACTAAATTTGCTGGTGAATCTTATGAGTTTAACTTCTCTAAATTTACTAAAACTCCTTATAAAGCTGATTTGCCTAGTAATGATTTTAAAATGGAGCAGTGTGCATCTATTGTTCTTGTTCCTAATAATCCTTTGCAGCAACATTTGGAGGATAGCGAGAGTGAAGTTTTTAGGAAAGAAAGGGATGAGCTTGAGGAGATTTTTCTTCGCCAGCCTATTCTCAAACATGATTTACCGGTGGAAGACTTGGGTACAACACCGCCACCAAAGGAAGATCCTGTTTTTGATTTAAAGCCTTTACCTGATAATCTTAAATATGCTCATATTGATGATAAGAAAATATATCCTGTTATTATTAGTTCTAAGCTTACAGAGTTTGAAGAAGAAAGATTATTGCAAATATTGAAGAAACACCGAGGTGCTATTGGCTATACTCTTGATGACTTGAAGGGGATTTCTCCCTCTATATGCCAACACGCCATTAATATGGAAGATGATGCGAAGCCTGTTGTTGAACCTCGGCGTCGTCTAATTCCTAAGATGAAGGATGTGGTAAGAAATGAGGTATTACGACTTCTTGAAGCTGGTATTATATATCCTATTGCCGATAGTAGATGGGTTAGTCCTGTGCATTGCGTTCCTAAGAAAGGAGGAATGACTGTTGTGCCTAATGATAATGATGAGCTCATACCTCAAAGAGTAGTTGTAGGGTATAGAATGTGCATTTATTATCGAAAAGTTAATAAAGTTACTAAGAAAGATCATTATCCTTTACCATTTATTGATCAAATGCTAGAAAGGTTATCTAAAAATACTCATTTTTGTTTTCTTGATGGTTATTCTGGTTTTCACAAATTGCTGTTAAAGCTAAAGATCAAGAGAAAACCACTTTTACTTGTCCCTATGGAACTTATGCTTATAGGCGTATGCCTTTTGGTTTATGTAATGCACCTGCTACTTTTCAAAGATGCATGTCTGCTATTTTTCATGGCTTTTGCGAGAGTATTGTAGAGGTATTCATGGATGATTTTTTTGTCTACGGGAATTCTTTTGATAGTTGCTTGCGAAACCTTGATAAAGTTTTGCAGAGATGTGAAGAAACTAACCTTGTTCTTAATTGGGAGAAATGCCACTTTATGGTTAATGAAGGAATTGTATTGGGACATAAAATTTCCGAGAGAGGTATTGAAGTTGATAGAGCTAAAGTTGAAGCTATTGAGAAGATGCCCTATCCGAGGGATGTTAAAGGTATTCGTAGTGTTCTTGGTCATGCTGGATTTTATAGGAGATTTATTAAAGATTTCTCCAAGATTTCAAAGCCTCTTACTAATCTTCTTCAAAAAGATGTACCTTTTGTTTTTGATGATGATTGTAAGGAAGCTTTTGAAACTCTAAAGAAATCCTTAACAACTGCTCCTATAGTTGAACCTCCCGATTGGAACTTACCTTTTGAAATTATGTGTGATGCTAGTGATTTTGCTGTAGGCGCTGTTCTTGGACAGCGAGTAGATAAAAAATTAAATGTTATTCATTATGCTAGCAAGACTCTTGATGCTGCTCAAAGAAATTATGCTACTACTGAAAAAGAATTGTTGGCTGTAGTCTTTGCTTGTGATAAATTTAGATCTTATATTGTTGATTCAAAAGTTACGATTCATACTGATCATGCTGCAATTAGATACCTTATGACAAAGAAAGATGCTAAGCCGAGGCTTATTAGATGGGTACTTCTTTTGCAAGAATTTGATTTACATATTGTAGATAGGAAAGGTGCTGATAATCCTGTTGTCTGATAATTTGTCTAGATTGGAAAATATTGCTTATGATCCTGTTCCCGTTAATGATAGTTTTCCAAATGAACAATTGGCTGTAATAAAGGTGAGCTCGCGAGATGAGTCCTTGGTATGCTGATTATGCTAACTTTATTGTTTCCAACTACTTGCCTCCAACCTTTTCAGCTCGACAGAGGAGGAAATTCTTTTATGACTTGAGGCATTATTTCGGGATGACCCACACTTATATAAAGAAGGAGTGGATGGTATTATGCGAAGGTGTGTTCCCGAATATGAACAACAAGAGATATTGAGTAAATGTCATGGCGAAGTGCTTATGGAGGACATCACGCCGGAGATAGAACCGCGCAAAAGGTTCTACAATCAGGTTTTTATTGGCCAACTCTCTTCAAAGATGCAAGGAAGTTTATTTTATCTTGTGATGAATGTCAAAGGGTTGGTAATATCTCCGGACGCAATGAAATGCCTATGAATTATACTCTTGTTATTGAACCGTTTGATTGTTGGGGATTTGACTTCATGGGACCTTTTCCCTCTTCAAAAGGTAACACTCATATACTTGTTGCTCGTTGATTACGTTACTAAATGGGTGGAAGCCATACCTACAAAAAGTGCTGATGGTGAGACCTCTTTAAAAATGCTTTTAGATATTATTTTTCCTAGATTTGGAGTACCTAGATATATTATGACTGATGGAGGTTCTCATTTTATTCATGGAGGTTTTAGAAAAACTCTTGCTAAGTATGGTATTAATCATAGAATTGCTTCCGCTTATCACCCTCAAAGTAGTGGTCAAGTAGAACTATCAAATAGAGAAATTAAATCTATCTTGCAGAAAACCGTTAATAAATCTAGAAAGAATTGGGCTAGTAAATTGAAAGACGCACTATGGGCTTATAGAACTGCTTATAAAAACCCCATGGGAATGTCACCTTATAAAATGGTTTACGGAAAATCTTGTCATTTACCTTTAGAACTAGAACACAAAGCTTATCGGGCTGTTAGAGAATTAAATAAAGATCCTAAACTTGCCGGTGATAAGAGGTTGCTACAATTAAGTTCTCTAGATGAATGGAGAAGTGAAGCTTATGAAAATGCTAAACTCTTTAAAGAAAAAGTTAAAAAATGGCATGATAGAAGGATCATCAAAAGAGAGTTTAATATTGGGGATAAAGTCCTATTGTATCGGTCTCGTCTCGCATTCTTTGCAGGAAATTACTCTCGAAATGGGAAGGACCGTATGTTGTTGAGGAGGTGTATCGTTCAGGAGCAATTAAAATTAGCTCTCTCCGAGGCAATGCTACGCAAGTGGTGAATGGACAAAGACTCAAGCATTATATCTCGTGTGATTCTTATAATGTTGATGTTGATATTATTCGAGTGGAAACACCGGAGGGTTTCATCAAAGGACAAATTGACGATCCGCCGAACTCAACTTTGAATAGGTAACAGATCTGGTAATGAAAAGTTCGCGATTTACTTTCCGAACATTATTTTTGTTGTTTTTGGAAAATATGAAAAATTACGAGTTCGAAACGGAGTGGAAAGGACGCACGAGGGCGTGCCACCATAGGCCGGCGCGGCCGACCCGGGCCCGCGCCGACCTATGGTCCGGCCGCCTCGTCGCCCCTTTCCGACTCGGTTCGATCCGGTACTTTCCGTTTGTTCTAAAAAAAATTATTATAAAATCCCCCGGACCCCTGGAGGTCCATATATCGTTTTCTCGACGTGTTTTGTTTCGAGCTGTTTCTGCCAGGATCTGTTTTCAGTTTAGAGGCACCATGGTCTCCAAGAACAAGGGCAAGGGGCTTTCGGAGGAAGAAGTGAAGGAGGTGCCATCAAGACAAGATCAGCAAGCCGGAGGGAGCAAGCAAATCTTGGTGGGATCTGTTGACACTCAACGTTCTTTTTCTCATAACTTGCAGGGACCTCTACCACCCGCTCTTAGCCTCGACTCCTTCCCCATGATGGAAGAAGTTCTACGGATTACTCGATGAGTTTTGTGATCAATATCGGGCTCTAAGAAGAGAGGTGGAGATACTCCAGGAGGATAATTGCCGTCTCCGAAGAATGATTGAATACCACTCGATTCGCATCACAAGGTCGTCATCGCCAACCTCAGATAACAATGAATCTCTTCGAATCTTAGTGCAGAATTGTCAAGCTGAGAAACTGAAGTTGAAGGAGTTTATTAAGAAGCGCGGGAAGAGTTCATCACCACCATCGCCAAAGGAGTAATTCATCATCGGTATTGGCATCCCCTTGGTTTGTTCCAAGCTTGGGGAGTGCCGCGGTATCACATTATCATTACCTTTTACTTTTTACTATCAAGTAGTGTCATATCATGAGTAGGGAAGTTATCGTATGAGATGGGTTGCAGTATGGAAGTATCTCTCCTTTAGTTTGTCTATGTATCCCTTGGTGCGAGTTATCGTTATGGAATATTAATGAGAAGTCTTATCATTTACATATTGCACATCTTATTTTAGTTTGCAATTTCTGCTATATGATTGATCTTGATTTTAGTATTGGTACCACTTTGGGAGCATTGAGTTAATCTATTTGGTTTTGGCAAACTTAGCAATGGTCAATAGCAACAACACTTTGAGTTTTAGAAGAATAGAGGAAGTACATGTAGAAGATATTATTATCTTTCTTATCAGTTCTTAGCTTAGTATTCTAAAAGTTAAAACTGTTTGTGCTTACAAGTAAGATGCATGATTGTTTCTATCACATGTATATTTGTTTGTTTCCCTCAACTCCTATGCTTGCTATTTAACCTTGCTAGCCAAAGACCCGTACTCGGGAGGGAATACTTCTCGTGCATCCAAACCTGAACCCAAACCTATGCCATATGTGTCCACCATACCTACCTACCGCATGGTATTGTCTGCCATTCCAAGTAAATACTTCATGTGCTACCTTTAAACAATTCAAAACTTATTACTTCTTATTTGTGTCAATGTTTTATAGCTCATGAGGAAGTATGTGGTGTTTTATCTTTCAGTCTTGTTAGGCAGCCTCCACTAAAGGACTAGTGGCTTCATCCACTTATCCTATAATTTTGCAATAAGAGCCGGCAACGGGGTTCCCAGCCCCAATTAATCAACCTTCATTAATAATTCTCTTCACATGTTTTGCTCTGATTCATCGATAAGCAACTTAATTTTGCAATAGACACTCCTCCATGGTATGAGATTGTTGGAAGGCACCCGAGGATTCGGTTAGCCATGGCTTGTGTAAGCAAAGGTTGGGGGAGTGTCACCCTTAAATAAACTAAAATACATGTGTAAACAAAAGAGAAAAGGGATGATCTACCTTGCTGGTAGAGATAACGTCCTTCATGGGAGCCGCTCTTTGGAGGTCTGTTTGGCAAGGGGGTTAGAGTACCCGCTACCAGTCGTTGACAACAACAAACACCTCTCAAAATTTTACTTTTGTTCTCTTTAGATGATTTCAAAACTGAAAAAGCTCTAGCACATGATTTAATCTCTGCTTCCCTCTGCGAAGGGCCTCGTCTTTTACTTTATGTTGAGTCGAGTAAACCTATTTCCCTCCATCTCAAGCAAGCATTTGAGTTGTTGTGATCAAACCATTATATTGTGATTTGCTTCATCATGCCTTTACTCTTTCTTGTTTAGTACACAAGTTTTACCTGAATGAATATAGCTTTGAAGTCATCAATGATTAATATGATTGAGTATGCAAGTTTACCATAAGCTTTTAATATGAGAGCGCTGCTCAATAGATGAATATAATCGTTAAATGTTCTCTCGACCAATAACAAAGTTTGCCATCACCAATTATGATTCCTTATGCACCTTTATTTGTGATTACCTTATACTTGTTTCAAGTTGAATTATATGAGGAAGTTGTTTACTATAATGTCTTGTGTGAATGAATATGATGCTTCTTGTCCGTATTTTATTTATCGACTCTTCACTCCATAAACATGTGGACCTGTTTACGAGTTCGGCTTCGCTTGGGGACAAGCGAAGTCTAAGCTGGGGGGAGTTGATACGTCCAATTTGCATCACTATTTTATATCATAATTTGCTGTTATTCATTGATATATTTCATATTGGGACACAATACTTATGTTATTTCATCTATTTTGCATGTTTCATGATTATTTGGAGATCGAGCACTGGAGCCAGGGATTCTCGCTGGAAAAAGCACCGTCAGGATGCAATATTTCGGAAGATCGATCGTGGAAGGAAGTTTTACGAAACTCCTATTTTTCCGGATGACGGAGGAAGCCGAAGGGGAGCCAGCTGGACCCGGGGTGGGCCCACACCATAGGGTGGCGTGGCCCATGGCTCGGCCGCGCCACCATGTGGTGTGGGGCCCCCTCGGCCTCTTTCGCCTCCTTTTCTTCGCGAAACCCTTCGTCCCGAAGACCTAAGCCACAGAGGAATCCTCACGAAGGGTTACGGCCGCCTCGCGGGGCGGAGAACACCGTAGAGAAAAGAGCTCTCCGGCGGGCAGGAATCCGCCGGGGAAATTCCCTCCCGGAGGGGGAAATCGACGCCATCGTCACCGCCATCGAGCTGGGCATCATCTCCATCACCATCATCATCATCTCCACCATCATCACCACCATCTCCTCCGCAGCACCTCGTCACCGCTGTAGCAGTTTGGGTTTGATCTTGATTGTTTGATAGGGGAAACTCTACTTGTTGTTTATGCTATTGAGTGAAACCATTGAACCAAGGTCTATGTTCAGATTGTTATTCATCATCATATCACCTCTGATCATGTTCCATATGATGTCTCGTGAGTAGTTTGTTTAGTTCTTGAGGACATGGGTGAAGTCTAAATGTTAGTAGTGAACTATGGTTGAGTAATATTCAATGTTATGATATTTAAGTTGTGGTGTTATTCTTCTAGTGGTGTCGTGTGAACGTCGACTACACGACACTTCACCATTTATGGGCCTAGGGGAATGCATCTTGTACTCGTTTGCCAATTGCGGGGTTGCCGGAGTGACGAAACCTAAACCCCGTTGGTATATCGATGCAGGAGGGATCGCAGGATCTCGAGTTTAAGGCTGTGGTTAAATTTATCTTAATTACTTTCTTGTAGTTGCGGATGCTTGCAAGGGGTATAATCACAAGTATGTATTAGTCCTAGGAAGGGCGGTACATTAGCACAGGTTCACCCACACAACACTTATCAAAACAATGAAGATTAATCAGTCGTATGTAGCGAAAGCACTAGACTAAAATCCCGTGTGTCCTCGAGAACGTTTGGTCATTATAAGTAAACAAACCGGCTTGTCCTTTGTGCTAAAAAGGATTGGGCCACTCGCTGCAATTATTTCTCTCGCATTTTACTTACTCGTACTTTATTCATCCGTTACATGACAAAACCCCCTGAATACTTGTTTGTGAGCATTTACAGTGAATCCTTCATCAAAACTGCCTGTCAACACCTTCTGCTCCTCGTTGGGATCGACATTCTTACTTATCGAAGATACTACGATACACCCCCTATACTTGTGGGTCATCAATTTATAATCATAGTTTATACCTGACTCTCTATCTTTGTCGTTCTCCCATCCTTCAGTATTCTCCTGGATCCGATCTAGAAGGTCCCTTTTAAACTCTTCTTTGTTGCGTGTAAATGATCCAGAACAAGAAGTATCCAGCAAGGTCTTATCTTGAAAAGACAGTCTTGCATAGAAATTATCAATAATAATATTACCAGGAAGCTCATGAATGGGGCATTTGAGCATTAAAGACTTCAATCTCCCCCATGCTTGGGCAATACTCTCTCCATCATGAGGCCGGAAATTATATATGCGGTTCCGATCTTTGTGAATTTCACTTGGAGGATAGAATTTAGAATAAAATAAAGGCACAATGTCCTCCCAATCAAGAGAATCCCTATTCTTCAGCAATTTATACCAGTGCGCTGCTTTACCAGACAGCGATATAGAGAATAGTTTCTTCCTAACTTCATCCATAGCAATACCTGCACATTTGAATAACCCGCATAATTCATGTAAAAACATTAAATGATCACCGGGATGGACAGCTTCCATCCCCTTCATAGCGGTTATCCACAACACGTTCAATAATTTTCATAGGTATTTTGTATGGAACCTCTTTCTCACCTGGCGCCTCATCCACTACCTTTGCAGTAGTAGTAGATTTTCAAAAGAGGAATTCAAGAGAAGACCTCTCCATAATGAATTATAGCAGCAGGCAGAAATAAAAACAGCACATACAGTAAAGGTTTCCCTTACCAATTCCACTTACCAATAGCGCTTCACTCCCCGGCAACGGCGCCAGAAAATAGTCTTGATGACCCACAAGTATACGGGGTGTATCGTAGTATTTTCGATAAATAAGAGTGTCGAACCCAACGAGGAGCAGAAGGTGTTGACAAGCAGTTTCGATGAAGGATTCACCGTAAATGCTCACAGACAAGTATTCAGGGGGTTTTGATATAGCAGATGAATAAAGTACAAGTAAGTAAAGTGCGAGAGAAATAATTGCAGCGAGTGGCCCAATCCTTTTTAGCACAAAGGACAAGCCGGTTTGTTTACTTATAATGACCAAACGTTCTTGAGGACACACGGGAATTTAGTCTAGCGCTTTCACTTCATATAGCTGATTAATCTTCATTGTTTTGATAAGTGTTGTGTGGGTGAACCTATGCTAATGCACCGCCCTTCCTAGGACTAATACATACTTGTGATTATACCCCTTGCAAGCATCCGTAACTACAAGAAAGTAATTAAGATAAATCTAACCACAGCCTTCAACTCTAAGATCCTGCTATCCCTCCTGCATCGATATACCAACGGGGGTTCAGGTTTCTGTCACTCCGGCAACCCCGCAATTAGCAAACGAATACAAGATGTATTCCCCTAGGCCCATAAAGGTGAAGTATCATGTAGTCGACGTTCACATGACACCACTAGAAGAATAACACCACAACTTAAATATCATAACATTGAATATTACCCAACATAATTCACTACTAACATTTAGACTTCACCCATGTCCTCAAGAACTAAACGAACTACTCACGAGACATCATATGGAACATGATCAGAGGTGATATGATGATGAATAACAATCTGAACATAAACCTTGGTTCAATGGTTTCACTCAATAGCATCAATAACAAGTAGTAATCAATACCGGGAGAGTTTCCCCTATCAAACAATCAAGATTCAACCCTAGATGTTACAACGGTGACGAGGTGCAGCGGTGGAGATGGCGGTGATGATGATGGAGATGATGGTGATGATGACCCCAATGATGTCCAGCTCGATGACGGTGACGATGGCGTCGATTTCCCCCTTCGGGAGGGAATTTCCCCGACGGATTTCAGCCTGCCGGAGAGCTCTTTTCTCTCTGGTGTTTTCCGCCCCGCAGAGGCGACTGTGTCTCTTCGCGATTATCCCCTGGAGCTTAGGTTTTCGGGACGAAGAAGTACGCGAAGGAGAGGAGGCCAGAGGGGGCTATGGGCCCCCTCCCCACAAGGCGGCGTGGCCAGGGCTGGGCCCGCACCGGCCTATGGGGGGGCCATGGCGGCCCTCCTCGGCTCCTCCTTTTGGCTCTCTCCGTCTTCTGGAAAAATAAGATTTTCCGTGTAATTTCCGTCAATTGCTGATCTTCCGAAATATTGCATTCTGACGGTACTTTTTCCAGCAGAATCCTGACTCCGGTGTGCGATTCTCCAATCATCATGAAACATGCAAAATAGATGAAATAACATAAGTATCATCTCTAAATATGAAAAGATATCAATGAATAACAGTAAATTATGATATAAAATAGTGATGCAAAATGGACGTATCAGCCTTCGCCATTGTTAATGCCACCACGCACAAGACTCACCAGGCACAGCACTCCGGAATCCAAGATGGCGACGCAAGATCTGGAGTGGGAAAGATCCAAGATTTCCAATCAGGACATCAACCTGATGAAGAAGCTTGGGTTGATGAAGAAAAAAAACGCGTTGCACTTCCCCAGCGAGGAAAGCTATCCGTGGCCTCCTATCCAGTATCGGTTTAGTTTCATTGACCATCTTATCCGCGGCCTCTCTGCCCCCATTCATGACTTCCTCCGCGGTCTGCTTTTTGTGTACGGGTTGCAGCTTCATCAGCTGACTCCCAATTCCATCATCCATGTCTCTATTTTCATTACTCTCGCGAATTCTTCCTCGGAGTCCATCCTAATTGGGCTCTGTGGAAGCGCATCTTCTGCCTCCGCCGTAATGGCTCCCACAACATCGCCTACAACATAGGCGGTGTTGTCATTTGTGTTCGCCCTGATGTCGAGTACTTTGACGTCAAATTCCCCGACTCCGTCCAAGGGTGGCGCAAAAGATGGTTGTACGTCCGCGAAGAATGCGCCGACTCGGTGGAGTATAACATTGCTCCTTTCGATGGAGGTGCCGAAATTCTTCGCCGCCGATCCTGGGACGCGGAAGCCACCGAAGAAGAAAAAACGGCGATAGAGGCACTGATGTCCCGTATCGACGAGCTTCAAAATACCCGCGGCAAGGAACTGTCGGGTATCCAAATTACAACATATTTCCTTAGGATTAGGGTCCAGCCTCTGCAGGCTCGCAAAAACCCCCTTTGGATGTATGCTGGCGAGGAAGATGTCGAGCGGCTCTCCGAAGATCTCGAAGTGAAGGACTTGGAGAAGCTTGTCTGAAGAATCTCCTCGCTTAGCAAAAAGGACGCCGTTCCATCCACCTGTCGCGTGGAGCCGTATAGCGGTGCCAACGCCCTCCCCAAGGTAAATTTTTATCCTTCCGAGTTTTTAGTATTTGTCGACTACTATTTTTTATGGCATCCTTTGTATAACCTATTGTTGACATATCTTTCCCTTGTAGAAACATAAAGTCCTAGCTTCTCTTCCTCCTCTTCCTGAAGGCGGGGAAGTCGAAAAACGGACCTTGAGATAAAAATGCATCTGACACGGTCCGTTCATCATATCTTCGGGAGATATATATGGTCTCTGGAACCTTGGTCCATTATTTTGTCTATTGTTACGGGAGTCGTCTCCATTGTCGCCTTGCTGCTCGCTACTCCTCTGATAATCATCTCGATTGTTTCCTCCAGGCTTTGCTCGAAATCCAGCCGATATTTGGCCAGGAGCATCATAACTCGAGATCTGTCGAGAGAATCGTCGTCTATTTTAAAATTCCGACTGCGGTCCTCCTCTGGCGACCTATGTCGCTTGTTGTGAACAGCATCTTCTCCATCTGCCCACCTATTCGCTATTTCCATTAATGCTGATATTGTCCTTGGGTTGGTTCTCCCCAAATCTTCGACAAAATCTCTCCGTCGAATTCCTGCCACAAACGCATCTATTGCTCTCTCGTCAGATATGTTCTCTACCGAGTTTTTGATAATATTCCACCTCTGGATGTAATTTCTCATTGATTCATCATACTTCTGCCTGCAAGCCCTCAACTCTTCTAGTGATGCGGGTTTTTTGCATGTGGATCGGAAATTCTTCACAAAGATGTCCTCGAAACTATCCCAACTGTCGATGGACCCCGGAGGCAACTTCTTTATCCATGATCGTGCGGCTCCACTCAAGTGTACTTGGATGCTCTGCATGGCTGTTGCTCTGGTTCCACCTATCAGCTTCACCGTCTCGAGATAATCAACTAGCCAATCCTCAGGATCTTGTAAACCGTCGAATTTTTTGAAATTATCGGGTAGCTTAAATCCTGACGGGACTCGAGTTTTTCGGACTCGTATCGTAAAGCACGGAAGTCCACACATATCTTCTTCATCGACTTCTGGTGAATGCCGACGTTCCCTTCTATCCTGTCGCGCTCTATCCACCCTTGCCTGAGTCGCTGCATCTCTTGCCCCACTTGCTCTCGGGGGATCTTGAACTGCTGCAGTAGGTCGCGGGCTATTTTGCCTTGCAGATCCTTCGGGAGATGTAGTTACGAATGTTGTTCCCATGGCTCCAACTCCTGCCATGGCCATGTTATACAATGCTTCTCTTGGATCTCCAGGAGGTGGCCTGGATGTGAGGATGAAAGCTTGTGTCGCCATGTACCCAGCTTCTGGTGTTTTAGGAATAATATTCCCCCTCGTGTCTATTGACATAAAAGACATGTCGAGGTTTTGAACTAAATTTTCTCTGTCAGCCTCAGGTATGTTTTGCGTACCGAGATCTTGATCTGTTTCGAGCTTCTCTGTGACTATCTCCCGAAGTTCCTGATTGTCGGCTTAACTCCGCCCTTCGCCTGCTTGACGCGGAAGCCGCCTCCCTTCTTCTATTCAGGTCAGCTGTCTGTTTTTCCAATTCTCTTCCAACGCGGGTGACGTGGGCATTACCCTTCGGGTAACCAATGTTGCCCTACCCTGTATTCCCTAGTTGGAGGCCCATGAAGGCACTCGACGGCAAGATGGGCCACTAGGGCGGTGCAACGGAAGATTCCTTGAAGTACAAGACGCGGAAGGAGCCGAACAAGGAAAGTCCAGAGATAGATCTACTGTAAACCTAGTCGTACCCGATTAAGCCTCTCGAGACCTGGCCTCCTATATAAAGGCCAGGAGAGGGGCTGTCGAGGAACACGATCAATCTTAGCAATCTTAGCCAACAAAAGCTTAAAGCTAGGTCACCTTAGCGCTTAGCCAACTCGACAAGATCTCAGCCGAACTATTCGGCACCCCATTGTAACCCATTATCATCATAATCAAGAACAGACAGGCAGGACGTAAGGGTTTTACCTCATCGAGGGCCCCGAACCTGGGTAAAACGCTCTCCCCGCTTGTCTGTGAACCGATGTCTCGTGTCGCCTTGCGGGATTCCATCAACCCTAAGCCCCTATCGGAGGGCATTGCCGAGGAGCACCCTCGACAATTGGCGCCGTCTGTGGGAACCCTGTCGGCACAAGATCGGTCATCGGTAGATCCAATCATGACACCGGCGACTTCACCGGCAACTTCACCAGCAACTTCATCGACACCGTCATCACCGAACCTGCGAAGCCCGATTCGGTTCGGCTCCTACGAGTTCACCCCGCACAGCGATTCCTCCCGCTCAAACTTCTCAGATCTACAAGGAAACATGGAGATGACCTTCGGCAGCGACCACTACAACGTCAACGCGGAGGGAATCCTTCGACTGCTGGAATCGCCCACTTCTAGATCGACAAATCCAAGCGCGTCATCATCACTCGACCTTTCGGCTGGTCTGACAGGCTCGATAAGTTCGCCCGCACCCTCGACTCCTCGTTCCGTGTCTTCCATGTCGGTAGGATCCGACGATCCCACATCTTCGGAGTTAACCTCGTACTACTGCTTGAACTGCGACACCAGGCACGGGCTGGGATCGAGCGACACGCCGTTCATCTGCAATGCCCAATATTCATCGGGAGAGGACAGTATCGACAGCATCGTCCAAGGAACCACCCGAAGAACGGCACACCATCAGGTTTATGTCGCCAATAACACAGGAAACACAAGGCACAGGGGAAACGGAGACCATACTCCTCGTTCCAGTAGACGGGCGAGTTTCGAAAACAGCGCCAAGCAACCACGACAGCCGACTACACTATCGCGGACGAGGAGTGGGCAGCCGCCAGTGGCAGCAAGACTCAACAACACACCGCTCCCCACAGGAACCTCGGTTGGAACCATCAATGCTTATCGCTCTATACTAGAGAAAAATCGGGAGCACCTGTCGAAGGAACAAGCCACCCTCGAGAGACGCCTATCTGCGGCAGATCGATCCAGTGAACGGCGAAGAGGCTCGCAGGCGAGCGCCTCTCGAAATACCCAAGGGGCAGGCAAGCACCGGTCGAGGTTATCCAGGCTTTCGGAAGATGACGCCAGAAAAATCACGTCGAACCTGACCAAGTCCTTTATGACTACGGACACCGCAGGCATGCCACGGCCGAAAACCGTTGCAGGAGCAACTTCCAACCTTGCTGCGTACCTCATCAACCAGCGCCCTGAAGGGTCCATGGCTCAAGCTCATAGAGGCGTGATACGTCTCCGACGTATCGATAATTTCTTATGTTCCATGCCACATTATTGATGATATCTACATGTTTTATACATACTTTATGTCATAATTATGCGTTTTCTGGAACTAACCTATTGCCGAGATGCCGAAGGGCCGCTCTCGTTTTCTGCTGTTTTTGCTTTCGTAAATCCTAGTAAGGAAATATTCTCGAAATCGGACGAAATCAACACCGAAGATCTTAGAATCCCCGGGAGCTTCCGAACACCCGAGAACCGTCGGAGAGGGGCCACAGGGGGCCCACACATGGTGGCGGCGCGCCCGGAGGGGGCGCGCCGCCCTAGTGTCCGGTGGCCCTGCACCCCTCCGACCTTGCCCTTCCGCCTATTTAAAGCCTCCGTCGCGAAAACCCCGACACGTTCGACGAAACCAGAGAAAACCTTCCGGAGCCACCGCCATCGCGAAGCCAAGATCCGGGGGACAGGAGTCTCCGTTCCGGCACGCCGCCGGACGGGGAACTGCCCCCGGAAGGCTCCTCCATCGACACCACCGCCATCTTCATCAACGCTGCTGTCTCCCATGAGGAGGGAGTAGTTCTCCATCGAGGCTCGGGGCTGTACCGGTAGCTATGTGGTTAATCTCTCTCCTATATACTTCAATACAATAATCTCATGAGCTGCCTTACATGATTGAGATTCATATGATGATGCTTGTAATCTAGATGTCATTATGCTAGTCAAGTGGGTTTTACTTATGTGATCTCCGGAGACTCCTTGTCCCACGTGTGTAAAGGTGACAAGTGTGTGCACCGTGTGGGTCTCTTAGGCTATATTTCACGTAATACTTATTCACTCGTTATGAATGGCATAGTGAAGTGCTTATTTATATCTCTTTATGATTGCAATGTGTTTTGTATCACAATTTATCCGTGTGCTACTCTAGTGATGTTATTAAAGTAGTTTATTCCTCATGCACGGTGTAATGGTGACAGTGTGTGCATCGTGTAGTACTTGGTGTAGGCTATGATTGTGATCTCTTGTAGATTATGAAGTTAACTATTGCTATGGTGGTATTGATGTGATCTATGCCTCCTTTCGTAGCGTGAAGGTGACAGTGTGCATGCTATGTTAGTACTTGGTTTGGTTATGTTGATTTGTCATGCACTCTAAGGTTATTTAAATATGAACATCGAATATTGTGGAGCTTGTTAACTCCGGCATTGAGGGTTCGTGTAATCCTACACAATTAGTGGTGTTCATCATCCAACAAGAGAGTGTAGAGTCTAGCATCTATCTATTTATTCTGTTATGTGATCAATGTTGAGAGTGTCCACTAGTGAAAGTATGATCCCTAGGCCTTGTTCCTAAATATCGCTACCGCTGCTTGTTTACTCGTTTTACTCGCATCTTTACTTCCCGCAATATTACTACCATCAACCACACGCCAGACAAGCACTTTTCCGGCACCGTTACTACTCGCTCATATATATTCATACCACCTGTATTTCACTATCTCTTCGCCGAACTAGTGCACCTATTAGGTGTGTTGGGGACACAAGAGACTTCTTGCTTTGTGGTTGCAGTGGTTGCATGAGAGGGATATCTTTGACCTCTTCCTCCCCGAGTTCGATAAACCTTGGGTGATCCACTTAAGGGAAACTTGCTGCTGTTCTACAAACCTCTGCTCTTGGAGGCCCAACACTGTCTACAAGAATAGAAGCACCCGTAGACATCAAGCACTTTTCTGGCACCGTTGCCGGGGATGAAAGGCAAAAGGCACTCATACTCCGGTCCCAGGTAAAGTACTTTTCTTTTGCCATTGTGTGTGTGCTCGAAGCTATTTCCTTTAGATCCTGCAATTGCATCTTTTTGTTTCTTGTTTACACTAGTTTGGCATAATGGACAACAATGAGCTTCTTATTCTATTTCCTGATTTAAGACATGGATGGTTTGATGCGAAAATTAAAAAACCCATGGAACATATTAGTATGAACACTTTGAATACCATTGTTGCTAATGATATGGAAAATTCTAAGCTTGGGGAAGCTGGTTTTGATGAGTATGATCTTTTTAGTCCCCCAAGCATTGAGGAGAAAATTTACTTTGATGATACTTTGCCTCCTATTTATGATGATTATAATGATAGTAGTCTTTTAGTACCGCCTGTTATGGAGGATAAATTTGATTATGATTACAATATGCCTCCTATATTTGATGATGAGAATAATAATGATAGCTACTTTGTTGAATTTTCTCCCACTACAACTAATAAAATTGATTATGCCTATGTGGAGAGTAATAATTTTATGCATGAGACTCATGATAAGAATGCTTTATGTGATAGTTATATTGTTGAGTTTGCTCATGTTGCTACTGAAAGTTATTATGAGAGAGGAAAATGTGGTTGTAGAAATTTTCATGTTACTAAAATGCCTCTCTATGTGCTGAAATTTTTGAAGCTACACTTGTTCTATCTTCCTATACTTGTTACTTTGCTCCTCATGAACTTGTTTATTTACAAGATTCCTATGCATAGGAAGCATGTTAGACTTAATTTTTTTTTGAATTTGCCTCTTGATGCTCTCTTTTGCTTCAACCCTTATTTCTTGGGAGTGCATCATTAAAACTGCTGAGCCCATCTTAATGGCTATAAAGAAAGAACTTCTTGGGAGATAACCCATGTGTTTATTTTGCTACAGTACTTTTATTTTGTATTTGAGTCTTAGAAGTTGTTACTACTGTAGCAACCTCTCCTTATCTTATTTTTATCGCATTGTTGTGCCAAGTAAAGTCTTTGATAGTAAGGTTCATACTAGATTTGGATTACTGCGCAGAAACAGATTTCTTGCTGTCACGAATCTGGGCCTAATTCTCCGTAGGTAACTCAGAAAATTATGCCAATTTACGTGAGTGATCCTCGGATATGTACGCAACTTTCATTCAATTTGAGCATTTTCATTTGAGCAAGTCTGGTGCCTCAATAAAATTCGTCTTTACGGACCGTTCTGTTTTGACAGATTCTGCCTTTTATTTCGCATTGCTTCTTTTGCTATGTTGGATGGATTTCTTTGTTCCATTGACTTCCAAGTAGCTTTGGGCAATGTCCAGAAGTGTTAAGAATGATTGTGTCACCTCTGAACATGTGAATTTTTGATTATGCACTAACCCTCTAATGAGTTTGTTTCGAGTTTGGTGTGGAGGAAGTTTTCAAGGGTCAAGAGAGGAGGATGATATACTATGATCAAGAAGAGTGAAGAGTCTAAGCTTGGGGATGCCCCCATGGTTCATCCCTGCATATTTCAAGAAGACTCGAGCGTCTAAGCTTGGGGATGCCCAAGGCATCCCCTTCTTCATCGACAAATTATCAGGTTCCTTCTCTTGAAACTATATTTTTATTCGGTCACATCTTATGTACTTTACTTGGAGCGTCTCGTTTGTTTTTGTTTTTGTTTGAATAAATGCTTGTGTGGGAGAGAGACACGCTCCGCTGGTTCGTATGAACACATGTGTTCTTAGCTTTTAATGTTCATGGCGAAGGTTGAAACTCGCTTCGTTCATTGTTATATGGTTGGAAACGGAAAATGCTACATGTAGTAATTGGTAAAATGTCTTGGATAATGTGATACTTGGCAATTGTTGTGCTCATGTTTAAGCTCTTGCATCATATACTTTGCACCCATTAATGAAGAAATACATAGAGCTTGCTAAAATTTGGTTTGCATAATTGGTCTCTCTAAAGTCTAGATAATTTCTAGTATTGAGTTTTGAACAACAAGGAAGACGGTGTAGAGTCTTATAATGTTTACAATATGTCTTTTATGTGAGTTTTGCTGCACCGGTTCATCCTTGTGTTTGTTTCAAATAAACTTGCTAGCCTAAACCTTGTATCGAGAGGGAATACTTCTCATGCATCCAAAATCCTTGAGCCAACCACTATGCCATTTGTGTCCACCATACCTACCTACTACATGGTATTTCTCCGCCATCCCAAAGTAAATTGCTTGAGTGCTACCTTTAAATAATTCAAAATTTATCACCTCTTATTTGTGTCAATGTTTTATAGCTCATGAGGAAGTATGTGGTGTTTATCTTTCGATCTTGTCATTTACTTCGGACAGACTTTCACCAATGGACTAGTGGCTCATCCGCTTATCCAATAATTTTGCAAAAAGAGCTGGCAATGGGGTGCCCAACCCCAATTAATTAACTTGCATTAATAATTCTCTTCACATGTTTTGCTCTGATCTATCAGTAAGCAACTTAATTTTGCAAATAGACACTCCTCCATGGTATGTGAATGTTGGAAGGCACCCGAGGATTCGGTTAGCCATGGCTTGTGTAAGCAAAAGGTTGGGAGGAGTGTCATCCATAAATAAAGAAAAACTAAACTAAAGTACATGTGTAAACAAAAGAGAAGAGGGATGATCTACCTTGCTGGTAGAGATAACGTCCTTCATGGGAGCCGCTCTTGAAAGTCTGGTTGATAAGGTGGTTAGAGTGCCCACTACCATTCGTTGACAACAACAAACACCTCTCAAAATTTTACTTTTATGCTCTCTTTATGTTTTCAAAACCAAAGCTCTAGCACAAATATAGCAATCAATGCTTCCTCTCGCGAAGGGCCTTTCTTTTACTTTTATGTTGAGTCAGTTCACCTATCTCTCTCCACCTCAAGAAGCAAACACTTGTGTGAACTGTGCATTGATTCCTACATACTTGCATATTGCACTTGTTATATTACTCTATGTTGACAATTATCCATGAGATATACATGTTATAAGTTGAAAGCAACCGCTGAAACTTAATCTTCCTTTGTGTTGCTTCAATACCTTTACTTTGATTTATTGCTTTATGAGTTAACTCTTATGCAAGACTTATTGATGCTTGTCTTGAAAGTACTATTCATGAAAAGTCTTTGCTTTATGATTCAGTTGTTTACTCATGTAATTACCATTGTTTTGATCGCTGCATTCATTACATATGTTTACAATAGTATGATCAAGGTTATGATGGCATGTCACTCCAGAAATTATCTTTGTTATCGTTTACCTGCTCGGGACGAGCGAAACTAAGCTTGGGGATGCCGATACGTCTCCGACGTATCGATAATTTCTTATGTTCCATGCCACATTATTGATGATATCTACATGTTTTATACATACTTTATGTCATAATTATGCGTTTTCCGGAACTAACCTATTGACGAGATGCCGAAGGGCCGTTCTCGTTTTCTGCTGTTTTTGGTTTCAGAAATCCTAGTAAGGAAATATTCTCGGAATCGGACGAAATCAACACCGAAGATCTTAGAATCCCCGGGAGCTTCCGAACACCCGAGAACCGTCGGAGAGGGGCCACCGGGGCCCACACATGGTGGCGGCGCGGCCCAGGAGGGGGCGCGCCGCCCTATTGTCCGGTGGCCCCGGACCCTCCTCGACCTTGCCCTTCCGCCTATTTAAAGCCTCCGTCGCGAAAACCCCGACACGTTCGACGAAACCAGAGAAAACCTTCCGCAGCCGCCGCCATCGCGAAGCCAAGATCCGGGGGACAGGAGTCTCCTGTTCCGGCACGCCGCCGGACGGGGAAGTGCCCCCGGAAGGCTCCTCCATCGACACCACCGCCATCTTCATCAACGCCGCTGTCTCCCATGAGGAGGGAGTAGTTCTCCATCGAGGCTCGGGGCTGTACCGGTAGCTATGTGGTTAATCTCTCTCCTATGTACTTCAATACAATAATCTCATGAGCTGCCTTACATGATTGAGATTCATATGATGATGCTTGTAATCTAGATGTCATTATGCTAGTCAAGTGGGTTTTACTTATGTGATCTCCGTGAGACTCCTTGTCCCACGTGTGTAAAGGTGACAGTGTGTGCACCGTGTGGGTCTCTTAGGCTATATTTCACAGAATACTTATTCACTGTTATGAATGGCATAGTGAAGTAATTATTTATATCTCTTTATGATTGCAATGTGTTTTGTATCACAATTTATCTGTGTGCTACTCTAGTGATGTTATTAAAGTAGTTTATTCCTCCCGCACGGTGTAATGGTGACAGTGTGTGCATCGTGTAGTACTTGGCGTAGGCTATGATTGTGATCTCTTGTAGATTATGAAGTTAACTATTGCTATGATGGTATTGATGTGATCTATGCCTCCTTTCGTAGCGTGAAGGTGACAAGTGTGCATGCTATGTTAGTACTTGGTTTGGTTATGTTGATCCGTCATGCACTCTAAGGTTATTTAAATATGAACATCGAATATTGTGGAGCTTGTTAACCCCGGCATTGAGGGTTCGTGTAATCCTACACAGTTAGTGGTGTTCATCATCCAACAAGAGAGTGTAGAGTCTAGCATCTATCTATTTATTCTCGTTATGTGATCAATGTTGAGAGTGTCCACTAGTGAAAGTATGATCCCTAGGCCTTGTTCCTAAATATCGCTATCGCTGCTTGTTTACTGTTTTACTGCATCTTTACTTCCTGCAATATTACTACCATCAACCACACGCCAGCAAGCACTTTTCTGGCGCCGTTACTACTGCTCATATATATTCATACCACCTGTATTTCACTATCTCTTCGCCGAACTAGTGCACCTATTAGGTGTGTTGGGGACACAAGAGACTTCTTGCTTTGTGGTTGCAGGGTTGCATGAGAGGGATATCTTTGACCTCTTCCTCCCTGAGTTCGATAAACCTTGGGTGATCCACTTAAGGGAAACTTGCTGCTGTTCTACAAACCTCTGCTCTTGGAGGCCCAACACTGTCTACAAGAATAGAAGCACCCGTAGACATCAAGGCGCCCTGGAAAGTCTCGCGATACTATGGAATAATCTAGTTCCACAAAAGGAAAAGACCACGCTGCAGGGTAGTGGCTCAAAGCATCATGCGAGAGACGCTCGGGATGAAATCACCCAGAGCAGGATCGACAAAGCAAGGCGACAACGCGCCGCTAGGAAGGAGAATGACAGTGATTCTTCGGACGAGGATCAGGAGTACGACGGCGAGCTCAGGGGAGCCGACTGTTTAAGTCACAAAATCCGCGAAGCAATGCCGCCCAAAAAGTTCAAGCCCACTCCTACCGATGCTGCCAAATACGATGGGCAACAGAGCCAAGATCTTGGATAGACGACTACTTGCAGACTGTAATTCTGCATAAGGGGAACCAGATAGCAGCAATGCAGTGCTTGCAGCTTTACCTCAAAGATTCAGCACGAGCCTGGCTAAGGGGACTGCCGAAGGGTTCCATCAAATCATGGGACGACCTAGTAGACGCCTTCGTTGCCAATTTCCAAGCAACGTACAAGAGACCCGTCGGGATTGAAGAGTTACGGAATTGCCAGCAGAAGCAGAGGGAGTCGATGCGCTCATACATCGGGAGATTCACCAAACTCCTAAATGCTGCCGAAGATGTATCCGTCGACAGAGCAATCGACACTTTTAGCGATGGCGTCCGGCGAGAAAGCTACATAGAAGAGCTCGGGCGCAAAAAGCCAAAAACCATAACCAAGTTAATGGAAATCGCCAACAGCTGGGCTGATGGTGAGGACAACGTGCGAAGGCCACGGCAGCGCAGTGACGACGAAGACGATGACCACCCGAAGCACGACTCGGGTGGCCGAAGGGATCGCCACAAGAGAAGGAAGAACCGCAACTACGATGACAACAACCTGGTAGCTGCAGGGTACTCTGATCGGCAGGACGATCGATATGATGAAAGAAGAGACGATCGACAGGACGGCAATCGGAACAACTCTGGGAACCGTGGCAATTATAAACCACGGCAGCAGAGGACTCCCGAACTGCCCTACGCTGAGCAGATCAACGCTCCCTGTTACTTGCACTCGTACACCGATTCTAAGGACGACAAAATAAAGTCAAGCCACTTACTCAGGGACTGTCGGCAGTTCATTGACATGCACAAACTCATCCAGCAGGGAGGACAGCAACCGCTGCCACCACCACCACCTCCACCACAGCATCAAGTCCAGCAGGCTCAACCTCATCAACCCAACGAGGCGTTTCCACCACCACGGGGGCAGATGAGCATGATCCACAGGACAGGCGTCTCGAGAAGAGAGATGAAGAAGCTCACCCGAGAGATTAACCTGGCAGAAAGCATCGTGGCGAACATCCCCGAGTATGTCGAGTGGTCCTCTCAGAACATTACGTTCAGTCGAGCAGATCACCCGATGACCATACCAAAACCAGGGCACGCTGCCTTAGTAGTCGAAGCACAAATCGGGGGGTTTAAGATGAGCAAAGTTTTCATGGATGGTGGAAGCGGGTTAAACCTGATATTCGTCGATACAATCAAAAGTATGGGGATCACCATGAGGATGCTAGAAGAAACAGACACTTGCTTCCATGGGATCCTTCCAACCGCACCGGGCTACTCTCTTGGCAAAGTTTACCTGAACGTCGTCTTCGGCAAAACCGACAATTTCAGGAAGGAGAAGATCGAGTTTGAAGTAGTGAACTGGGAGTCACAGTATCATGCTATACTCGGGAGACCAGCTTATGCCAAGTTCATGGCTGTGCCGCACTATGCATACCTCAAGCTGAAAATGCCTGGGAACAACGGGACAAACATCACAGTCTATGGAAGTTTTTCACGCTCGGACAATTGTGATCGCGACTTTCAAAGGATTGCTGCAAAGTTTGGGCCACAACGAGAAATTGTCGACCCTCTGCCCAAGCTGTCGATACGTGAAATCAAGTTGGAAAAACATGTCAGGGAAACCAAAAAGAAGCCAGCCGACCTTGCTCTTGAAGCTTCGGCAGCAGAAGCTTCGGCAGCAGAAGCTTCGGCAGCGAAAGCCTTGGCACCAAAAGTTTCGGCAGCTGATGGCATAGAAGGCACAGGAGACAGCAAGACGCTGGCAATCATTGCCCAGACCCCTGGTGAAGTCAACAACGCCGCAGCAACCACTAACGTGGTGAAAAAGCCAGAAGATGAGAAGAACCCCTTCCTTGCTTAAGCAATTTATTAGCGTTAATTTTTTCCCTTTATATAAACAGGGCCTTCCTTTTTCGGCCTCTAGTCTTGTGCTTACCTTATTAATGAGAACCTAAGTTTCGATCCTTTGTTAAGCAATGCAGTACTTCAAAACGTCTAAGCCGCATCACCAGTACGCGGCAGAACAACGTGCGTCAAAATAAAAGCCTCTACGAGTGCTAAAAGATACAAAGCAAACAAGGATGTTAATCCTTCCCTCAGCTATAGATGCCTCTACGAGTGCCGAAAATAGCAAGAGTTTGGAAATACATATAAACACAACCCACGTTCGATATTTTATTTATGGAAATATCAATGAACAACGGGATCATCGGCAGAACCACTACACCCGAAATATTCGGGAGTGACTGTCGCAACATACATCGGTTGAAAGCAAAGTTGCACATACAACGGGTTTAGCAAGACCTGCAACACGAGCTGATCACTCAAACGTTTGCTGACCAACGAATACGAAAAATTCTTAAGCGGACAATTAAGATTTGCTCCCTCAAAAAATTGCCAACGGCATCAATACGGTTAAAGTACATATACATGTATCTACGAATAAAAATTCTCGGCTCCACAATCCAAAACACTTGGATGAAGTAGTCAAAGTAACCTATTTACAAAAACAACCCTAATCCATGAAATCACCCTTGTGGAGTTTCTCTTTCCTCAGGTACCTTCGAATGCTCTTCAAGCTTGTCGATAATTATATTGGTAGGAATCAATACCTCCGGATACAAAGTATCGAAGTCACCAACAGCGTTGGCAATAGCAAGCAGATCCGCTGAGGGGTAACGGGCAAGCACAAGGGCAAGCGTCAACCTGGCCCCTGCGAAAACCTGAGCTCGTACCAAGTCTTGAATCTTCTTGGCATTCCCAAACTCAGTCATCAAAGTCAGCAGCGTAGGGGGAACAGCGTTTAAAGGGAACATCGTCTTCCAAACCACCCTCATAGCTTTATAGCACTTGTCGAAGAAGTGGTGGACTTGCTGAACCCGATCCTGAAATTTTGCGACAGCCGAAGCCTTCGAGTGTTCCCGCCAGAAAATCTCTTCGGCTGAAGACAACTGGGTTAAAGCATGCACACGCTCGTGAATCCGTTTGTTCTCTTCCGCACGGTTAAGCGCTATGACTGGCAAAGAAATTAATAGAGGATCAGACAAGGCGTTGTTGAGAAAAGGGCACAGGAATCAAGAAGCTTACAGTTCAAACTCTCGGTAGCTTTATGCAGCTCAGTAAGAGCGTACCGCTCCATTTTGGCTGCAATCTCGCTCTTCTTACTGACAATAGCAGCTAAGGCATAAGTGCTGCGCAGGTCCTTTTCCATCTGAGTGATCCGATCCTTCATAGGCTGGACTCGATCACCTTCAGGAAGAGCACTCGAAGAATCATTGACAAAGGAGGGCACTGGGAAAACCTGCAGGAAACAGCGTTAAAAAGGATGACGGATATGGACAAACTGAGCATCCGAAGTAACTCCCATCGGGAGAAGTGCAAGTAAAAATATCATAACAAAAGGTGTACTAGCAACATTGCCAACACGGAGTTTATTACAGACATAAGTTTTGCAACAGAACAATGTTTCACATCAGCTCGAAGATAAGTTTGTTACAAAAATCAAGGGGCTTGGGTCTGAGTCGATAAACTGGGTCCAGCCGATGACTTCCTTGATGAAACTAGTTCAAGGAGCTGGCGAGCACAAGTAAGGGCAGACGATATAAAGGCGCTTAAGTCAACAAATTGCCCGTCTTGCTCTTTTGACAGCTCCTTAGTCATTTCTTCGATGTCACCCCGTTATCACCAGATTTTGGCTAAATCAGGAGATGGGCCGCGATCAAGATGGGCTTGGAAGATTACACGTGGAAGATCTCTGAAGCGGCCTTGCACGAAGAATTTGGGCTAGATTGCCCGTGTATCTTTAATTATAGTAGATTGTATCGTAGATCAAAAGTTAGAATTTGTCTCGTGCACGGTTAGGTGCACGCCCACATTAGAAAGTCCCCTGGACTATAAATATGTATCCAGGGTTTATGGAATAAACAACAACCAACGTTCAACACAAACAAATCTCGGCGCATCGCCAACTCCTTCGTCTCGAGGGTTTCTCCGGTAAGCACCATGCTGCCTAGATCGCATCTTGCGATCTAGGCAAGCACAAGCCTGCCCACGTTGTTCATGCGTTGCTCGTCGTCGAAGCCTTTTTGATGGCGAGCAACGTAGTTATCTTAGATGTGTTAGGGTTAGCATTGTTCTTCGAATTACATGCTTTCGTTATGCAACCCTTGCACATCTAGCCGCCCTTACACCTATCTCAGGTGTAGGGCGGCACCCCGCTTGATCATAGTTTAGTAGATCTGATCCGTTACGGTTGCTCCTTGTTCATCAAGGATTAGTTTAACATCCGCAATAGTTAGGCCCTACAAAGGGTTGGAGGATCCAGCGGCGTGTAGGGTGACGTTTGCTAGCCCTAGAAAGGATGTTCCGGGGATCAACCTCGTGTTGGTTTTTAGGCCCTGTCTAGGATCGGCTTACGGTCACCGTGCGCGAGCGCGAGGCCCAATCGTGAGTAGGATGATCCGATTATGCGGTGAAAACCCTAAATCGTCGTAGATCTCATTAGCTTTATCTTGATCAAGCAGGACCACCATATATTCGGACACCTTGTACGAATCATGGGTGAATCGGCTCTTTGAGCCGATTCACGAGATAACTCTGAGAGCCGATCGAGGCTCGTATTTAATGTTTACGTGTATGCCATGCAGGAAACTAAGCGAGGCATCATCCACACCTTCCCGACCAGGTATAGGTCAGGTGGCACGCCCTTGCGATAGCATCGGACGTGTGACCAGGGAGGCTTTGCGGGCCGTCGCTCCGAGGGACCGGGGCCGGCCGCAGCCCTAGTTGTTCCCGGCTCTAGTGTGTTGCCCGTCTCTGCCCGCCGGGGGGTTTCGACGTCAACACATTCGCGGCACGCCGGTGGGACAACCTTCGACATCCACCACATCGCCGTCTGCATCCGAGATGGCGGAAAGCACTCCGGTCAAGTACGAGGATCTGCCTGATGAGCTCAAGAAGAAACATGACGAGATCAAGGCAACCCTCGAAGCCGAACTCTTCGGCTCCTTTGAGAAGACCCGTTCGCACGGTAACGAGCTCAATGAAAACACACGTCTGTTGCCTGGCGACAACATGGTGGATCTCAGCCACTCCATATGCAAGCCAGAGTTCCCCTTTGGTGTCAACATGGCAGGGCTTGCAAGCCGCCATGGCAAAGATGAAGCAGAAAGCAGCCACTCCCGTGGCAAGGATAAAGAGGAGGCCGATCCGCGCGACCGGCCCCAAGATGATGACGGACGGTACCTGACAGAGGAGGAAGTGAGAAGCGTGCGGTATCAACGTCCACTTTCCGAGCATCTCCTCAACAAATATGAGCAACAGTACGACCGACGTCGGCGCTACGACGTAGATGATGAGAGAAATTGTCGGTCTGATGCAGAGGACAGGAGGTACCGTCAACATGATAGAAACAACGACGGGTACAATCGTCACGCTGGAGGGAGGTCAAGGGGGCAAGATGACATGGATAAGCACTGGGACTGCCCTTTCTTCAAACATTGCTGGGACTCAGGAATGAGCCGATTGCCAACAATCGAGAACTGCCCAGAATGCAAACAAAGGAAGAAGGATGCCGCTAACGTGTCCGTGTTCAAGCGTCTAGGGCCTCTCCCGCCTCGGAACAAGCATGCTGAGTCCGCTCGGGTGGAAGAACTCGAGGAACTAGAGGATGATGATGAAGAAGACAAATATCATCGGCCCAGGTGGTTCCCTGATGGGCTCAGCCGTTCCCAGAAGCGAAGGGTTCAGCGTCTGCGTGGGTTGGAAGAAGCTGAAAGATTGTACCTGCACACGTTGAGGAAGGCAAGGCCTGATCTGGCTGCGAAGGTTCAGCGAACCCTGGATGAAGAGGGTCGTCCACGGAAAATGGAGTGGCGCCCCAAGCAAAGGAAAGCCGATGATGAAACATCGGCTGGCACAAACATGGTGCTTGTTCTTCCGACGAAGCTTAGTGCTCCACGATTACACGATGCACTCAAGGTGGACGACAGCAAGCGCACCAACAGGATAAAGTCAGAGATTGGGCTGGTTTTATCTACCGGCCTCGAACGAGTAGCAAGAGCACGTCAATGAGCAAACGTGGCGAGGCTGATCCTTGTGATCGGCCCCAAAAAATTTATGAAGGGACATTACAAAACCTTCACCGAGCAAGCAACGTGGAGGCCGATTCCAGCAATCGGCCAAAATTATCCTCACCATCCATTCTGCTCGGGTTCAACTGTAATCCAACAGAGCCGATACCATCAATTCTCTTGACAGAATCGGCTCGGGGGGGGGGGGGCACCCAGGTGGATAAAACACAAGGATATGCAGTAGAAGTGTCTCATCCTTTGGTGATGAGTATTAAAGTATGGGGGCCGATACATAAATCGGCCGTAAAAAATTCAAAAAAAAAAAATTTAAGCACAGCCGATGCGCAGACATCGACTTAAGGATAGAAAGCCGATGCATAGCCATCGACTCAAGAGGTATAACTGTTATAATCAGAGGGTCAATGGAGCAGGAAGTGGGCCACGAAGAGAGACTCTAATGGAAGAATTCCTCAATGGAGTGGTTTAATGGCTCAAATCCTCTCTTCAAGAACAATGCCAAGAGCAGCATGGGTGTGCAGATCAGGTTAAGGGTGGGTTGCATCAGATCCACCAAAGGAGAGGAGCCGATCTGACCTGCAAAGACGAAGAGGTGGACTGAGGAAGCTCGGGGGCAGCTCACTCTGAAGGCTCTCTGCTTTAGGAAGCCGATTTTTGTTGAAATCGGCTGACTCTGCGTTATGATTTGAGGCCAATGGCGGCACATTGGGCTGACTCACTACCGTTCCCGCCTTGACTGAGGCTCGGGGGGCAGCTTGCCCTGAAGGACCCTGTGCTATAGGGAGCCGATTTTGATAAAATCGGCTGGTGCTGCATCATGACTTGGGAACCGATGGTGACACGTTTGGACAGCCCACCGCTGTTCTCGCCTTGATGAAGGCTCGGGGGGCAACTGACTGCGTGGATATTCTCTTCTTAAGAAGCCGATTGAGATTTCATCGGATGGCCCTCCATCATAATCTCGTTTAAGAGGATTGGGCAGGTTTGAAGAATATCACTGAATATCTGAATGTCCAGAGGTATCGGCTTCAGCATCAAGTCGTTTCAGCAGCGGTTCTGGGGCTCTCGTAAAGACATTGATCTGCTTCGTTGTCCGCCAGAGCTCAAGGTCATCGGTTGGAAAAGGCAAAAGGTAGATCGTGAAGGATTGATATGTTAACGTTAGCTTTCGGGCATGGATCAAATTCACGATCACTCCAACGTCAAAGGGATGAAGAATGGGTCATGAGAGACCAATGCGTTGTCATCGGCTCATTAAGCATTGGCTAAGTGAAATCGGCTAAATTAGTATACAAGGAATCGTCAAGATCAAATTAAGGGAAATTCTTCATTGATAGCCAGATTTCTTACACAAAGAGCCAAAATTGCTCTCAGAAGGAGTTGCTAGGGGATACATTGCCCCATCTACTACTGCTGATCCTATTCTAGGGATCCGATCTACGGGCCATTGCTGCCCTCGTCGTCGCCATCATCGCCGCTGTCGGCGCTGCTCCCTGCCGGCTCGTCGTCGCTGCTCCAGCGGCCGCCGGCAGGGCCTTCGTTGTCCTCATCCTCCTCGTCGGCGTCGTCGTCGGCTGTCGAAGTCGCTGAGGTTCCCCGGCCAGGGGCAAAAGCGCTTGGCCGGGGGCTCGTCGGAGGAGCTGTCCTCCTCCTCTTCCTCCTCCTCCTCCTCGGAGGAGGTGAAGTCTGCCCAGGAGAAGCGATCGTCATCGCTCTCCTCCTCCGATGCCCCGTCAGCGAGGAAGCGGAGGTCACTCTCCCCATCAGTTAAGGATTTGTCATCCTCGGACCAGATGGAGGAGTCGTGGTCTTCTTTGTCCCACGCCGTTGGGGCAAGGATGTCATACGCCGCCTGCGTACCCCACTCGGGTGTCGACTCTCGGATGGGAGAGGACACGTAGGAAAGACCCGATGAAGAGGAGGGGGAAGAAGAAGAAGAAGACATGGTGGCAGAGGAGGGCTTTTTGGAAGTGCTAATGCGAAGAGGATGAAGAGGAGAACTGTTCGATGCGGTTAAATAAAAGGAGATGGGGATTTAATTTTCGAGCAGTTTTCGAGGACATGGTGCCAAAACTGTCAAATCATGCAGAGACGTTGGGAAGGCAAGTCGTAATGATGAAGCATACTCGCGACGGTTCCGCTCGCCACGATATGACCCCTCGGAGGAAACAGCAGTGGTTTTGAAATTATCATTACCAAAACCAGGGGGCATGTGTTATCACCAGATTTTGGCTAAATCGGGAGATGGGCCGCGATCAAGATGGGCTTGGAAGATTACACGTGGAAGATCTCCGAAGCGGCCTTGCACGAAGAATTTGGGCTAGATTGCCCGTGTATCTTTAATTATAGTAGATTGTATCGTAGATCAAAAGTTAGAATTTGTCTCGTGCACGGTTAGGTGCACGCCCACATTAGAAAGTCCCCGGACTATAAATATGTATCTAGGGTTTATGGAATAAACAACAACCAACGTTCAACACAAACAAATCTCGGCGCATCGCCAACTCCTTCGTCTCGAGGGTTTCTCCGGTAAGCACCATGCTGCCTAGATCGCATCTTGCGATCTAGGCAGCACAAGCCTGCCCACGTTGTTCATGCGTTGCTCGTGCTGAAGCCTTTTTGATGGCGAGCAACATAGTTATCTTAGATGTGTTAGGGTTAGCATTGTTCTTCGAATTACATGCTTTCGTTATGCAACCCTTGCACATCTAGCCGCCCTTACACCTATCTCAGGTGTAGGGGCGGCACCCCGCTTGATCATAGTTTAGTAGATCTGATCCGTTACGGTTGCTCCTTGTTCATCAAGGATTAGTTTAACATCCGCAATAGTTAGGCCCTACAAAGGGTTGGAGGATCCAGCGGCGTGTAGGGTGACGTTTGCTAGCCCTAGAAAGGATGTTCCGGGGATCAACCTCGTGTTGGTTTTTAGGCCCCGTCTAGGATCGGCATTACGGTCACCGTGCGCGAGCGCGAGGCCCAATCGTGAGTAGGATGATCCGATTATGCGGTGAAAACCCTAAATCGTCGTAGATCTCATTAGCTTTATCTTGATCAAGCAGGACCACCATATATTCGGACACCTTGTACGAATCATGGGTGGATCGGCTCTTTGAGCCGATTCACGGGATAACTCGAGAGCCGATCGAGGCTCGTATTTAATGTTTACGTGTATGCCATGCGGGAAACTAAGCGAGGCATCATCCACACCTTCCTGACCAGGTATAAGTCAGGTGGCACGCCCTTGCGATAGCATCGGACGTGTGACCAGGAGGCTTTGCGGGCCGTCGCTCTGAGGGACTGGGGCTAGCCGCAGCCCTAGTTGTTCCCGGCTCTACTGTGTTGCCCGTCTCTGCCCGCCAGGGGGTTTCTGACGTCAACACACCCTTAAAGCCGTAACCCATCATAAGCTGGAAGGCAGGAAGGGCACCATAGGTGCGCGAAGTATGCTTGAATACCTCGATAACCTCCTTGGTGTCAACCGCGAAGGCATCAATCAGCTGCCCCAGGGTTTTGTCCTGCTTGATCTTGGGGAAAATCATCAAGTGCATCCGCGCCAGGGCACCTTTTCCCTTTTCAAGAAGCTCCCGCGTAAGCTGGTGGGAGGCAAGAACCATCGACACACCATTTGCTGGTGAATTGTTTGGAACTTTGTCCAAGGCAGCGGCAGGGATGTTGGCGGCTTCTGCATGAGAAAGGAAGGAAAAAGATCATTAACAGAAGATCGAATTCATAAAGTATGGTAATCGACAGAAAAGTGTAGAAAGGATTACCAAGCAAAGCTAGCGAAGATTGGCGAAGGAGTTCATCCTTTTCGGCTGCCTGAGCTTCGGCAGCCAGCCTTGACGCCTCTTCCTCCTTCAACTTTTCTTTCAGCTTGCTCAGTTCCTCCTTCAGGGAATCGATTTCTTGGTGATCCTTGGCAGCTATCTTGACTGCGCCGTCGAGCTTCGAGGAAGAGGATTCAACTTCCTTCTGCAGTCGAGCTTTGTCTGCCTCCAGAGAAGCAAACTGGGAAGCGAAGGCCTCCAAAGAGGAAATAACACCTCGTAGATCCTTAAGGGAAAAAGGATGTTTTACAAAGAATCATTAGACAAGGCACATTTCAAACAATTTGCGTTGTATTCAAAAGGGACTTACAGAAGGAGGAGTCGTGGTAATAGCAGGAGCATCTTTCCCCTTGGAAAGGGAAGAAGCAATCGATGCCTGGGCCGCAGGGGCTGCCTTAGGAGCCGAAGCTTCGGAAGCTGCAGCAACCGGCGGAGCAGCGCCAGATCTGGCCTTCTTAGACGGAGGCTCAGTGAAACCTTCTTCACTACAAAAAGGAAATCATCGACAGGAGTTATGAAAATAATGCGAGAAGAAAAGGGACAAGCTATGACATCGGGGAAGAAGGTATTTACATATCGAAGAGATCGTCTTCATCGGCGAAGCCGACAGTTGATCTCTTCGCAGGCGAAGCCCTGGTCACCTCCACAGCTGCATTAACAAAGGCATCACGATCAGCGTCGTCATTACGCACTGATCCCTCTGTGTCGTAAGCGTCGTCGGCTGAAGGAGGAAGATCGGAGTGAACAGTTTCGGAATCTATCGGATCATCGTGTTCACTCTCTGGGCCTGCGTGCTCGACAGTGGGAAAATCAACAGGAACTGAGGAGCCCCGTCCCTCAGAAGTATCATTTGGCGAATCATGCAAGTTTCCAGAGGCTATGGGGGCCTGTCGAAAAGAAGATCAAATAAGAATAATAGCAATCATATTAGCTAAGTGGAAATAGCATAGCGAGAACATCAAAAGGAAAGATACCTCTGGTGGCGGATGATCAGCATCGAGAGGAGTGTAAGAAGATATCAATGGGATCGAGTCTTCCTGGCTAAAGGAAGTAAGGCGACGGACTTCGTCAAGCAACTCCTTTTCCGACAGTTCGGCAGCATTAATCCTAGTTTCATCCTTTGGACCCGAATACAACCACATCGGGCGAACTCTGGCCATGACTGGTTGGACTCGACGTTTCAGGAACACTGCTGCCACCTCTATGCCGACCATAGTTTGGCCGTCGGCCTCTTTGATTTGAAGGAATTTGGCAAATAATTCATCGGCTGCTACTCTTTCGTCGGGTGAGAGAATGTTCTTCCAGGAATTCTTGGGCTTGGCTTCGAAGACGTCGGCAAAGCAAGGGAGCTGGGATTCGGGTGATGGGGAATCCTTGCCGTAAAACCATTTCAGTCTCCACCCTTGCACAGATTCTCTCATTGGGAAATTGAAGTAATTAACCTCCGAACGAGCTACAAACCCCACTCCTCCAGTGACAAAGGATCCATTACTACTGCTGTATCTCTTCACATAGAAGATCTTTTTCCACAGCCCAAAGTGAGTTTGATGCCCAGAAATGCCTCGCAAAGGGTGATGAACACAGCAACGTGAAGGATTGAGTTGGGAGTGAGTTGCCATAATTGGATCTCGTAAGTTCGCAAGAGATGGAGGAGGAATTCATGAGCGGGGAGCGAAAGACCCCGATATAGGAACGATAAGAACATCACAGTAAAGCCAGCAGGGGGATTAGGCCGAGAAATCGCACCTGGAAAGATCACATTCCCCTCGTCGGAGGAGATTAATCCCAGGTGTTGTGGGTATACTTCATGGGTGTACCATCGACAGTGCCTAGATCCGGCAAGCA
>NC_061514.1:228669141-228686227 GCF_022539505.1 Lolium rigidum
GATCTTTGACCAGTCCTGCCGACTTGCTCTTCTTTCCGGTAGCCCGGTGTCTTCTTTACCCGGTTCCGGCATACCCCTCTTGGGGATACCGGCTTAGCCTCACTTAGCCAAACTCTTATCTTTGTGCTCCGGTATGAACATTAAACCGGTATCTCGATGGCTCAAACCATCCAGTTTGGCATGCCTTTGGCATACCGGGGGTCATCCCCCCAACACCCCCCCCTTGGGCCGCGCCGGCCACATGTGTGGTGGCCCTGTGGCTCTCCTCTGGTCCCTCTCGGGTGTTCTGGAAGCTTCGTGGAATTATAAGATGCTGGGCGTTGATTTCGTCCAATTCCGAGAATATTTCCTTACTAGGATTTCTGAAACCAAAAACAGCAGAAAACAGGAACTGGCACTTCGGCATCTTGTCAATAGGTTAGTTCCGGAAAACGCATAATAATGACATATAATGTGTATAAAACATGTGAGTATCATCATAAAAGTAGCATGGAACATAAGAAATTATAGATACGTTTGGGACGTATCAAGCATCCCCAAGCTTAGTTCCTACTCGCCCTCGAGTAGGTAAACGATAACAAAGATAATTTCTGAAGTGACATGCTATCATAATCTTGATCATACTATTGTAAAGCATATGAGATGAATGAAGTGATTCAAAACAATGGTAAAGACAATGAGTAAACAACTGAACCATATAACAAAGACTTTTCATGAACACTACTTTCAAGACAAGCATCAATAAGACTTGCATAAGAGTTAACTCATAAAGCATTAAATTCAAAGTAAAAGCATTGAAGCAACACAAAGGAAGATATAAGTTTCAGCAGTTGCTTTCAACTTTCAACATGCATATCTCATGGATAATTGTCAACACAAAGTAATATAACAAGTGCAATAGGTAAACATGTAAGAATCAATGCACACAGTTCATACAAGTGTTTGCTTCTAAGATAGAAAGAAGTAGGTAAACTGACTCAACAATAAAGTAGAAAAAAGGCCCTTCGCAGAGGGAAGCATGGATTACTATATTTGTGCTAGAGATTTTCATTTTGAAAACAAGAAACAATTTTGTCAACGGTAGTAATAAAGCATATGTGTTATGTATAAGATATCCTATAAGTTGCAAGCCTCATGCATAGTATACCAACAGTGCTCGCACCTTGTCCTAATTAGCTTGGATTAACATGGATTATCATAGCATAACATATGTTTCAACCAAGTGTCACAAAGGGGTACCTCTATGCCGCCTGTACAAAGGTCTAAGGAGAATGTTCGCATTGGATTTCTCGCTTTTGATTATTCTCAACTTAGACATCCATACCGGGACAACATAGACAACGAGATAATGGACTCCTCTTTAATGCATAAGCATTCAACAACAATTAAAATTCTCATAAGAGATTGAGGATTGATTGTCCAAACTGAAACTTCCACCATGAATCATGGCTTTAGTTAGCGGCCCAATGTTCTTCTCTAACAATATGCATACTCAAACCATATGATCATGAAAATCGCCCTTACTTCAGACAAGACGAACATGCATAGCAACTCACATGATATTCAACAAAGGTGTAATAGTTGGTGGCGTCCCCAGAAACATGGTTACCGCTCAACAAGCAACTTATAAGAAATAAGATACATAGCTACATATTCTCCACCACAATAGTTTTTAAGGCTATTTTCCCATGAGCTATATATTGCGAAGACAAAGAATGGAATTTTAAAGGTAGCACTCAAGTAATTTACTTTGGAATGGCAGAGAAATACCATGTAGTAGGTAGGTATGGTGGACACAAATGGCATAGTTTTTGGCTCAAGGATTTGGATGCATGAGAAGTAATCCCTCTCAATACAAGGTTTAGGCTAGCAAGGTTGTTTGAAGCAAACTCAAGTATAAAACGGTGCAGCAAAGTTTACATATGAACATACTGCAAGCATTATAAGACATTACATCGTTTCCTTGTTGTTCAAACACCTTAACCAGAAAATATCTAGACTCTAGAGAAACTAATCATGCAAACCAAATTTTAACAAGCTCTATGTAGTTCTTCATTAATAGGTACAAAGTACATGATGCAAGAGCTTAAACATGATCTATATGAGCACAACAATTGCCAAGTATCAAATTATTCAAGACATTATACCAATTTACCACATGCAGCAATTTCTGTTTCCAACCATATAACAATTAACGAAGCAGTTTCAACCTTCGCCATGAACATTAAAAGTAATACTAAGAACACATGTGTTCATATGAAATAGCGGAGCGTGTCTCTCTCCCACACAAGGATGAATTTATTCAGAGAATGAAAATAACAAAGCGAAAATAAAAGCACACAGACGCTCCAAGTAAAGTACATAAGATGTGACGGAATAAAAATATAATTTCACTAGAGGTGACCTGATAAGTTGTCGATGAAGAAGGGGATGCCTTGGGCATCCCCAAGCTTAGATGCTTGAGTCTTCTTAAAATATGCAGGGATGAACCACGGAGGCATCCCCAAGCTTAGACTTTTCACTCTTCTTGATCATATTGTATCATCCTCCTCTCTTGACCCTTGAAAACTTCCTCCACACCAAACTCAAAACAAACTCATTAGAGGGTTAGTGCATAATCAAAAATTCACATATTCAGAGGTGAAACAATCATTCTTAACACTTCTGGACATTGCACAAAGCTTCTGAAAGTTAATGGAACAAAGAAATCCATCCAATCATAGCAAAAGAGGCAATGCGAAATAAAAGGCAGAATCTGTCAAAACAGAACAGTCTGTAAAGACGAATTTTTTAGAGGCACCAGACTTGCTCAGATGAAAATGCTCAAATTGAATGAAAGTTGCGTACATATCTGAGGATCACACACGTAAATTGGCAGATTTTTCTGAGTTACCTACAGAGAATACTACTCAAATTCGTGACAGCAAGAAATCTGTTTCTGCGCAGTAATCCAAATCTAGTATCATCTTTACTATCAAATACTTTACTTGGCACAACAATGCAATAAAGTAAAGATAAGGAGAGGTTGCTACAGTAGTAACAACTTCCAAGACTCAAATATAAAACAAAAGTGCTGTAGTAAAATAAAAACATGGGTTATCTCCCAAGAAGTGCTTTCTTTATAGCCATTAAGATGGGCTCAGCAATTTTAATGATGCATGATACGTCTCCGACGTATCGATAATTTCTTATGTTCTATGCCATATTATTGATGATACCTACATGTTTTATGCACACTTTATGTCATATTCGTGCATTTTCTGGAACTAACCTATTAACAAGATGCCGAAGTGCCGGTTGCTTTTTTCTGCTTGTTTTTGGTTTCGAAATCCTAGTAACGAAATATTCTCGGAATTGGACGAAATCAAGACCCAGGGGCCTATTTTGCCACGAACCTTCCGGAAGACCGAGGAGCATACGAAGTGGGGCCACGAGGTGGCCGGACCACAAGGCGGCGCGGCCAAGGGGGGCCCGCGCCGCCCGTGGTGTGGGCCCCTCGTCAGCCCTCCGACTACGCCCTTCCGCCTACTTAAAGCCTCCGTCGCGAAACCCACGATGAGAAAAACCACGATACGGAAAACCTTGCGAGACGCCGCCGCCGCCAATCCCATCTCGGGGGATTCGGAGATCTCCTCCGGCACCCTGCCGGAGAGGGGATTCATCTCCCGGAGGACTCTACACCGCCATGGTCGCCTCCGGAGTGATGAGTGAGTAGTTCACCCCTGGACTATGGGTCCATAGCAGTAGCTAGATGGTTGTCTTCTCCTCATTGTGCTTCATTGTTGGATCTTGTGAGCTGCCTAACATGATCAAGATCATCTATCTGTAATACTCTATGTTGTGTTTGTCGGGATCCGATGGATGGAGAATACCATGTTATGTTAATTATCAAGTTATTGCATATGTGTTGTTTATGATCTTGCATGCTCTCCGTTATTAGTAGAGGCTCTGGCCAAGTTGATGCTAGTAACTCCAAGAGGGAGTATTTATGCTCGATAGTGGGTTCATGCACGCATTGACACCAGGACGATGACGAGAAAGTTCTAAGGTTGTGTTGTGTTGTTGCCACTAGGGATAAAACATTGTTGCTATGTCCGAGGATGTAGTTATTGATTACATTACGCACCATACTTAATGTAATTGTATGTTGCTTTGCAACTTAATACTGGAAGGGGTTCGGATGATAACCTGAAGGTGGACTTTTTAGGCATAGATGCAGTTGGATGGCGGTCTATGTACTTTGTCGTAATGCCCAATTAAATCTCACTATACTTATCATGACATGTATGTGCATTGTTATGCCCTCTCTATTTGTCAATTGCCCGACTGTAATTTGTTCACCCAACATGCTCTTATCTTATGGGAGAGACACCTCTAGTGAACTGTGGACCCCGGTCCATTCTTTTAATACTTGAAATACAAATCTGCTTGCAATACTTGTTTTCTTGTTTTCTCTGCAAACAATCATCTTCCACACAATTCGGTTAATCCTTTGTTACAGCAAGCCGGTGAGATTGACAACCTCACTTGTTTCTTTGGGGCAAAGTACTTTGGTTGTGTTGTGCGGGTTCCACGTTGGCGCCGGAATCCCCGGTGTTGCGCCGCACTACATCCCGCCGCCATCAACCTTCAACGTGCTTCTTGGCTCCTCCTGGTTCGATAAACCTTGGTTTCTTTCGAGGGAAAACTTGCTGCTGTGCGCATCATACCTTCCTCTTGGGGTTGCCCAACGAACGTGTGAAATACACGCCATCAAGCATATTTTACGGCGCCGTTGTCGAGGAGATCAAGACACGGCTGCAAGGGAGTCTCCACTTCTCAACCTCTTTACTTTGTTTTTGTCTTGCTTTATTTTATTTACTACTTTGTTTGCTGCATTATATCAAAACACAAAAAAATTAGTTGCTAGTTTTACTTTATTTACTATCTTGTTTGCTATATCAAAAACACACAAAAATTAGTATACTTGCATTTGCTTTACTTATTTCAACATGTTTCCTCTTAATTTTACTGTAAAAGATATACTTGTGGGACAAGGGTCTATAATTGGAAGAGATAATATAGAAGAATTTTTCACCCATGTTAGTATGCATGAAGATCTTGAAGATATACCACTTGCAAAAGCTGTCCCTACTTATGAAGATGCCTCTGTTTGTTTGGTGCGCATGATGGAAGCTAGATTTATTAGTCTCAACCCCATGATACAACACATGTTTCTTACACTTTCTGATATGGAGCGGGGAGAGAAGAGAGATTTTGTTCTAAAAGTCTTAGCGCGAGAATTTGAAGATATAGCCATAGAAGCTAGAAAAGTTTTTATTAAGCATAAGAGGCTTGGCTTTTATACCTACTTTAAAAGAACACTTGAAAAAATGGATATGTATAGAATGAAATATACTGATAATGCTAATGATGGTGGGGAGATCAAAGCACCAATACCATGTAAACTCCTAGCTATGAATGATGCACTAGAACATAACTATGCTTGGCTTGTTCCCGAAAATTTGTTCGATGAGAGTAGCAAGCCCAAGACTAATGAAAAGGGAGACGCTGAAACTTATGTATCCAATATACTATGCATGGTTGAGAAAACTCCAAACCCCGCTGTAGGTGCACCACCCTTCGATAACACTTGAGTTACACTTTCTGCGCCTAGCTGAAAGGCGTTAAAGAAAGCGCTTATGGGAGACAACCCATGTTTTTACTACAGTATTTTTGTTTTATATTTGTGTCTTGGAAGTTGTTTACTACTGTAGCAACCTCTCCTTATCTTAGTTTTGAGTTTTGTTGTGCCAAGTAAAATCTTTGATAGTAAAGTAAGTACTAGATTTGGATTACTTGCGCAGTTCCAGATTTCTTTGCTGTCACGAATCTGGGTCTACCTCCCTGTAGGTAGCTCAGAAAATTAAGCCAATTTACGTGCATGATCCTCAGATATGTACGCAACTTTCATTCAATTTGAGAATTTTCATTTGAGCAAGTCTGGTGGCCTAATAAAATCCATCTTTACGGACTGTTCTGTTTTGACAGATTCTGTCTTTTATTTCGCATTGCCTCTTTTGCTATGTTGGATGAATTTCTTTGATCCATTAATGTCCAGTAGCTTTATGCAATGTCCAGAAGTGTTAAGAATGATTGTGTCACCTCTGAACATGTTAATTTTTATTGTGCACTAACCCTCTAATGAGTTGTTTCGAGTTTGGTGTGGAGGAAGTTTTCAAGGATCAAGAGAGGAGTATGATGCAATATGATCAAGGAGAGTGAAAGCTCTAAGCTTGGGGATGCCCCGGTGGTTCACCCCTGCATATTCTAAGAAGACTCAAGCGTCTAAGCTTGGGGATGCCCAAGGCATCCCCTTCTTCATCGACAACATTATCGGGTTCCTCCCTGAAACTATATTTTTATTCCGTCACATCTTATGTACTTTGCTTGGAGCGTCGGTTTGTTTTTGTTTTTATTTTGTTTGAATAAAATGGATCCTAGCATTCACTTTATGGGAGAGAGACACGCTCCGCTGTAGCATATGGACAAGTATGTCCTTAGGCTCTACTCATAGTATTCATGGCGAAGTTTCTTCTTCAATAAATTGTTATATGGTTGGAATTGGAAAATGCTACATGTAGTAACTCTAAAATGTCTTGGATAATTTGATACTTGGCAATTGTTGTGCTCATGTTTAAGCTCTTGCATCATATACTTTGCACCCATTAATGAAGAAACACTTAGAGCTTGCTAATTTGGTTTGCATATTTGGTTTCTCTAGAGTCTAGATAACATCTAGTATTGAGTTTTGAACAACAAGGAAGACGGTGTAGAGTCTTATAATGTTTACAATGTGTCTTTTATGTGAGTTTTGCTTTACCGTTCATTCTTGTGTTTGTTTCAAATAACCTTGCTAGCCTAAACCTTGTATCGAGAGGTAATACTTCTCATGCATCCCAAATCCTTGAGCCAACCACTATGCCATTTGTGTCCACCATACCTACCTACTACATGGTATTTCTCCGCCATTCCAAAGTAAATTGCTTGAGTGCTACCTTTAAAATTCCATCATTCACCTTTGCAATATATAGCTCATGGGACAAATAGCTTAAAAACTATTGTGGTATTGAATATGTACTTATGCACTTTATCTCTTATTAAGTTGCTTGTTGTGCGATAACCGTGTTTCTGGGGACGCCATCAACTATTCCTTGTTGAATATCATGTGAGTTGCTATGCATGTCCGTCTTGTCTGAAGTAAGAGAGATCTACTACGTTAATGGTTGGAGCATGCATATTGTTAGAGAAGAACATTGGGCCGCTAACTAAAGCCATGAATCATGGTGGAAGTTTCAGTTTTGGACATACATCATCAATCTCATATGAGAATAATAATTGTTGCCACATGCTTATGCATTAAAGAGGAGTCCATTATCTGTTGTCCATGTTGTCCCGGTATGGATGTCTAAGTTGAGAATAATCAAAAGCGAGAAATCCAAAATGCGAGCTTTCTCCTTAGACCTTTGTACGGGCGGCATGGAGGTACCCCATTGTGACACTTGGTTAAAACATGTGCATTGCAAAGATCCGGTAGTCCAAGCTAATTAGGACAAGGTGCGGGCACTATTAGTATACTATGCATGAGGCTTGCAACTTGTAAGATATAATTTACATAACTCATATGCTTTATTACTACCGTTGACAAAATTGTTTCATGTTTTCAAAATAAAAGCTCTAGCACAAATATAGCAATCGATGCTTTCCTCTTTGAAGGACCATTCTCTTTACTTTTATGTTGAGTCAGTTCACCTATCTCTCTCCACCTCAAGAAGCAAACACTTGTGTGAACTATGCATTGGTTCTTACATACTTGCATATTGTACTTGTTATATTACTCTATGTTGACAATTATCCATGAGATATACATGTTACAAGTTGAAAGCAACCGCTGAAACTTAATCTTCCTTTGTGTTGCTTCAATACCTTTACTTTGATTTATTGCTTTATGAGTTAACTCTTATGCAAGACTTATTAATACTTGTCTTGAAGTACTATTCATGAAAAGTCTTTGCTTTATGATTCACTTGTTTACTCATGTCATTACCATTGTTTTGATCGCTGCATTCATTACATATGTTTACAAATAGTATGATCAAGGTTATGATGGCATGTCACTTCAGAAATTATCTTTGTTATCGTTTTTACCTCTCGGGACGAGCGGAACTAAGCTTGGGGATGCTTGATACGTCTCCGACGTATCGATAATTTCTTATGTTCTATGCCATATTATTGATGATACCTACATGTTTTATGCACACTTTATGTCATATTCGTGCATTTTCGGAACTAACCTATTAACAAGATGCCGAAGTGCCGGTTGTTGTTTTCTGCTGTTTTTGGTTTCAGAAATCCTAGTAACGAAATATTCTCGGAATTGGACGAAATCAAGACCCGGGGGCCTATTTTGCCACGAACCTTCCGAGAAGACCAAAGAGCATACGAAGTGGGGCCACGAGGTGGCCGGACCACAAGGCGGCGCGGCCAAGGGGGCCCGCACCGCCCGTGGTGTGGGCCCCTCGTCGGCCCTCCGAGTCCGCCCTTCCGCCTACTTAAAGCCTCCGTCGCGAAACCCACGATGAGAAAAACCACGATACGGAAAACCTTGCGAGACGCCGCCGCCGCCAATCCCATCTCGGGGATTACGGAGATCTCCTCCGGCACCCTGCCGGAGAGGGATTCATCTCCCGGAGGACTCTACACCGCCATGGTCGCCTCCGGAGTGATGAGTGAGTAGTTCACCCCTGGACTATGGGTCCATAGCGGTAGCTAGATGGTTGTCTTCTCCTCATTGTGCTTCATTGTTGGATCTTGTGAGCTGCCTAACATGATCAAGATCATCTATCTGTAATACTCTATGTTGTGTTTGTCGGGATCCGATGGATAGAGAATACCATGTTATGTCAATTATCAAGTTATTTCATATGTGTTGTTTATGATCTTGCATGCTCTCCGTTATTAGTAGAGGCTCCGGCCAAGTTGATGCTAGTAACTCCAAGAGGGAGTATTTATGCTCGATAGTGGGTTCATGCCTGCATTGACACACAGGACAGTGACAGAAAGTTCTAAGGTTGTGTTGTGTTGTTGCCACTAGGGATAAAACATTGATGCTATGTCCGAGGATGTAGTTATTGATTACATTACGCACCATACTTAATGCAATTGTCTTGTTGCTTTGCAACTTAATACTGGAAGGGGTTCGGATGATAACTCTGAAGGTGGACTTTTTAGGCATAGATGCGGTTGGATGGCGGTCTATGTACTTTGTCGTAATGCCCAATTAAATCTCACTATACTTATCATGACATGTATGTGCATTGTTATGCCCTCTCTATTTGTCAATTGCCCGACTGTAATTTGTTCACCCAACATGCTCTTATCTTATGGGAGAGACACCTCTAGTGAGCTGTGGACCCCGGTCCATTCTTTTAATACTGAAATATAAATCTGTCTGCAATACTTGTTTTCTTGTTTTCTCTGCAAACAATCATCTTCCACACAATTCGGTTAATCCTTTGTTACGACAAGCCGGTGAGATTGACAACCTCACTTCGTTTCGTTGGGGCAAAGTACTTTGGTTGTGTTGTGCAGGTTCCACGTTGGCGCCGGAATCCCTGGTGTTGCGCCGCACTACATCCCGCCGCCATCAACCTTCAACGTGCTTCTTGGCTCCTCCTGGTTCGATAAACCTTGGTTTCTTTCTGAGGGAAAACTTGCTGCTGTGCGCATCATACTTTCCTCTTGGGGTTGCCCAACGAACGTGTGAAATACACGCCATCAATGCACTCCCAAGAAATAAGAGTTGAAGCAAAAGAGAGCATCAAGAAGCCTAACCCTCTTCCTATGAAAAGGAATTTTGTAAATAAACAAATTCATGAAGCATAATGCAACAAGCATAGGAAAACTAGACAAGCGCAACTTCAAGATTTTCAGCATATAGAGAGGTGTTTTAGTAACATGAAAACTTCTACAACCATATTTTACTCTCTCATAATGATTTTCAGTAGCATCATGAACAAACTCAACAATATAACTATCAAATGAAACATTCTTATCATGAGTCTCATGCATAAAATTATTACTACTCCCAACATAAGCATAGTCATTCTTATTAATTGTAGTGGGAGCAAATTCAACAAAGTAGCTATCATCAAATATAGGAGGCATATTGTAATCATAATTAAATTTATCCTCCATAGTAGGCGGCACCAGAAGACCACTATCATTATAATCATCATAAATAGGAGGCAAAGTATCATCAAAGAAAATTTTCTCCTCAATGCTTGGGGGACTAAAAATATCATGCTCATCAAAACTAGCTTCCCCAAGCTTAGAACTTTCTAAATCATTATCAACAATGGTGTTCAAAGCGTTCATACTAATATTACTACTAGCATGCAAATAAGGTTCCATAGGTTTTTTAATTTTCGCATCAAACAATCCATGTCTTAACTCAGGAAATAGAATAAAAAGCTCATTGTTATTGTCCATTATGCCTTACTAGTGTAAAACAAGAAACAAAAAGATGCAATTGCAGGATCTAAAGGAAATAGCTTCGAGCACTCACACACCGGCAACAAGACTAGGAGATAGCTTAGTAGTCGTAGGATGTGAATACCTTTTACCTTACCTCCCCGGCAACGGCGCCAGAAAATAGCTTGATGTCTACGCACGCTTCTATTCCTGTAGACAGTGTTGGGCCTCCAAGAGCAGAGGTTTGTAGAACAGCAGCAAGTTTTCCCTTAAGTGGATCACCCAAGGTTTATCGAACTCAGGGAGGAAGAGGTCAAAGATATCCCTCTCAAGCAACCCTGCAATCACGATATAAGAAGTCTCTTGTGTCCCCAACACACCTAATACACTTGTCAGATGTATAGGTGCACTAGTTCGGCGAAGAGATAGTGAAATACAAGTGGTATGAATGAATATGAGCAGTAGTAACGCCACCAGAAAATAGCTTGCTGGCGTGCAGTTGATGGTAGTAATATCGCAGGAAATAAAGATGCGCGCAGTAAAACAGTAAATAAGCGATGATTGCAGTATTTGGAAACAAGGCCTAGGGATCATACTTTCACTAGTGGACACTCTCAACATTGATCACATAATAAAACCACTCTACACTCTCTTGTTGGATGATGAACACCATTAATTGTGTAGGGCTACAAGAGCACCTCAATGCCGGAGTTAACAAGCTCCACAACATTCGATGTTCATATTTAAATAACCTTAGAGTGCATGATAGACCAACGCAATTATACCGAGTACTAACATAGCATGCACACTGTCACCATCAAGCTATGAAAGGAGGAATAGATCGCATCAATACCATCATAGTAATAGTTAACTTCATAATCTACAAGATATCACAATCATAAACTACGCCAAGTACTACATGATGCACACACTATCACCATTACATCATGGAGGAGGAATAGAGTACTTTAATAACATCACTAGAGTAGCACATAGATTAATAGTGATACAAAGCTCATATGAATCTCAATCATGTAAGGCAGCTCATGAGATCATTGTATTGAAGTACATGGGAGAGAGATTAACCACATAGCTACCGGTACAGCCCTTAGCCTCGGGGGAGAACTACTCCCTCCTCATGGGAGACAGCAGCGTCGATGGAGATGGCGGTGGTGTCGATGGAGATGCCTTCCGGGCGAACTTCCCCGTCCCGGCGGCGTGCCGGAACAGAGACTTATGTCCCCCAGATCTTGGCTTCGTGATGGCGGCGGCTCTGGAAGGTTTCTCGTACCGTGGCTTTTTCGTATCAAAGATTTAGGTCAGGGGGCTTCTTATAGGCGAAGAGGCAGAGTCGGAAGGGCTACGGAGCCGCCACACAATAGGGGGGCGCGCCCCCCTTGGGCCGCGCCGGCCACATGTGTGGTGGCCCTGTGGCTCTCCTCTGGTCCCTCTCGGGTGTTCTGGAAGCTTCGTGGAATTATAAGATGCTGGGCGTTGATTTCGTCCAATTCCGAGAATATTTCCTTACTAGGATTTACGAAACCAAAAACAGCAGAAAACGAGAGCCGGCACTTCGGCATCTTGTCAATCGGTTAGTTCCGGAAAACGCATAATAATGACATATAATGTGTATAAAACATGTGAGTATCATCATAAAAGTAGCATGGAACATAAGAAATTATAGATACGTTTGGGACGTATCAAAGGAACAAGCTAAATGGGATCTTCTCGACCGCATTCAGGAAAATACTGAAGGATGGGAGAATGATAAAGGAAGAAAGCCAGGTATTAATTATGATTATGAATGCATTGAATCTTTTATGCAAACTGATGACTTTTGTAATACTAGTGTTGTTTATGGTTTTGATTCTCAAATTCTTGAAAATCGTTTTAAGGCTCTTGCCTCTTATCTTGATGTTCCTAAAAAGGAGTGGAACAAGTACCATGCACCTTATAAAGATATTGTTCATTGTGTTCCTGCTAGAAATATTGAAGTTTGTACTGCTGATCGTGTTTTGGCTGAACCTTATATTGAGAAGTACCTTTCCCTGCCAAGGTAAAGGAACATTCTATTGTAACTAGTGTGGTTAATAAAAGTAAAAAAAGAAAGCTATAGAACTTGATGAACAAATATCTGTTGAACCTGCAGTAGTAATAGTAAAGGAATTGGTTACTGAAAATGTAGAAGATGGACACATCATTTTATGTGAAGATGCTTCTAATATTGTTTCACATCCTAGTAAATCCAAGAAACTGGTGTTCATGTGCTTTCTGTCAGAATAGGTGATCATTGCTATTATGGTTTATGTGATATTGGTGCAAGTTCTAGTGCTATTCCTTATGAGCTTTACTGGGAAATGATGCATGAAATTGGCTCTTGTGAACTTGAAGAAATCGATGTGGTTATTCAGCTTGCTAATAGAGAGACAATCTCTCTGGTTGGAATTGTTAGAGATGTGGAAGTTTTATGTGGTAAGATTAAATATCCTGCTGATTTTCTAGTACTTGGTTCAGCTGCTAGTAAGACTTGTCTTATAATTTTTGGTAGACCTTTCTTGAGTACTTGTGGTGCTATTATAGATTGTAAGAAGGAGAAAATTATTACTAAATTTGATGGAGAGTCTTATGAGTTTATTTTTTCTAAGTTTGCTAAAGCTCCTTATAAAATTGAATTGCGTAATGAAGATTTTAGAGTTGAATAACTTGCCTCTATTGCTCTTGCTCCTAACAATGTTTTGCAGCAATATATGGAGGACCACGAAAGTGAGGTCTTTATATTATGGAGGAAAGAACTGAAATTGATGAGATTTTTCTTCGTCAACTGGAGATGCTTAAGCACAATTTACCTGTGGAAGACTTGGGTACCACCCTACCACCCAAGGAGGATCCTGATTTCGATTTAAGACCTTTACCTGATGATCTTAAATATGTTTATATTGATGATAAGAAAATATATCCTGTTATTATTAGTTCTAAACTTTCAGGACAGGAAGACGAAAGATTATTGGGAGTATTGAAGAAACACTGAGGAGCTATGGGATATAATCTTCATGATTTGAAGGGGATTTCTCCTACTATATGTCAGCATGCTATTAATATGGAACCGGATGCAAAGCCAGTTGTTGAACATCAACGCCGTTTAATTCCTAAGATGAAGGACGTGGTAAGAAATGAGGTATTGAAACTTCTTGATGATGGTATTATTTATCCTATTGCTGATAGTAATGGGTTAGTCATGTGCACTGTGTCCCTAATAAAGGATGAATTACTGTTGTGCCTAATGAGAATAATGAGCTTATTCCTCAAAGAGTAGTAGTTGGTTATAGGATGTGCATTGATTTTAGAAAAGTTAACAAAGTTACTAAGAAAGATCATTACCCTTTACCTTTTATTTATCAAATGTTAGAAAGGTTATCTAAGAAAACTCATTTTTGTTTCCTTGATGGTTATTCTGGGTTCTCTCAAATTGCTGTTAAAAAGCAAGATCAAGAGAAAACCACTTTTACTTGTCCTTATGGAACTTATGCTTATAGACGTATGCCTTTTAGTTTGTGTAATGATCCTTCTACATTTCAAAGATGCATGTCTGCTATCTTTCATGGTTTTTGTGAAGAAATTCTGGAAGTATTCATGGATGATTTCTCCGTCTATGGGACTTCTTTTGATAATTGTTTTCACAATCTTGATAAAGTTTTGCAAAGATGTGAAGAAACCAATCTTGTTCTTAATTGGGAGAAATGCCACTTTATGGTAAATGAAGGAATTGTTCTTGGACATAAAATTTCTGAAAGAGGTATTGAAGTCGACAGAGCTAAAGTGGAAGCAGTGGAGAAAATGCCATGTCCAAGGGATGTTGGGGTATTCATAGTATTCAAGGAGATTTATTAAAGATTTCTCTAAAATTTCAAAGCCTCTTACTAATCTTCTCCAAAAGGATGTACCTTTTGTCTTTGATGATGATTGTAAGGAAGCTTTTGAAACTCTAAAGAAGGCTTTAACCAATGCTCCTATTGTTCAACCACCTGATTGGAATTTACCATTTGAAATTATGTGTGATGCTAGTGATTTTGTGGTAGGTGTTGTTCTTGGACAATGAGTAGATAAGAAGTTGAATGTTATTCATTATGCTAGTAAGACTCTTGATGCTACTCAAAAGAATTATGCTACTACTGAAAAAGAATTCTTAGTTGTAGTCTTTGCTTGCGATAAGTTTAGACCTTATATTGTTGATTCGAAAGTTACTATTCATGCTGATCATGCTGCTATTAGGTACCTTATGGAAAAGAAACATGCTAAGCCTAGGCTTATTAGATGGGTGTTGCTTTTACAAGAGTTTGATCTGCATATTGTAGATAGGAAAGGTGCTGAAAATCATGTTGCTGATAATTTGTCTACATTAGAAAATATTTCTTATGATCCTATTCCTGTTAATGATAGTTTTCTAAATGAACAATTGGGTGCAATAAAAGTAACTTCGCGTGAGAGTCCTTGGTATGCTGATTATGCTAACTTTATTGTTTCCAAGTACTTGCCTCCAACATTTACAACTCAGCAAAGAAGGAAATTATTTTATGACTTGCGACATTATTTTTGGGATGACCCACACGTATTTAAAGTAGGAGTGGATGGTATTATGCGAAGGTGTGTTCCGAAATATGAACAACAAGAGATATTGAGGAAATGGCATGGTAGTGCTTATGGAGGACATCATGCTGGAGATAGAACTGCACAAAAGGTTCTACAATCAGGTTTTTATTGGCCTACCCTCTTTAAAGATGCAAGAAAGTTTATTTTATCTTGTGATGAATGCCAAAGAGTTGGTAATATTTATAGACGCAATGAAATGCCTATGAGTTATTCTCTTGTTATTGAACCATTTGACAGCTGGGGGTTTGACTTTATGGGTCCTTTTCCTCCTTCAGAAGGTTATACTCATATACTTGTTGTTGTTGATTATGTTAGTAAATGGGTAGAAGCTATACCTACAAAGAGTGCTGATGGTGATACCTCATTAAAAATGCTTAAGGATGTTATTTTCCCTAGATTTGGTGTGCCTAGATATCTTATGACTGATGGAGGTTCTCATTTTATTCATGGTGGTTTTAGAAAGACCCTTTCTAGATATGATGTTAATCATAGAATTGCTTCAGCGTATGATCCTCAAACAAGTGGGAAAGTAGAATTATCAAATAGAGAGATTAAATCTATCTTGCAAAAGATTGTTTATAAATCTAGGAAGAATTGGGCTAGTAAGTTAAATGATGCTTTATGGGCTTATAGAACTGCTTATAAAAATCCTATGGGTATGTCTCCTTACAAAATGGTTTATGGGAAAGCTTGTCACTTGCCTTTAGAATTAGAACACAAAGCTTATTGGGCAGTGAAAGAACTTAATAGAGACTTTAAACTAGCCGATAAGAAAAGGTTGCTTGACTTGAGTTCTCTATATGAATGGAGGAATGAAGCTTATGAAAATGCTAGACTCTTTAAAGAGAAAGTTAAAAAGTGGCATGATAAGAGAATTCTTAAGAGAGAATTCCATGTTGGTGATAAAGTTCTATTGTATAGGTCTCGTCTCAGATTTTTTGCAGGAAAATTACTATCGAAATGGGAAGGACCTTTTATTATTGAAGAGGTGTATCGTTCTGGTGCCATAAAAATTGCTTCATTGAAGGATAACACTACACAAGTGGTGAATGGGCAAAGACTCAAACATTATATTTCTGGAGATTCTTATAATGAAGATATTGATATTATTCAAATGGTGACTCCAAAAGAAATCATTAAGGAGCAAACCCAGGAATCTGTAGAGTCCATTTTCGAATAGGTAACGGTTTTAGTAAGAAAAAGTTCGCGTTAAACCTTCCAGGTTATACTTTTGTAGTTTTTACTAAATATGAAAAATTACGAGACGAAAACGGGTAGGAGAAGGTGCCCAGGGGCACCAGACCACCCCTAGGAGCGGGCCAGCTCCAGGCCGCGCCTAGGCATGTTATGGGCGCCCTCGAGCCCCTTTCCGACCTGGTTTCTCCTTGTTCCCTTCCTTTTGTTACGAAACTTTTTGCTATATAATCCTCCGGGTTCCCTGAGGTCTGTATATCGTTTTCTCGTCATGTTTTCGTTTCGATCTGTTTCTGTCCAGATATCATCATGGGGTTCACCTTCAGAGGATCACGAGCTTCAACGCCAGTGCGAGCTCCTTCGTGTTCTTGATCGAGGGACTCTTTCTGGACGGATGGAGGAAGTAAAGGAGATATCATCAAGCGAAGAGGGACGGATTGCTGCAAGATTGAGGGCAGGAAAACCTACCTTTGTAGGATCAATTAATGCGGGGCATGATTTTTCTCACAATATTCAGGGACCAATACCACCAGTTATGGACCTCAGTTCCTTCCCTGCAGTAGAGGAAGCCATTCGAGTCACACATGAGTTTTGCGATAAATATCGAGCTCTGAGGAAGGAGGTGTGATGACCCACAAGTATAGGGGGTGTATCGTAGTACTTTCGATAAATAAGAGTGTCGAACCCAACGAGGAGCAGAAGGTGTTGACAAGCAGTTTCGATGAAGGATTCA
>NC_061514.1:228686327-228724254 GCF_022539505.1 Lolium rigidum
TGATGCAAAATGGACATATTAAGGTGGAGATTCTTCGAGAGGAGAACAATCGGCTTCGCAGAATGCTGGAGAACTTTCTTACTCCAATCATGGACGCATCAGCACCACCAAAGAAGTAACTCGTCATTGGTATTGGCATCCCCTTGGCTTGTTCCAAGCTTGGGGAGTGCCGCGGTATCGCACTATGATCTCTTACCCATTTACTTTTCAGTAGAGTCATATCATGAGTAATGAAGATATCATATAGGATAGTTTGCAGTGTGGAAGTATCTCTCCTTTAGTCGATTATCTATGTATCCCTTGGTGTGAGTTGCCGTGATGGAATATTAATGAGAAGTTTTTATCATTTACTTTATGCACATTTTATTTTAGTTTCTCATTTCTATCATATGATTAATCTTGTTGGTCAGTATTGGTAACACTTTGGGAGCATAAATTAATTCTAATTGGTCTTGGCAAACTTATCATTGGTGAATGTACTAGGACGTCGCCTAGAGGGGGGTGAATAGGCGGTGTATAAAAACTTCTACTTGAGAGCTAAACTAGGCGAAATAAAACTACACATGTGTTTACTAGTTTAGCTCAAAGCCTATCAACTAGGGGTTTGCCTAAGAGCACCAACAACCTATGCTAGCATGATGAGCAACAAGGTGATAACAAGATAGGTATAGCATCAAGCATGATAGATATCACAATGTAAAGCGCATAGGTAAAGGAGCTTGGGTTAAGAAGTAACCGGTGCACGAGGAGACGACGATGTATCCCGAAGTTCACACCCAAGGGTGCTACGTCTCCGTTGGAGCGGTGTGGAGGCACGAGACAATCCAATGAGCCACTAGGGCCACCGTATTCTCCTCGAGCCTTTCCTCCAAGGGGGAAAGCCTCGATCCACTAAGGGACCCTTGAGGGTGGTCACCGAACCCGTACAAGCTTGGGCAAACTCCCAAGTATAAAGATTGAGGCAACTCCACAACACGGAGGCTCTCAAGTACAAGGCCACAAGAGGCTACAACACGCCACACCGGCAACAAAGCCACCAAGACACCAACGCGCCACAACCGGCTCCAAAACCACAAAGGCTAACACAATCGACAAAGGCAACAACGCCACAAAGGCTACCACGCCACAAAGACGACAAGACCACAAAGGCTACAAGAACACCACTAAGGTCAACACGCCCTCTACGAGACTGAAACCCCGGAGAGAACCCAAACCGATGCACCTAATGCAATGGCTAAGAACACCACTAAGATGCCCAAGTTCTTCTCTCCCAAATTCCAACAAAGCTACAAAAGCTATTGGGGGAATAAGGGAGGAAGAAAAAAATAGAGGAGGAACACCAAATTACTCCAAGATCTATATCTAGCAAGATCCCCTCACTTGGAGACGGATTCAATTGGTGAAACTCTAGATCTACATCTCCTCTCTCCTTTCCCCAAAAAATATGCAAGAAATAGTGGAGGGATCAAGAGGAGGATCAAGCTCTTCAAGGTCAACAATGGAGGAGAGAGAATGGAGGGGGAGAAGTAGTTGGGTCGGAGGTGGAAGAGAGGTGGAAGAGAGGTATAAATAGGGGGCTCCAAAATATGTCCGTTGGGCTGGAAAAACGGTCTGATTCGCGCCCGAGCGGTACTACCGCTTGTCAAAGCGGTACTACCGCTCGCGCGCGATCTGTGCAAAAATCAGACGGAAAACGGCCCAAAACCGGTAGTACCGCTCCGTGGAGCAGTACTACCGCTCGTGTCAAATTTGGAGCAAAACAGAATCAGAGCGGAGAGATGGGAGCAGACAGCAGAGTGGGGCCGGGCAGCATGGCATGCGGTCAGCGCGGCGTGCGGGTGGGAGCGAGCGCGGCGTGGGGATCAAGGGCGGGAGCAGCGAGCGAAGGTGTGGGATCCCGTGCGGGATCTCTCTCCTGCGGGTCAAAGCGGTCGAGCGGCGGCTTGGCGAGCGAGGCGGCGTGCGGTGCGGGCCCAGCAGGGGCGGCGGCGGCCCAAGGAGGAGAGGCCCACTGCGGGCGCATGGTGGCGAGGCAAGCTGGGCCAGGCGGCAGGTGCGGCCCAAGAGCGGAAGAAGAGGTGGAAGCTAAAAAAATGAAGTGGGCCAGCGGTAGTACCGGGCCCGGTACCGGTTCGGTACCGGCTGGGGTCCACGGGCTCACAGAGCCTTTTACGGTACCGGGCCGGTATTGGCCCGGTAGTACCGCTCCACCTTTTTTCTTTTCTTTTTCTTTAAACCGCAATACGAAAAAATCAATAACTCGAGATAGGAAACTCCGATTGCGGTGAAACAATTTTGTTGGAAAGAGGGCGACAAGAGCTACCACTACACAAGGTGGAATAGAGAGAGTGATGATTTTCTCATGGTCATAGAGGTGTAACCTCTCCATATGGTATATCGGGAAAATCATCACCCTCGCACATGCAACATGCGATGCATCCGGAATCCGTTTCCGATGAGCTAGAGCTTGTCATGAGAATGAACACAAGCTCTAACCCATCTCATGGATAAGAACCAAGAACAACCAAGAAACACGATGCAATGCATGCAAGGTTTGAGCTCTCTCCGATGATGCGACCTACTATCCTATCGAGCACAAACCTTAACCTTGCGCGTTCCTCTCGAGTCGGCAAACTCCGTCTTCATCCTCTTCAACCTTGTACATGCCACCGTCTTCCTACAACATACACGCCACCGTCTTCTTTGATCTTGTACGCACGCCACCGTCTTCATCCATCTTCTACGCCGTCTTCATCTCTCTTCATCTTCAACACGGTCTTCGTCTCTCTTCGACACCGTCTTCGTCATTGTACTCCATCTTCTCCATCTTGCAACCTTGAGACCAACACATGGCTATGGACTCGACCTAAGATAGATTCTCAATGCAACCGTTAGTCCATAGGGATTGTCATCAATTATCAAAACCACACATGGGGCAATGGACATGTTCTTACAATCTCCCCCATTTTGGTAATTGATGACAATCTCTTTGAGAGGGTTTAAATATGGAATTTAGCGAACAACCCAAGTTGAATATTGAGAACAAACTCCCCCATAATATATGCATGTGTGAATGAATTTGAATTTCATTACATATATCGGAAATTAAAGCCTAGCGGAGTATCCTCTAAATATTCAACCATGCAAAGCAACGAATGCAAGCATGAGAGGCAAATGCTTAAGAACCAAACAAAAGCAATTCCCTCAAACCCTCCAAACTTCTCCCCCATTGGCATCGATTGCCGAAATGGACGAAAGGTTCGGAAGGCCAATATAGTTACAATTCCTCCATAAAGTGTGCATTTCTCATAATGTGAGTGAAATCAAATGCACGTATTCAATGACGAATACCGGGAGGGAATCCAACTATATTGAGGATCAAAGATTGCAAGAGGATATGAAGGTGAGAAAGCTTCGACAAATGAAGCAAGCAATCCAATGACCCAAAAAGAAAACACAAGCTTAATAAGAGACAAGTAAAAACGAAGCTTGTGCCAAAATCAAGCATGAGTGCGTGAAGATGCAAATAGGATAAAATGAGCACACATAAAATTCGTTGTGGAGCCACCAAAGAGATGAACAAGAAAAAAGGAATGGACTCCAACAAAGATGGTTATCAAAAGAAAAAGTATCATCTCTCATGTATATAAGTTTCTCTAAGTGGACAACATCACAAAGATATTTATCTACCAAGAAACATGCACACACAAGATAGTTACAAGAGAATAAGAGCAAGATATCCAAGGTGAAGTAATACAATATACCAATGAGATATTTGCTTAATAGCACGGCCAAAGGCTCATATTTATCTCATTGTACATTGAACAACTTCAACCCACAAGGCAAATTCTTGTCAAGAAATAAATCAATTAAGCACACGAGCCAAGTGTGAGGATGATCCAAAGACATACCACATAATATGTTATCAATTATCCAAGGACAGGAGATATATAGGAAATATTTCCTTATGGTGGATTGAGGTTATATCCAAGATCATCTTCACAAGAAACAAAGCATATGGTAGAGGATAAGAGTTAACCATAATGCAAATGAAGATTCTTGAGAGCTTCAATTAGTTACATGCAAAGCAATGAATAGCATGACATGAAGCACATGATTTTCGAAAGAGTATATAGAGCTAGCAACACAATGTGGAAAACCATGCCAAGACAAACTCCCACAAACAAAATCCAAGAGAATAGCAATAAGAGCATTTTAGGCAAAAAGGGATTTGTTTGAGCAACATGTCACATAGGAACAAGATAATTTATAATATCAATCCTATGTGACACAAACTCAAATGTTCACATTTTCTAGGCTTGTAGAATGCACAAAGCATAATACTCCCCAATAATGTGATAAAGGAATTTTTCGTGCAAGAGGCAAATAAGAACCACGTGAGATAATTAATGGACATTATAGAATTTTAATTCATCATGTCGCACATCTTAAGATTGTGAGATGCACAAAGCATATCACTCCCCCAAAATGGGATAGTCCATTAATTCTCTCACACGAGCCAACAACTAAGATATCAACAAGATGCAATAGGCTCGACAAGGAACAATTGTACATGATGTGCCACCCAACATATATAAGCAAGCAAGCAAGATAAGCAAGGAGGAGGCACAACATACACAACCACATGCAAGGTAAAAAACCAACACATGCAAAAAGGGGGGCGGGTAACTTTCAATGTAAAGGAGTTGAGGACTCGTTAGTGCAAGGAGGAGCATGGGTAATGGATGAAAGGGATACAACTTGACTTGAGGAAATAAGAATGATGAAGATCCCCTAAGTCTTCATGAACTAGTCAAGTCTCCATGCCCTCCACTTGTACCTATTGATCAAATTTTGGCTTGTTGGTCCCCAACCAAGTTGGGTCCTAAGAGGTTAGTCACAATAGGCTTAGCAACCCAAATGGTTTTTTTATAAAACCACTCTGAGTGCCAACATATTTTGCAAACACATCGCCAACCTTATCCTTATGTAGAGAATAAGCACCATGGATCAAGATAGGGTTGGATGAGTTACCAATAGTGCAAAAGGAGGAGATGTGGCCCTTCTCATGGCATATGTAGCATGTTCTTCTCTTCTCCTTCTTCTCACTTGATTTCTCCACAACGGGAGCCTTGGCTTGATCCTTCTAGGGTAGCGGCCTTTCTTCAAGTCGAGGTAGACCTTGAGCTTGGCCTTGAGGTAGACCATGAGCTCCATCTTGAGGCCGCTTCCCTTGTTTCTTCTCGCCATGTGACTTCTTCTTCAAGGGGCACGATCTAACGTGATGCTCTTCAATCTTGCACTTGAAGCACACAATCTTGGCGGGGTCCTTCACATGCCCATGGCCCTTCTTCCGCTTGTGCGTGGTGGACTTGTTCTTGTCGTTGGAGTTGAAACCAAGTCCACTCTTGTCATTGGGGGATTGCTTCCCTTCATGACCCTTTACCAAGTCCTGCTTCAAAGAAGTGACTTGGGTCTCGAGCTCTTCGATTTCCCCTACATGGTTAGTAACAACACAAGTACTAGAGGAAGTGGAAGCTTCATTGTTAGAGCAACAAGGCAAGGTTTGTAATTCACCACAAGATATAGCAATAGCATGGGTGGGAGAATTACTAGCACTAGCACATGGATTTGTAGAGCAACAAGGCATAGAAGGTAGTTCACCACAAGATAAATCAATAGCATGAGTGGGTGAACTAAAAGCACTAGCACATGGCAAAATAGCATTTTGAGAGGTAGTGTTAGTACTCACATGAGGCTCACAAGATTTTACCTTTGACATGATAGCCTCATGAGCTAACTTTAGCAAATCATGAGAGACTAGAAGATCATCATGGGAGCTAGAAAGCTTTCCATGACTTTCTTCCAATTTCTCATAATTGCTTGTTAGCAAAGCAAGTTGAGCCCTTATCTCAACATTCTCCTTCAAGATGGACGCTTCACAAAAGGTAGAGTTAGTAGCACAAGCATTATCAATTATAGCACAAGGAGAAGGCAACTTAGCAAGCTCTATTAGGTTGAGAGCCTTAAATTGCTCATGTGACTCGGTGAGTTTGATGAGCTCACTCTCAATGGTCCTAGAACCATTTTTGAGAAGCTCAAAATCCTCAAGGAGTTTAGCATGAGCAATTACTAGCTCATCATTTTTAATTTGAAAATCATGTGCCACCTCTAAAGCTCTATCACGAGATTCCTTTACTTTAGATAGCTCTAGAGTAAAGGTCTCCTCAAGAGATTCATTGGTGGTTTGTTGTTCTTCAAGAGCTTCACTAAGAGTTGCAATCTCGTTTGCATACTCGCGCTCATGCCCTTCCATTTTCTCAATAAGTTTTGTGCTCTTAATGGCAAAAGCCAAGATTTTCATGAAGTTAGAGCAAGCAAATTTCTTATCATGTAGAGCATGGAAAACCAACTCACCCATCATGTTTAAGGAAGCAACATTAAGTCCTTCCATATCATCATCATCATCATCATCATCATCATCATCACTAGATAGATAGGGTTCCAAGGAAGGAGATACCTTAGAAGCCTTAGCCATAAGGCAAGTGTAGGAACCGTGCGATGATGAAGAAGAACTACTTGAAGCTCCATCCAAGATCTTTTCTTGGCCCATAGTATCTTCGGTTTCCTCTACATTGTTAGCTAGTCACACAAATACTAGAGGAAAGCAAAGTATTTTCATTATGGCAACAAGACAAGGCAAGCATATCAACATGGGATGAAGACATGCAAGGACTATCAACACTAGCATGTAAAGCATTTATAGTGCTATAAGTGTTCAAGTCCAAAGATGAAACATTGCAATGGGATAGGGATGAATAATCATCAAGAGAATGCTCACCATCAACAATGCAATGTTCATCACCACTCACCATACCATTACCTTGTGTCTTACCACACATTGGTGAAGTGGAAGGAGTGCGATCATCCTCAATGGTCTTGGACCCACCATATGTATCTCGAAGCTCTGTCCAAAACTCATGAGCACTCCGGAAAGGCGCGATGGAGGAAATCACTACACGACTCACAACATGGCAAAGCACTTTAGTAGCTTGAGCATCTAGATAAGAGTTTTTCTTCTCCTCAAAAGTTGGATTTTGTGAATCCTTAGGAGGAGAAAAACCCATATCAAGAATTTGCTTCACATGTGGGTGCATGCCCCTAAAATAATCAAGCATGTAGAATTTCCAAGCATCATAATTAGTGCCATCAAAAGAAAGAGTGGAAATGTGCACTAATCCTCTAGCCGACGTCATTACTCTCTAGGCAGTGAAGCCCAACAAGATAAGAGAGCCCTAGCTCTGATACCAATTGAATGTACTAGGACGTCGCCTAGAGGGGGGGTGAATAGGTGGTGTATAAAAACTTCTACTTGAGAGCTAAACTAGGCGGAATAAAACTACACATGTGTTTACTAGTTTAGCTCAAAGCCTATCAACTAGGGGTTTGCCTAAGAGCACCAACAACCTATGCTAGCATGATGAGCAACAAGGTGATAACAAGATAGGTATAGCATCAAGCATGATAGATATCACAATGTAAAGCGGATAGGTAAAGGAGCTTGGGTTAAGAAGTAACCGGTGCACGAGGAGACGACGATGTATCCCGAAGTTCACACCCAAGGGTGCTACGTCTCCGTTGGAGCGGTGTGGAGGCACGAGGCACTCCAATGAGCCACTAGGGCCACCGTATTCTCCTCGAGCCTTTCCTCCAAGGGGGAAAGCCTCGATCCACTAAGGGACCCTTGAGGGTGGTCACCGAACCCGTACAAACTTGGGCAAACTCCCAAGTATCAAGCTTGAGCAACTCCACAACATGGAGGCTCTCAAGTACAAGGCCACAAGAGGCTACAACACGCCACACCGGCAACAAAGCCACCAAGACACCAACGCGCCACAACCGGCTCCAAAACCACAAAAGCTAACACACTCCACAAAGGCAACAATGCCACAAAGGCTACCACGCCACAAAGACGACAAGACCACAAAGGCTACAAGAACACCACTAAGGTCAACACGCCCTCTACGAGACCGAAACCCTGGAGAGAACCCAAACCGATGCACCTAATGCAATGGCTAAGAACACCACTAAGATGCCCAAGTTCTTCTCTCCCAAATTCCAACAAAGCCACAAAAGCTATTGGGGGAATAAGGGAGGAAGAACAAAATAGAGGAGGAACACCAAATTACTCCAAGATCTAGATCTAGCAAGATCCCCTCACTTGGAGAGGGATTCAATTGGTGAAACTCTAGATCTAGATCTTCTCTCTCCTTTCCCCCAAAAATATGCAATAAATAGTGGAGGGATCAAGAGGAGGATCAAGCTCTTCAAGGTCTACAATGGAGGAGAGAGAATGGAGGGGAAGAAGTAGTTGGGTCGGAGGTGGAAGAGAGGTATAAATAGGGGTTCCAAAATATGTCCTTTGGGCTGGAAAAAACGGTCAGATTCACGCCCGACCGGTACTACCGCTCGCGCGCGATCTGTGCAGAAATCAGACGGAAAATAGCCCAAAACCGGTAGTACCGCTCTGGAGCGGTACTACCGCTCGTGTCAAATCTGGAGCAAAACAGAATCAGAGCAGAGAGATGGGATCAGACAGCAGAGTGGGGTCGGGCAGCATGGCATGCGGTCAGTGCGGCGTGCGGGCGGGAGCGAGCGCGGCGTGGGGATCGAGGGCGGGAGCAGCGAGCGAAGTCGTGGGATCCCGCGCGGGATCGTTCTCCCGCGGGTCAACGCGGTCGAGCGGCGGCTTGGCGAGCGAGGCGGCGTGCGGCGAGCGGCGTGCGGTGCAGGCCCAGCAGGGGCAGCGGCGGCCCAAGGAGGAGAGGCCCACTGCGGGCGCATGGTGGCGAGGCCAGCTGGGCTAGGCGGCAGGTGCGGCCCAAGAGCAGAAGAAGAGGTGGAGGCTAAAAAAAGAAGTGGGCCAGCGGTAGTACCGGGCCCGGTACCGGTTCGGTACCGGCCAGGATCCAAGGCTCACAGAGCCTTTTACGGTACCGGGCCGGTACCGGCCCGGTAGTACCGCTTCACCTTTTTTTTTTCTTTAAACCGCAATACGGAAAAATCAATAACTCGAGATAGGAAACTCCGATTGCGGTGAAACCAATTTTGTTGGAAAGAGGGATACAAGAGCTACCACTACACAAGGTGGAAAAGAGAGAGTGATATTTTCTCATGGTCATAGAGGTGTAACCTCTCCATATGGTATATCGGGAAAATCATCACCCTCGCACATGCAACATGCGATGCATCCGTAATCCGTTTCCGATGAGCTAGAGCTTGTCATGAGAATGAACACAAGCTATAACCCATCTCATGCATAAGAACCAAGAACAACCAAGAAACATGATGCAATGCATGCAAGGTTTGAGCTCTCTCCGATGATGCGACCTACTATCCTATCGAGCACAAACCTTAACCTTGCGCGTTCCTCTCGAGTCGGCAAACTCCGTCTTCATCCTCTTCAACGTTGTACATGCCACCGTCTTCCTCCAACATACATGCCACCGTCTTCTTCGATCTTCTACGCACGCCACCGTCTTCATCCATCTTCTACGCCGTCTTCATCTCTCTTCATCTTCAACACGGTCTTCATCTCTCTTCGACACCGTCTTCGTCATTGTACTCCATCTTCTCCATCTTGCAACCTTGAGACCAACACATGGCTATGGACTCAACCTAAGATAGATTCTCAATGCAACCGTTAGTCCATTGGGATTGTCATCAATTACCAAAACCACACATGGGGCAATGGACATGTTCTTACAATTGTTCAGTAGCAACATTACTTTGAGGCTTAAGTAGGAAAGATAGAAATACATGTAGATATATTATTCCTTTATCTTTCTTTCTTGTTGGCTCATAAGCTTAATATTCTTCAGATTGAATCATTTGTACTTCCAAGGAAGATTGCATGATTGTTTTCTATCACATGTATATTTGCTTGTTTTGCTCAACCCTTATGCTTGCTACCCAACCTTGATAGCCAAGGACATGTAGTAAGAGGGAATGCTTCTTGTGCATCCAAACCTTGAACCAAAAACTCATGCCATTTGTGTCCACCATATCTACCTATATGTGGTATTTCACCGCCACTCCAAAGCTAATTGCTTGTGTGCTACCTTTAAACCTTCAAACATTATACCTGTTTTGTATTTTGTTCTTAGCTCATGAGGAAGTATTGAATGATTTATTGTATTTTCATGAATTCATTCCGTGACTAGCATGAATAATGTGCTAAGTACTTAATATTTCAAAAAGAGCAAGGCAGCCGGGTGCCCATCCCATACAAAAATATTAAATAAACAAATAAAACAAATAATGCTCCGCACATTATGTACTGGAGAGATCCTAAATAATGGTGTGCAATGGAGAACTACATGGGAGCCGCTCTTGAGGTCACTATATGAAAGGATGATAGATTATTTGATGCCATTCATTGACATAGACATGCATACCTCTCAAAATATATAATTTCAACCCTCCTATTTCTTTCAAAACAAAAAAGCTCTAGCACATGAGTAATCTTGCTTCCCTCTGCGCAGGGCCTTTCTTTTACTTTTATGTTGAGTCAGTAAACCTATTTCCCTCTGTCTCAAGCAAGCATTTGAATTGTTGTGATCCAACCATTTATGTGTGTTGATGCATTCAATCAAATCTTTTATTCTTCCTTGTGTAGCACGATGCTTTCATCTGAATGAATATAACGTTAAACGCTATCTATGATTGTAAAGAGATTGTGATAATTGAGCATATGATTTCGGCAATAGGCTCTAATATAAAGACTCTGCTCGAAAGATAAGTACAATCTATTAAATGTTTTCTGACCAAGAACGAAAGTTTGCCATCATCAATTATGATTTTCTCTATGCATCTCTATTTAGTGACCCCTTACTCATTGCAAGTTGAATTATATAAGAAGAACTTGCTGTCTATAATGACTTGTGTATTGGTAAGCATGATGCTTCTGTTGGAGATATGCCCAAGAGGCAATAATAAAATGGTTATTATAATATATCTTTGTGTTTATGATAATGTTTACATACCATGCTATAATTGTGTTAACCGAAACATTGATACATGTGTGTTATGTAAACAACAAGGAGTCCCTAGTAAGCCTCTTGTATAACTAGCTTGTTGATTAATAGATGATCATGGTTTCGTGATCATGAACATTGGATGTTATTAATAACAAGGTTATGTCATTATATGAATGATGTAATGGACACACCCAATTAAGTGTAGCATAAGATCACGTCATTAAGTTATTTGCTATAAGCTTTCGATACATAGTTACCTAGTCCTTTCGACCATGAGATCATGTAAATCACTTATACCGGAAAGGTACTTTGATTACATCAAACGCCACCTGCGTAAATGGGTGGTTATAAAGGTGGGATTAAGTATCCGGAAAGTATGAGTTGAGGCATATGGATCAACAGTGGGATTTGTCCATCCCGATGACGGATAGATATACTCGGGCCCTCTCGGTGGAATGTCGTCTAATAGCTTGCAAGCATATGAATGGTTCATAAGAGACCACATACCACGGTACGAGTAAAGAGTACTTGTCATGAGACGAGGTTGAACGAGGTATAGAGATACCGATGATCAAACCTCGGACAAGTAAAATATCGCGTGACAAAGGGAATCGGTATCGTATGTAAATGGTTCAGTCGATCACTAAAGTCATCGTTGAATATGTGGGAGCCATTATGGATCTCCAGATCCCGCTATTGGTTATTGGTCGGAGAGAGGTCTCAACCATGTCTACATAGTTTGCGAACCGTAGGGTGACACACTTAAGGTTTGATGTCGTTTAAGTAGATATGGAATATGGAATGGAGTTCGAAGTTTTGTTCGGAGTCTCGGATGGGATCCAGGACATCACGAGGAGTTCCGGAATGGTCCGGAAAATAAGATTCATATATAGGAAGTCACTTTCCAAGTTTGGAAATGATCCGGTGAATTTATGGAAGGTGGTTTCTAGAATTATCCGGAATAAATCACTATGGGAGGAGGAGTCCCGGAGGGACTCCACAAACCCTAACCAGCCAACCAAGTGGGAGGGTGGAGTCCATGGTGGACTCCACCTCCTTGGCCGGCCAAGTAAAGGGGGAAGGGGAGAGTCCATGTCCCTCTAGGTTTCGTCCATAAGGCAGTTTTTCTGTTGGGGTCTTATTCGAAGACTTTGGGCAAACCCTTGGGGTTCCACCTATATAATGAGGAGGAGAGGGAGGGGGCTGCCCATGGCTTGGCCGCACCACCCCTGCCCCCTTGAGGCCGGCGCCCATAGCCCCCTCTCCCAAACCCTAGCCGCCCCTCCTCCACCACCTCTCCCGCATAGGCTTAGCGAAGCTCCGCCGGAGATCTCCATCGACACCGCCACCACGCCGTCGTGCTGCCGGGATTCCAAGGAGGATCTACTACTTCCGCTGCCCACTGGAACGGGGAGAAGGACGTCATCTTCATCAACACCGAACGTGTGACCGAGTACGGAGGTGCTGCCCGATTGTGGCACCGTCAAGATCTTCTACGCGCTTTTGAAAGCGGCAAGTGGTCGTCTACCGCAGCAACGAGAGCCTCCTCTTGTAGGCTTTGGAAATCTTCAAGGGTTAGTCTCGTTCATCCCCTCGTTGCTCCCGTCTTCTAGATTGCATCTTGGCTTGGATTGCGTTCTCGCGGTAGGAATTTTTTTGTTTTCTATGCTACGAATCCCTACAGTGGTATCAGAGCCATGTCTATGCATAGATGGTTGCACGAGTAGAACACAATTGTTTTGTGGGCGTTGATGCTTATGTTTTCTTTAGTTTGAGTACTTTGCATCTTTGTGGCATAGTGGGATGAAGCGGCTCGGGCTAACTTTACATGACCGCGTTCATGAGATTTGCTCCACGCTCGACATGCAACTTGTATTGCATAAGTGGCTTTGCGGGTGTCTGTCTCTCCTACTATAGTGAAGATTCAATTTACTCTTCTATTGACAACACTAGTATCACCGTTGTGGTTCATGTTCGTAGGTAGATTAGATCTCGCTCGAAAACCCTAAACCACGTAAAATATGCAAACCAAATTAGAGACGTCTAACTTGTTTTTGCAGGGTTTGGTGATATGATATGGCCATAATGTGATGATGAATATGTATGAGATGATCATTATTGTATTGTGACAACCGGAAGGAGCCTTATGGTTGTCTTTAAATTTCATGTTGAGTAGTATTTCAAAGTAGTTGTAATAGTTGCTACATGAGGTGAACAACCATGAAGACGGCGCCATGGACCTTGATGCTACGCCGACGATGATGGAGATCATGCCCGTTGATGATGGAGATCATGTCCGTGCTTTGGAGATGAAGATCGAAGGCGCAAAGACTAAAGGGCCATATCATATCACATATGAATTGCATGTGATGTTAATCCTTTATGCATCTTATTTTGCTTAGAACGCGACGGTAGCATTATAAGATGATCCCTCACATTAATATCAAGATAATAAAGTGTTCTCCCTCGTATGCACCGTTGATATAGTTCGTCGTTTCGAAGCATCTCGTGATGATCGGATGTGATAGACTCAACGTTCACATACAACGGGTGTAAGCCATGTTGCACACGCGGAATACTTGGGTTTGCTTGACGAGCCTAGCATGTACAGACATGGCCTCGGGACAACGGAAACCGAAAGGTTGAACACGAGTCATATGGATGATATGATCAACATGTTGATGTTCACCATTGCAGCTACATCATCTCACGTGATGATCGGTTTTGGTGTAGTGGATTTGGATCGTGTACCACTTAACAACTATGAGGGATGTTGTATTAAGTGGGAGTTCATTAGTAATTAGATTAAAACATGAACTAATTATCATGAACATAGTCCGAGTAGTATTTTGAATTAATTTTGTAGTATTGGCATCCATTTTCTACCATGCGCTAGTCTTGTAATTGAGATTGAAATACTGTTAAAATCCGACAAGAAACTTTACGGACTGGTACCGTATTGTTAAAGTATCAAGAAATGATTAAGTCCCATTGCAAACTTTTAGTAAACCTCACATTGTTGATTCAAAGAGCTATGGTTTCAATTAGTACCTAAAGTTATCTTGTCTCCGTCAAACTTGAAGTTCAAATCTGTTTGAAAACTAAGGAGCTGAAAATTTAGTTTTCAGAAATAATCAAGGTATGAGATATATGTGATATCTAAGACCTTATTGCAAGATGATAGAATATAATTTGGTGAGACTACATAAACTCATAAGTTTTATGGGAATGTATGAAGGTTGAAGACGCCAGGCGTCACAATCCTCCAACTATTGGGGCACTAACAATATTCGCATATCCATGAAGTGATCATCCTTAGTATACACAGTTGCTAAGACTCGTCGTTTCGAGGCATCACGTGATGATCGGGTGTGATAGATTCTACGTGTGCATACAACGGGTGCAAGCTAGATTTGCACATGCGAATACCAAGGTTAAAACTTTACGAGCCTAGCATGTACAGACATGGTCTCGGAAAGTCGTCATGATATGATGGATAACATTATGAGTGAAATTGTTCATCATATTACAAAGTTACTAATAAGTGAAATCTGGAATACTTGTCATATGATGATCAACTTCAAAGTAAGAACCTCAAGGTTATTGGTATTTGACCAACAAACCTAGAAGTTAATGATGTTGAAGTGTTTTTCTGAATAATAAGGAAAGCTAAAAGAGAAACTACAAAAGATATTTTGGCAGAAAGAAAAGAAAAGACTAGAAAGTCCAGATCAGGTGTATATAAATGATATACATGTTATGGATGTTATCCTTGTTTGGTCACACAATGAAATTCTTGGGTATGAGTACCATATTGGTTGGTATGAAGTGTCATACAAAACAACGCAATACAAGAATACAATGGCCTAAGTGACTGACAAGGAATATGATAGGAATGCACGTCTGGAACAAAAATAAAGTGTTATTATGTTCGTCGTTGGCATTCTATCTAGCCCTTAGAATTTATAATAAAGAACTTAATAATTTTTATTTTGCTCTGGTCAAATGAAAACAATGAGTTGTTCAAATTATGACATTACGCCATGTACGATGGATAAGTTATTATAAATCTTAATGGTGAAACACACACACATAACACTGACGCTAAAATGCCATAAGGCAAAATGATTTGAATTCCACTTATTTGTGGAACCGCCATTTAGGTCATGTTAGAAAGGAACGCATGAAGGAACTCCATGCAAATGGATTTTTGGAGTCATTTGATTTTTGAATCATTTGGCGCTTGCAGATCTTTTCTAAAGAGAATGACTAAAATACCGTTCATAGGCCAAGAGTTGAACGGGCAACTAACTTAGTGGAAAAATACATGATGATGTATGTGGTTCACTGGGCATAGTTGTGTGCGGGAGATTCTTCTACTTCATGAAAACTTCCAACAATGAATTGAGTATATATATGTGGATATATTCGATAAGGAAGAAGATTGAAACATTTGAATGGATTCAAATAAATTTCAGCATGAAGTGGAAATCATCGTAATAGAAAAGTCAAATATCTATGATTTGATCATGGTAGAAATATTTGATTTACGAGTTTTAGCGAACATCTAAGGGAGTTATAAAATTGTTTTACAACTCACGTTTCTTGGAGTATCATAGTGATGATGGAGTATCCGAGAGATGTATCCAAACCATGTTGGGTCAATGATGAGATAAAATATTGAATGCCGTTATATTTTTGTGGATTATGCTTAGTGACTACCGCTTTTACATTAAATAGAGCATCATCATGATCCGTAGAAATGACACCATACGAGTTATGGCATGGGTATAAACCCTGATAGTCCTTTCTTTAAATTTTGGTCTAAAAGTTTACAACCAAAAACGGATGAATGTCTTTGTTGGTTATCCCAAAGAATTGATTGGGAATTCTTTCCACTATGAAGTAAAAGACAAAAATGTTTGTTAATGTTACTTGCTTATTTCCAAGAAATTGTTTTCTAGCGAAGTATTTGAGTGGGAGGATAATAGAATTTGATAAGGTTTATGAACCTGAGCATAATGATCAGAGTAGCGCAGCATCAGGAATTGGTTCCGGAAGCAGCCATAACGATCATGGCTCCCATGACTACAAAGTGTTTTAGCCATGGAGATCGAAGTACATATTGAACCTTGTAGGTATGGTTTACTTTGTGATCAAATAAATGATTTGTGGACAAAGGATTGATTTTGAATAATGATAAACCAACTACAAACAAAGAAGTTATGATGGGCCACGACTCCGTTAAAATGGCTATACGCCATGAAATCCAAGATAGATGAATACTTTTTGAAAGTAAATGGATCTATAAAATTGATGGACTTGGATGAAATATCCTTGAAGAAGCTTGACTTGTTGTTTACGACAAAGTTCAAAGAGTTTACTACGATAAGATTAGATCTTCCATAGCAATACTTATAGTCTATGTGGATTATTCTAGTAATCACTACATATTTCTTTTATGAGATATGCTAGTAGGATGGAAAAATACATTACTTATCAGAAGTGCGTATTAAAGGTGTATACAAGATACAACCAAGAGTTTTGCTGGTCCGTGGAATACTAAGATAGGTACACAAACCTCAATTGGATGAAGTGAGTATCGCGGAGTTGGAATCTTCACCGGATGAAATAGTCAAAGAGTTTTTTTTATTTCATCACAAACGATGAAGATGCTTGCATTTGCAAGAAATTAAGTGGGAGCGCTGAGACATATTTATAATACTTATGTAGATGACATATAGTTGGTTATAAATGATGTAATTATATACTTGATTAAAAAGGTTTCATTGAGAATTAACTTCAATGAAAGGAGATGGACTGAAAAAAATTTAGTGTCAAGATCTATGAAGATAGATTGAAACACATAATAAGTTTAAGTCAAAATACATAGAATGGATATTGAAGTAGTTCAATATAGAAATATTAAGAAGATGTTCTTGTCATGTGAAGGTTTAACAGATTTGAGTGTATCTAACACTCAATGAGTAAAAACACATGAGTGATTATAGATCACAAATATTATGTACAAAATCAGATGTCCTATGCTCTAAAAAGTTAGGAGCATATACCAGAATGATTCATGTGATGATCATTGGACAAACAGTAAGAATATCCCTGTGTGCTTTAGAAGAACCAAGGATACATATATAGTTTTATATGGGGTAATGACAAACAAATCGTTGTAAGGTGTTACACCAATATTTGTTTGGTCACATATAAAAATGAAATTCAAATCTCAATTATTCTAAGTGTTGTTTAAAAGGTAGCACAATGTTAGATTTAGAAGAGTTCTAAATATTGTGACGGATTCTACAAACGAAGGCATAGTATGTCATTGTTTTGACAATGACTGAGGATGTTTAAGTCGAAGAGTTCTTTGAGAACTTGGTGTAGTTCCGATAGTGTCAGAACTTTGAAGCTATATTGTGTGTGACAATATTAGTGACATATTTCAGACCGCGAAATTAAGGTGCCACCGAAAGACCAAACATATTTAATGCCGACTCATTTAGAAAATGAGTGATGCGTTGAGACGCAAATGAATTGCAAAATACATACGTTTCTGAGCATGTCAGATCCGTTGACTAAAACTTCTCCCGTGAGCAAAACATGATAAAGCACCGGAAGGCCAAGGTGTTATATCTTTACATATGTAAACTAGATTATTGACTCTAGTGCAAGTGGGAGACTCGTTGGAGATATGCCCAAGAGGCAATAATAAAATGGTTATTATAATATATCTTTGTGTTTATGATAATGTTTACATACCATGCTATAATTGTATTAACCGAAACATTGATACATGTGTGTTATGTAAACAACAAGGAGTCCCTAGTAAGCCTCTTGTATAACTAGCTTGTTGATTAATAGATGATCATGGTTTCGTGATCATGAACATTGGATGTTATTAATAACAAGGTTATGTCATTATATGAATGATGTAATGGACACACCCAATTAAGCGTAGCATAAGATCACGTCATTAAGTTATTTGCTATAAGCTTTCGATACATAGTTACCTAGTCCTTTCGACCATGAGATCATGTAAATCACTTATACCGGAAAGGTACTTTGATTACATCAAACGCCACTGCGTAAATGGGTGGTTATAAAGGTGGGATTAAGTATCCGGAAAGTATGAGTTGAGGCATATGGATCAACGAGTGGGATTTGTCCATCCCGATGACGGATAGATATACTCTGGGCCCTCTCGGTGGAATGTCGTCTAATAGCTTGCAAGCATATGAATGGTTCATAAGAGACCACATACCACGGTACGAGTAAAGAGTACTTGTCATGAGACGAGGTTGAACGAGGTATAGAGATACCGATGATCAAACATCGGACAAGTAAAATATCGCGTGACAAATGGAATCGGTATCGTATGTAAATGGTTCAGTCGATCACTAAAGTCATCGTTGAATATGTGGGAGCCATTATGGATCTCTAGATCCCGCTATTGGTTATTGGTCGGAGAGAGGTCTCAACCATGTCTACATAGTTCGCGAACCGTAGGGTGACACACTTAAGGTTTGATGTCGTTTAAGTAGATATGGAATATGGAATGGAGTTCGAAGTTTTGTTCGGAGTCTCCGATGGGATCCAGGACATCACGAGGAGTTCCGGAATGGTCCGGAAAATAAGATTCATATATAGGAAGTCACTTTCCAAGTTTGGAAATGATCCGGTGAATTTATGGAAGGTGGTTTCTAGAATTATCCGAATAAATCACTATGGGAGGAGGAGTCCCGGAGGGACTCCACAAACCCTAACCAGCCAACCAAGTGGGAGGGTGGAGTCCATGGTGGACTCCACCTCCTTGGCCGGCCAAGTAAAGGGGGAAGGGGAGAGTCCATGTCCCTCTAGGTTTCGTCCATAAGGCAGTTTTTCTGTTGGGGTCTTATTCGAAGACTTTGGGCAAACCCTTGGGGTTCCACCTATATAATGAGGAGGAGAGGGAGGGGGCTGCCCATGGCTTGGCCGCACCACCCCTGCCCCCTTGAGGCCGGCGCCCATAGCCCCCTCTCCCAAACCCTAGCCGCCCCTCCTCCACCACCTCTCCCGCATACGCTTAGCGAAGCTCCGCCGGAGATCTCCATCGACACCGCCACCACGCCGTCGTGCTGCCGGGATTCCAAGGAGGATCTACTACTTCCGCTGCCCGCTAGAACGGGGAGAAGGACGTCGTCTTCATCAACACCGAACGTGTGACCGAGTACGGAGGTGCTGCCCGATTGTGGCACCGTCAAGATCTTCTACGCGCTTTTGAAAGCGGCAAGTGATCGTCTACCGCAGCAACGAGAGCCTCCTCTTGTAGGCTTTGGAAATCTTCAAGGGTTAGTCTCGTTCATCCCCTCGTTGCTCCCGTCTTCTAGATTGCATCTTGGCTTGGATTGCGTTCTCGCGGTAGGAAAATTTTTGTTTTCTATGCTACGAATCCCTACAGCTTCTTATCCATATTTTGTTTATCGACACTTCACTCCATAGACCCGTGGTCTGGTTTACTAAGTTCTGTTTCGCTTGGGGACAAGCGAGGTCCAAGCTTGGGGGAGTTGATACGTACAATTTGCATCACTATTTTATATCATAATTTACTGTTATTCATTGATATATTTCATATTTAGAGGTGATACTTATGTTATTCCATTTATTTTTAAATGTCTGACGACTATTGGAGAATTAACCGTTGGAGCCAGGATTCTGCTAAAAAAGGACCGTCAAGACACCATATTTATGAAGAATAACAATTCCTAGAAAATATACAGAAAATCCTATTTCTCCAGATGACAGAGGAAGCCAGAAGGGGAGGCCGAGATGGCCCAGGAGGGGTCCAGACCACCCCTAGGCGCGGGCCAAGCCCTAGCCACGCCTAGGCATGGTCTGGGCGCCCTGGCCCACCTCTGACATCGCCCCTCGCGTATTTCAACCCCCCGAGAAACCTAAGACGGGGGAGCAACGAGAGAAATATTCCGCTGTCTCTACGGGGCGGAGAGCCTGAGAGAAAGAAAAGCTCTCCAGCAGGCAGAATTCTGCCGGGGAAATTCCTTTCCGTAGAGGGGAAATCGTCGCCATCGTCACCGCCATCGAGCTGGACTTCATCGGGATCATCATCACCATCATCTCCACCACCAGTACCATCATCACCGCCATCTCCACGCCGTCCCGCTATAACATCTTGGGTTTGATACTTGTCTAGGTCATAGGGGAAACTTTCCCGATGTTGATTACTCCTTGTAGTTGATGCTATTGAGTGAAACCATTGAATTAAGGTTTATGTCCAAATTTTTATTCATCATTATATCACCTCTGATTATGATACATATGATGTCTCATGAGTAGTTCGTTTAGTTCTTGAGGACATGGGAGAAGTCATGCTGTTAGTAGTGGAACTATGTTGAGTAATATGCAATGAGTTGATATTTAAGTTGTGGTGTTATTCTTCTAGTGGTATCATGTGAACATCGACTACATGATACTTCACCTTTATGGGCCTAGAGGAATGCATCGTGTATTTGACTACTAATTGTGGGGTTGCGGGAGCGACAGAAACCTAAACCCCCGTTAGGAAACCGGTGCACAAGGGAGTGTAGGATCTCAAAGTTTACGACTGTGGTTAGATTTATCTTAATTACTTTCTTGTAGTTGCGGATGCTTGCAAGAAGTATAATCACCAGTATGCATTAGTCCAAGTATGGGGTAATGCATTAGCATAGGTTCACCCACACAACACTTAACCATTGAAGATTATTTAGCTATTTGAAGCGAAAGCACTTGAGGAAATTCCCGTGTGTCCTCAGGAACGTTTGGTCATCATAAGTACAGCAACTGGCTTGTCATTTGCTCTAAAAAGGATTGGGCTACTCGCTACATGTTTCTAAACATTGAAACACCGTTTACAACCTGTTCTGCTACATGTTTGCTTGCTGCTATTTTTATTTCAGATTGCAATTACCACTCATAATCATCCATATTACTTGTATTTCACTATATCTTCGCTGAACTAGTGCACCTATACACCTGACAAGTGCATTGGGTGTGTTGGAGACCCGGCAAGCTTGGACGCCGTTCAGGAGAGGAGGGGCCAGCGACTTCAGATTTGGTGCCGGCAACCACCGAGGGGGCCTAGGGCCCAAATCTCGCCGCCCCCTTCACCGACGTCGCGAGCTAGGCCCAACGGCGCCTCAGGGAGCGAGGAGGAGGAAGGGAACATAGGGGAGGGAGCAGCGGCGGTGGAGTTTAGGTCTGTCAAGTGAAAGGCCAGATTTTAGTTTTAAACTAATGTAAATTATGTTTGAATCAATGAAATTTCTATCAAATTTTCGCGCGCTTTTTAAATTCATGCCATTTTATTTGTCCCGTGTGCGCGGACATAGCATATGCCAGCGGACCGAATGGATCGCGCCGCTGCGCGCACTGTCCGGTCAGGCTGAACCGTAAGACACATCTTATCCGCTCGCTGACCCAAATAGACAGAAACAGACGTTTGAGTCAACGATTTGGATCGTCATGAGAACTTGATTCAGAAGAGAGGATTGGAGCATTTCTTGGATAGAGCAAGCTAAGCGCATTTTGTGACGCTAAACCCGGCCGTTCTTTGCTTGTGCTTTTGCTGCGCGGGGCCCGAGGAGCAGAATTGGCGAGCTGCCCCCACATGCCCGTGAGCGACACAGGCTGTCTGTCTCGCTGGTCGAGCGCGCCCACGGGTCAGCCTCACTCTGTCGTGACCACTCGCTCGCTCGCTCGTGAGTGGGCCATCATCATTTTCTCGAGACTTCCTTTCCTTTGTTGCCTTGCCGCGCGCGCTCACTTTTGTCACGCTTTCTGCACGGCTGCGCGCGCCTTTGTTGCGGTCCCCGCGTCGGCCGCTGGCAAGGTTGTTTGGGCGGGCACGCTGCACGGACGTCCGCGTCGCTGGGTTGCCTTCCGACATGTTTTATGGTGGTGGGCTCGGAGGGTGGCTCCCATGAAGCCTTTGATCCCATCAGCAGTTGTGCATCGCAACCTCATGGGCCAATGTACACGGGCTTTTACGCAAACGCTGACCTAGGCCCTGCTTGTTTGGGCTTCCACTTCTGCTTTTGCTGCTTTTAGAGGTCTAAAAGCAGAAGCCCAAACAAACAGCCAAAAATAGAGAAGCGTTTGGCAGAAGCGTTGTGGGCAAATGAACTACGGGAATCGTTGTCGATCGAAGCAGCCCGGGAGGTGCTTTTGTCTGCTTCCCGAGCTTCCCGAAATACGGTGGACAAAATTACCCTCATGATTTCGGAAGAACTACGAAAAAACTGCCACCGAGAGGTGCCTCCAGACTCTCATTTCCCCCACGCGCTCCATTTTCCTTATCTCTCCCATCTGTGCCATGGCAGGGCTAGGGTTAGAGTTCCCCGCCGCCGCCGCCGCCGTTCGCCGGTGCTGTTCGTCGGCGCCGCCGTCGCCGGTCACCGCCGTTCGCCGCCGCCGCAGGTCGAGCTTTACCCCGTCGGCCGCTGGTGGCAGGAGCTCTGCGAGCCGTCGTTCCCCACCTGCCCCGTCCGTGGTCTGCTCCTCCGAGCTGTTCCTGGCCTCGTACCACTCCCGCCGTCACCGATTCAACTAGGCGCCCGCGGGTCGATCTCGTCTCCATCGGCCCCCGGTGACAGGATCTTGATCCGCCGGCAGAAATTCCCGGGAACGGCCGCCGCCGCGCTCACGGGTCGAGCTTGACCTCGCTGGGAACTGCCCGCCTCGCTATGGATGTTCCCCACGACTTGACACAGTTCTCTGGACGCTGCCTCCAGATTTACTTTACCTGGATTTCTCAAGTGATGCTAGCAATTGTAAAAAATAAGTCTAATTCTGTCTTTGATGCCTCGAATTTGTCCATCTAACTTACGTGGAGGTTTACAAATAATTTAGGTATTTTTGCGCCGTCTCGGTCCTCCTCCAAGCTCGACCCGTCCCTGTCTTCAGTTTATATTGAATATAGACAAGTCTCGTAAAACAGTTAAAATTAGTTGATTCATATCAAATTAGCATTTATACAACTTTTTCATCATTTAGGGGCATTTAAGAGATTTCATTCTTCATAACAGCTACAACATCCATTAACGGCATTCCTGCAAAACATCAAATCTCTGCTTCTCACAACTGCTTCCCACAGTTGCTTTTCCACAGCTCAACAGCTACAGCTGCTTCTCAAAAGCTGCAGCCCAAACAAACAGACCCCTAATGGCCTTCATGTCCCAAGTTCAGGTTGCTTCGCAAGGTTCCGCTGAAAAAAAGAAACTTTATTAAGCTGAATTTAGGAACAATTTGCACGGGTTAACAGCTCTAAGAGTAAGAATAATAAATTCTAATCAACTGGCTATAAAGATTAAAATAACATATTTATATCTAGTTGAAGGAGATAGAAGATGAGAGAGAATGTAAGAGTAACTTCAATAGTATAACCGATTGTTGGCTAATATGTAGTCAACAAGTATAATGGTTGACTATAAGAATGTACTACTTTCTCAATTGATGACCTACATTTCATTCACAGACCTTGACTAGGAGCAACTTGACTAGGAGCAAAAAGATACGCCTTGTCGTGCGACTGCCTTCTTCGCATTGGGGCTGCGTCGACCGCCGCTGCCTCCCTGGTCACCGCCGCGGCGGCCTCATTGGCCACTGCTTGCTCAGCCTGCTGCAGTGCCCATTGAGACTGATGCGCTGCCGCCTCGACCACCTCCACCAGCGATTGCTGCGCTATGTTGCCTTCGTGCTCAAAGGCGGCAACCTGGTCCTCCGCCTGTATGCGGGCAATCTCCGTGGCCATCTCGACCTCCTCGTCGGACGGACGAGGCCAACGGGCTCAGCACATCTCCCTGATGTTGTCCCAGTTGGAGATATTCTGGCGGGTCATGTGTTTTTTTTGGCATCGATTGGGTGTGCTGGCCGACGTCGCGCCGATGACAGCCGTTTATAGCCTCCTTCTTGGGCGGGAAATGGCCGCCGGACGCGCGAACTATTCCGGCTACGGCGGGAAACCGGAGCCGAGTGGGTGGGAACCAAATGGATGCGGGCGAAGCGCGAGGCCGGCGACGCCATTAGAGGAAGATCGTCATCGTTGACAGCGTACTTGGAAGGTCGATTTGGGTCGGACCGCTGGAGGAACCGCCCAACCAAAACAGATAGACACCCCCAAACTATCCGCGGACCGACCCAAATGGACATAAATTGACGGTTTGGGTCGCTGATTTGGGTTGGCCTGCTGGAGATGGTCTCAACAAATAAGGCTTACTACATCCGTTTCAATAAATAAGACGTAGGCGTATTTCAAAATAAACTTGATCCAAAAAAAAGAAACAAAATTATGATATTATTGTAGGTGTATCATTGGATTTGTATTGAAAATCACTTTCTAATGATGCTAATTATATACCAAGAATCTTTATATATGTGAAGTAATTCTTTGTTAAATAAAATAACATGTAAAATAAGGATGCTTATTCATTGGAATGGAGGGAGTATATCTTTCTGATCATACTGATTTTGTAAATTTTACATAGCTTGACTTTTTGAAAAATTAAATATAATCTTTGTTCATTGAAATGGAGGTGGTATAAAATAAAAGAAAAGGGCCGAATAGGCATGCTAAACTGCTCGTTAAATTTCTGTTTGCGTCCTTTTCACATGTCACACATGTGGTTTAGTTTTAGAAGTATAGATGCGTGGAATTTGTGCAACACTGCCAAAAATGATATACCCTTGCTAACGTGTCTTGTTATGTAGTTTATAATTGTTCTCATTTGAGACGCAAACTACAATTCAGAAGAAAAACAAGTTGAGATGATTTAGCAAATCTCAAGAAAAATACATGTTGGAGAGGAAGATGAAAGGACATTAGAAAATAGTTTGCTATAAACCAATGGAATTCAGAAAGAAGAAGAAATCTATTTTTTTAAAAGAAAGAAGAAAATTTAAGAACATTTTAGGGAAACCATTTTCAAACATTTTATACATTGGGACTGGTGATACTAACAAAATATTTCATGAATGCTTTGTTGTTACTTGCATGTTAGTATGTTACCAACATGTCCTTGACGATTTTTTTCCTGTTTTCTCCGGTTTTCTTATAAAAATCACATATTATTAATTGTGTGTTACCAGAATTTTAACTTTTCCTATTTAAAGAAATCCTTCTCCATTCAATATTTTATTTTAGAATTTTCTTTTCATCATGAACATAAGGTAATTAAATTTTTACTAGGTGGAAGTAAATCAAATTGCTTACATGGACGCCGAAAAGCTCTGTATGCGTGTAAAACCACCTATGAAGACAAACCAAAAGATACACATTGAATTGTTTATGGTTCAAAATTCTGAATTAAGTGGTTTACAACTTTGTAAAAGTGAGCTCCCTACTAAATACACCATCCATTCATTATTTGCTACGGAGATACGTTTACCAGATCTATCTTTATTTTGAGGTAATTGCACCAGAAGTACAACAACTTGCACCCTATGTGCATTTTCATACAAAAACTTCAAAAGTGAGTTCAGGTGGTACAAGAACTTGTCCTGGATGTACACCGTTGGTACAAGTGGTGTCTGGAGCTGCCACGCGTCCCTGGTCAACCGTCAAACCGTTTTTGCAGAAAAGTCCTTACAGAATTCGAGATTTCGCGGCCGAGCAGAAGCTTTCCTCTCCTCTCCGTTCGTCTCTTTCCCCTTTCCTCTCCTCTCTGCGGCGGCGACCAGAATCGAACCCTAGATGCATGGCGGACCAAGGGGAGGGGAGCATGGACAGCACGGGCCGGACGCCGCCGCCAGGGTTTGCCCGTCGCGGAGGGCCGCGGTGGAGGGGCAGGCCCGTGGCTCCAGCACCTGCTCCTGCTCGTGGCCGTCACGGAGGGCTGCGACATGCGGTGGCGGAGGAAGGCCATGGCAGCACTGCGGCGACAGAGGAGAGGGTTGCGGAGGAGAGGCAATGGAGGTACGACAAGCTGGTCCAGAAGTACATGCTGCTGTACTGCTGCCTAGCATCAGAGGAGGAGAGGGCGGCCATGGCAGAGCCCAATGGCTGGCGGCCGGCAATTCCAAGCAATGTCAGCCTGGAGGAGCAGATTGGCGTCATGGAGGCTCAGGTGGCCAGCCTGCTGCAGCCTCCCCCGCCACCACCCCCAGCATACTGAAGGAGGAAGACATGCGCATCTGGAAGGAGGGAGATCCGTGGGCGACGATCACAGGTGAGTACTTCTGGAAGAATGGCGATGGTTGGGCAGTGGAGTCGTCGACAGCAGGAGGATCATCTTCTCCATCTACACTGGTGAGTTAAATTTCTGTGTTAACTGAAATTGTTGTGTTAACTGAAATTCAGTTTAGGCAGGACTGACTTGGTTGATGTTTGTTCTTACAAGCAGAAGAAGAAACTGCAAGAGGAGAATTCATTGCTGCTAATGGAGCTAAAGGGGGTGGAGCTACAGCTAGAGATGAGGAAGGCAGAGAACAAGAAATTGCTGAAGAAACATAGGCAGGAGCTTAGAAGGAGGGATTGGAGGGAATGTGTAATTTCGTGCTTGTTCTCTCGTCCGCTTAGTGCTTGTTGCTATGATCGAGTGTGAGGTAGAATTGGGAAATGTAGGTGGTAACCATGCTTGTTTAGATGAAAACCATGCTTGTAACCAACTATGTTTATGGAATAAATATGAATCTTTGCTTCAATTTACTCAGTACTTGCTTTGCATTCAGGCATTAGTAATAGAGGAAGACAAATTGTAGGGTTCAAACATCATTTCAGTACCACTGATGGCATTCAAGTGTTTACAAATATAAATATGATCCTAATTCAAGGGTTCAAACATCATTTCAGTACCACTGACATCATTCACTTAGAACATTACAAATTCATCACTGAGGTGCTGTCTGACTAATTGGAATTTCTTCAGGATTGTCACTTGGGAAGGCCTCATTCAAATCAGGCAACTCATTTATGGGTTGCTCATCACCAAAAAGCAAGTAGTAGGTTGATCCTGGACCTGTGTTGTAACCTCTTCTTCTTGCATTTGATGCTGTTGGCACAGTTGGCTGTGATGAACTGGCCTCCTCTGCCATATTTGGCTCTTTTCTTTTCCTTCCTTTTCCTCTTCCTGTTTCACTTGCTCCTCCTCTGCCAGCTCCTCTTCCTCTTGCACTTGCACCTCCTCTGCCAGCTCCTCTTCCTCTTGCACTTGCACCTCCTCTGCCAGCACCTCTTCCTCTTGCACTATCTGCTTGTGCATTAGCTCTGCCTCTACCAGCTTCTCTTCCTCCTCCTCTTCCTCTTGCACTTGCACTTGCAGTGGTAAGCCTTGTAGGTGGTAATTCCTCTCTTGCAGACACCACAAAGGCACTTTCTTCAGGTAATGGTTGTTGCACTCTTGGTATAGGGAAGTGAGCTGCTGCCTGTTGAAACATTGGTTGACACATTGGTACAGGGAAACATTGCATCAAAAAACATAGATTGAAAAATTGGTAATGGATCATGGAGTTACCTCTTGGCCCATTTGATGCACCAGTGATCTCATTTGATGCATTGGATCATTTCTAGGGTCAGGAGTGATAGGCATTAAGTGTTGCATGACAGAAGGATCATCCACATCATCATCTTCCACATTGGTAGGTCCATTTAGGTTATCCAATACCCACTTGGCATGTCCTTTTTTATTATGGTTGGGGTTTCCACACACAGAGCAGTGCATAGTCACACCTGCTCTGGTGATGGATTTGACTCCATGTTGCTCCTTCTCCTCTGGAGTTTTCCTTCTGTTCTTCTTTGGTCTTCCCATGACCTTTGTGTAGATTGGAGGATGCACAATTGTTGCATTCATTTTTCCCAATGAACCCTGGATCTAAGAGGAGTCAAATTGTATGCATAAGCTTTCTTGAATGTGTCTATGCTATAACAGCTATGCACAAGCTTGTCCACTTGGAGTCTATCTACTCTGCAACAAGCAATGGCATGATGACAAGGAATCCCTGTAAGTTGCCATCTCCTGCAATCACATTGCCTGCTGACCATGTCAACATTGTAGGTTTTCTCATATTCATTTGAAGTGACATGGTAGACACCATTTCCAGCATGTGATGCTCCTAGATTCTTTGCCCATTCTGTCATTTTATCTATTTTTTTCCTTATCTTGGGGCAAATAGTACCAGGCCATGTGTCTGCCTCTTTTTGCTTTGCCACATTTCGATGCATGATTTTGCTGAAAATGGTTTCCAACATTGACAGTACTGGAAACTCTCTATCCTCAAGAATGTAGCTGTTAAATACTTCAGAATGATTATTCGAAGCATGTCACATTTTGGGAAATCATTGAAGAAAGCTTTAATCCATGTATTTGGCTGCAATTCCTCCACCCATGCCCAAGCTTCTTCACTGTCCACTTTCATTTTTTCCATATTTCTTTCCCAAGTTGGAATATTTGTAGACCTTGCAACTGCCCATAGATCATTCTTCAGAGTTTTCCCTTTGTGTTTCTTGTGAAAATGCTGGTAAATGTGTCTCACACAATGCCTATGTTCTGAATCAGGGAAAACTTTCTTCACTGCATTGATCAGGCCCTGTAATATAGAGACAATGTTAATCAGAGAATATTCTTGTGCATATGGCAGGTTGACTGAAAAGTTAATTATGCCCAATATAGAGAATATTCTTTTCCTTTTTCTGGCTAGACACTACAGATCAAACTCATGGACTTGTCTACATGTGTGCCTTCTGTTCAGCTCGTGTGCTCATGCCATTGTGCTGCATCCTATAAATGGCATCCATCTACTGAACAAGAAATGCAAACAAAGATGGACAATGCCATGAGTTGGAGGAGGATCACTGGCTCTACTGGTGCCTCTGGCTCCAGAGATGCCTCTCTGTCCAGAAGTGCTTCCATGGCAAGGGCAGACAAGCACTTGCTAGTTTATCGTAGGAGAACCTTGGAAGAGAGGGAAGCTGCTGCTGCAAGGTGCAGGGAGGAGGAAGAAGCTGCTGCTAGGCTGAGGGAAGAGCAACAAGCAGCTGTTACCCCAGGCGCCTAGGTGAGTGCTTTAGGACTACACAGGTCATCCAACTTCCAACAGACAGACCAAAACCTACTACCAAACCAAGAAGGTACCATGTGTCACCAAATCTTGAAGAAAAGGTGAAGGCTGGAGTTATGTTGTGCTGGCTGAAGAAGGGCATGAAGAAGATGAAAGAGGCACTGAAGATTGGTAAAGGCAAGGACAAGGGCCAAGTTTATCATAGGAAAGGTTAATTATGGCATGTAGTTTGTTGCTGTTTTAGTCATCTAGTTTGTCTGAATAAGAATGTAAGGCCTGAATAACAATGTACCAGAGTTGAGTAGATAGTGACATACCTTCTGTCTGTCACTCATGGTAGTGAAAGGACCAGTGTTTGTAATCCCTAAATCATCCCTTAGTGTTGTCGAGAACCATTCCCATGAGCTAGTGCACTCAACTTCTACTAGTCCCATTGCAATAGGATAGATGCAGTCATTTGGATCAATGCCTACTGATGTCAACAAATTTCCTTTGTACCTTGTTTTTATGTGACATCCATCTATGCATATCAGAGGCCTACAACCTTCCAAGAAACCCCTCTTGCATGCATCATATGACCAATACAATGAGGCCAGATGCTCTTTGGGAACATCATCTGCAACTTCTTTAATTTGATTGGTGCTCAGGAAGAATCTTGATCCAGGATTTGATCTCCTCAACTCCTGCCCATAGTCACATAACAGGGCAAACTGCTCCTTTTCATCCCCATGGATTATGTTAAGTGCTGCCTTTCTTGCCCTTCCCAACTTAAATCTGTTTGGGCACATATTGAATTTCCTTTGTACTTTTGCTGCAAATGCTTTCAAATCAAGTTTTTGGTTATCTCTGAATTCATCAATGAAGATCTGAGTAAGGAAAGGAGCCGTCGGTGACTTCAACTCCCGAGTACCTCTCACAAGTGTGCTCACCGCAATGATGTCTCACTACAATGGCTCCCTCCCTTTTCTCTTCTGAAACCTTGATCATCCAAGGACATCTTTTCTCACAATGAGCATCAAGCCTAGTAGCTTCATTCCTTGACTTCCTAATCTTTACTCTCTCATTCACACCATAAGCTGTCAAAGCCTTCCTAAATTCAGCCATGCTAGAAAATAACATTCCAACTTTGAAGACAGGGGTTGCCATGTCTACTTCAGGATTGAATTCTTTGAACCTGTATTCCAAAAGCTTCTGCTGCTCATTGCTCAGTTTCAGATTATCATGTTCAAGCCCAGCATCATCCTCAAACTCAACAATGTCTGTGCACTCATTGTGGTCATTAACATCTTTGTCAATGTTATCAACAAACAGATCATCATCACCATCTTCAGCATCATAATCACTGTCATAGAAGTCACTGTCAGTGTCACCATCATCCTCATCCTCATCCTCAGTTTGTATATCTCCTGATGACAGACATGCGGATGATGAGAGGTTCTTCATCAACAATCTCTTTCTCTTGCTCTGTTTCATCTCCACCTCCTGTGTATTTCCTTGGAATTGGAACCACAACACCTGTCCTTAGCCCCTGCAAGAAATTGTTGTGATCAACCATAACTGACAGTGTCTTCACCTCTCTCACAGCTGCCATCATTGCAACAATGTCACCATCATTCTCAATGAGACACAATCCATCTCTCATGTCAGTCCCAGGAACACACCAGTAGAACTTTGTTCTCTCTGTCATTTCATTCCCTCCTTGCTTAACAAAATCCTCAAGCCAGAGAAGTGAGAAAGTATCAGTGTTGCAATTGTCAAAGAAATCCACAGTCCCACCAATGTACTCCAAATGCTCTTTCAGACCACAGAAAAACCCATTGTGATCAAACTGAACAGTAAATCTGTCTGGATCGTCTGCAGAATTCAGCTCAAGTGTCAAAATTCAGTTAAAAATGCAAGTGTTAAAATTCAGTTAACTTGTGCAGCTTCCATTTGGACCTAAACTTCATAAAACAGGATGGATTACTGCTACATTGTTACAAACCCAGTACCAGCAATGGAGTAGATGCATTCATCTGAGTTGATTCGACTTATTCATCATAAAAAATGGCAGCCTTTCCACCTCTACATTTTCAGTTAAAAATTGAGTCTTCATATTCAGTTAACTTGTGCAGCTTCGATTTAGACCTAAACTTCATAAACAAGATGGATTACTGCTACATTGTTGCAAACACAATACCACCAATGGAGTAGATGCATTGGTCCGAGCTGATTCGACTTGTTCATCACACAAAATCGCAGCTTTTCCGATCAAAATTTACTGGAGCCTAACATGAACACCTACCATCTGGACCAAAACCATCCCCAAACCTATCCCTAAGCAGTACAACGACGTCTCCCACTGATTTTGCCCAGCTAATCGTCCACACATGGCTAGATCGGCCGCACGAAAATCCATGGCCGTGGAGGACAAACACAAAGAAGAAGAGGAGAAACGAGAAACGAGGACGGCCACGAGACGTACCATACTGCAGAGGTTCGTCTCGCCACTCTCGCCGGCGTGGATCGTCCGCCATGTCCGCCGCCGCCGCCCACGAACTCGCCTGCCTGCGTCCACGCCACCCACGACGAAGAGAAAGGAAGGCAACGTCCAGTTGCGTGATTTCTGCGCGGTCGTTATACAGAGAGGTGGGAGGACCTCTTCGTAATTATCCTGTTTCTGAAACGCTGCGATGCAAAACTTCCTCTCCCGCCTCCAAACTGCCACGTGTCGCCACCAGATTCAATTGTATGAATTGTGCACATCCAGGACAAGTTCATGGGCGATTTGCACAAAAATAACCCAAAAGTGAAAGAAAAGCTCAGACTGACCCTCCGGCGAAACTATTTCACCCATCTAACCCTTTTGTGTGGCACCCCACACATCGGCGCCACACATGCCAGTGTGACGCCCCTCCTGCCGGCGCCACTCTCCCAGCCGACGTGGCGCCCTCGACGCTGAGCTGGTGCGCCCATCCGACGTGGCAGCATGTGTGGCGCCCCTCCCAACGGCGCCACACATGCCCTTACAATTGCCCAAAACATACTATGAGACAATTCGTCTGAGACTTAGCCGTTTTTGCGAGGCTCTATGTGTGGCGCCGATGACACGGGCGCCACACTAGCATGTGTGGCGCCGATGCCACGGGCGCCACACATAGAGCCTCGCAAAAACGGCTAAGGACTTATCGTCCGGAGCCCCTGGATGTTTTCGACCCAATACTGGATATAAGTTGGCATGTGTGGCGCCGATGCCGTGGGCGCCACATACGGTGCGGTGGCGCCACTGTGGAGGGCGCCACACGTTGACTTGTGTTAAAAACATGAAAAATCCTACCAAACTCCAACAGTTTTGAGTACAACATTGGACACAACAAGTAGCAATTTCAGAACATACACATATAACACTTCATAGCTCACATCGTAGGAAGTAGATTCAAACAACAAGTAGCATTACAGGCATGGTTCGAAATGACATAGGGTTCACAACTCGATACTTATGAAGATATAGTTCACAACAACACGGAGCACATCCTAGTGTCGTCCTCGACGTGTCGTCCTCACGGGCTGCTTCCGGACGGCCATCCTCTTCGTCCGCTGCCGTGGCTCTTGTTGCTGCTGCTCCCGCTGCTCCTCCTGCTCCTCCTCGCTCCTCCTCCTCCTCGAAGAGAACGGCTCGTCGTTCCTCATCCTCGACAAAGATGATCTCCGCACCGGCCCCTCATCCTCCTCAATGACAACCTTCTTTCCTCGGTTGACATAATCTTCCGGAGTGTACCGTTTTGGAGCATTGCCCCTTGGCTTCAACTCGGGAAGCCGACCATGGGGCTTGCTTGGAGGTATGCTTTGGAGGTATGCTTTGACTCGGAATCAAGTCGTCGTCGGAGGAATCTTCACAAACATGAACACATGAGATTACAAAAGTTGAAATTAGTAAGAACATGTTTGACGAAGCAACAAAATAGTCCATACCTGCGGTTCTTCGGAAGAGGAGGATGTAGGGATTTCGCCTTCGCGGCAACCTAGCAAGTTCGCTAACCGCCGCATCTTTCGTGCAGGTGTTCTCGCGTCATGGAACTCATGGTTACAAATCCACCGAACATAATAGCGTACATTCAAAGTTGATGATCATACCTTAATGAAATGCCGCAACGGTCCGACGAGCTTTTCTTTTCTCCCGCTCCGGTCCCATATAATCTCGCACTCGTCGCCTGTTTTTGGATCTCCGACCGCTGTGACAAACATAGCATACACAATTTAAGCGAGCACATGGCAATCTAGATGATGTACTATTTAGTGAGAGAATCCATTACCACGAAGTTCAGCTCGGAAGCAATAGAAGTCGATCTCCCTCTCGCGAGCATAGGTGTCGTGCTGGCTTTGCGCAACCTCATCGAACTCGATGGGGTCGTCCAAGATGTAGTCAGCATACACGCGCTTCACTAACTCGATACGCGTGTTTTCATGGAACCACTGGAGGTAGTTGTTGAAAGCGGCCAAGTCGTGAGGCACACTCTCCAGAGGGCCAGCAGTCCGTGTCGCTTCCAAACAGTGTTGGAACGCTGCGATGTGGCCGCTATGGTGGACTGGCCAATTTGTGATCTTCCTCTACCGCTGCCTATCAAGCCTCGCAAGAATCAAGAAGTTAGATTCTACCTCTTCTATCAGGAATCTTCCGTCGCATGATTCCGAAGTTTACCTATGAAGCGCCTTGTCCGTGTCTTGCCACCGAGGTGGGCACTCCTGATACAGCCCAAACTGTCTCATCACTCTGTGCGGCCGGTGGTGTTCAACAAGCCACATGCATATGAGTGGGCAGCGCATCCGCCAGAACAGCGCCTCCTCCGTGCACTTGTGGTTGAGGTCAGCCATCCCCGCGCCAATACGGTAGTAGGTACCATATGGCTCCCATTTCACCTGCACCATACAAATATTTCAGAATTTAGAACATGCCAGTAGAATCAATGAAAACTAGGATTGCAAAAGAGTGATCGGTTACCCGCTCGGCGGTAAGAGTGTCCAACTCCGCGAGTGTACTCGCACTGTACATGACCATTGGATCGCTTGTCATCTCCGAGACATTGTCCCAAAGGTATGCCCAAGTGGGCTCCCGATCGGGGTTCTCATGGTGATGAGGCCATGGCCTCTCGGTGAGTACCCTAGGCCGCCCAACCGATATGCGGTCCCAGCTCCATACGGAAAGTAGGAGCAAGCATCCACCAATACCGCCGCTCCCGGCTCCCGTCCCGTGACAAGCTTCGTCCAACTGCGTACATAAGACATTTGGTTACTACTTTGTCTAGCACACTACTATAGGAAAATAGTACATAGAACAAGTCATCACCTGCCGGTAGAGGTAGGCAAGTGCCGCTGTTCCCCAACTCCACCGGTTGTCCAACACAAGTAAGAGCCTTCAGCCAACACCAATGGGCCAGCTTCCCCCACCGTCGAGAAAGAGAGTCCTCGAAATCATGTACCATAAGTACACGCGGGCGTACGTCCTCCGAGTGTCCTCGTTGGCCCCTTCCGGGCATTGTGCAAAGTTAGTCCCGATCCAAGAGAAAGACGCGCCGGCGGGAACTCTCTCCTTTGGATTTGCTGGCGCCGGAGGAGCCCCGCCAATAAGCGTCCTCCATCTCGTCCACGCCACCCATCGAAGCCGTGTTCATACACGGTGGCTCGCCCCGAATAGGTAGTCCAAGGATCATGGAAACATCCTGGAGAATAGGGGCCATCTCGCCGGCCCTCAAGTGGAAGGTGTGAGTCTCCGGCCTCCACCGGTCGACAAGGGCGGTGAGTGCAGAGGGGTTCATGTTCGGCCCCCACGGCTTACAAGGGATATGAACGGCATAAGACCGGAAGGCTGGATGAACTCCGTGTACCTCTCGTCATACGGTATATCCACCTGTGCCATGGTAACGAATCTTCAAAGGGTGAAGATCCGTTCCCTCTCCGTCATATGAACATCCCGGTGCTCCTCGTCGTACTCTTCATCCGTAAGCCACAACATCCTACATGTTTACACAACCATGTTATGAGTCATTGCACTAACAAAAATGAGCAACACATACATGAGAATATATCTAACTTTCGAATCACCTATACATCACACATACATGAGAGTTCATATCCAAATACATCACACATATGAATTTCGTAAGACATACCATTCCTAGGCACATAATAGACATATGTAAGACAATAGAATGCATTTGCTAAGCACCAATTTTGCCTTTCACCACATACATACATAAGGTTCCATACATACACACATACATTCATATCTAGGGTTCCAACAAATATTTGGTTCAAATATGAGTTATTCCATCACAAATAATAGGCATATGTAACAAATTTGAATGCATTTGCTAGGCAAATATTAGACATTTCAACACATACATACATAGGGTTTCAACACATACATGTAAAATTTCATTCAACACATCTAGGGTTCCTACATATCTAGGGTTCCTACATATCTAGGGTTCCTACACATACACATTCAACACATACATAGCCATTTCAAATCTAGTTTCCATGTCTAGGGTTCATGTACAAATCTAGCAAGATCTATGAAATTAGTGGATGAATGTGAGGGATTCGAAGGGGATTACCTTGAGGAATGGATGGGGAAGAGATTGGCCGGTCAGATCTGACGAATTTGTGGCCGATTTGTTGGGGGGGAGAGGGAGGGAGGAGGAGGAACCGCCGGCCGCCTTGGAGTCTTGAAGAAACAGGGAAGAAGAAGAGGGTCGGGCTGGGGGCGGGCGCGGGCGCCACACTTAAGTGGATGTGTGGCGCCCGTGGCATCGGTGCCACACATGCTAGTGTGGCGCCTGTGGCATCGGCGCCACACGTACAGGCTCGCAAAACGGCTAAGTCCCAGACGAATTGTCTCACAGTATGTTTGGGCAATTGTAAGGGCATGTGTGGCGCCGTTGGGAGGGGCGCCACACATGCTGCCACGTCGGATCGGCGGACCAGCTCAGCGTCGATGGTGCCACGTCGGATGGGTGTGTGGCGCCGGCAGGAGGGACGCCACACTGGCATGTGTGGCGCCGATGTGTGGGGCGCCACACAAAAGGGTTAGATGGGTGAAATAGTTTCGCCGGAGGGTCAGTCTGTGCTTTTCTTTAAGTTTTGGGTTATTTTTGTGCAAATCGCCGCATTGGTGAGCTGTTTGTATCCTGGCCCGTGAGGTCTTGTCTTCAAATTACCAATCTGGCTAATTAAGCCACCTTTTTGTTCCTTGATTCTGTGCATCAGATCCAGCGCTTGATGGGCCTTGGGCCCAGATCCTCCGACGCAGCCCGCCTCCCCGTGCGTACCGCTTCTATCTGTCGCCGCTTGCAGGCCATGTCCCGACCCGGATCTTCCCTGACGCAGAACCAGGCCAGATCGGCCCATCAGCCCTCTCTGGTTATTCCTCGTCCTTTTCTTTTTACAGGAAATTGTTTAAACTTGCAAAAATCATATCTCCTAAACCGTTACTCGAAATAAAAAGTGTTATTTATGAATTTTGATTAGAAAAATGTGTTGAACATGAATATGCTATCCATTCATCTGTTTGAATCTTGCATCATGTCGAGCCGTGATAGTTTGTGCATTTCACTTCACATATATGCGGAGTATTTCGGAACACCGACGTGGTTTTCCCCGCTCCGTTTAATATTGAAGTAGCGCACCCCTGCCATGTTGTACCATGCTAATCAACACTTAACTTTGTCGGTAGAAATTCAACTCCAACCTTAAATGTTTGCCTGGGGTTCCGACTCCGATTAATATGGATAAGTTGCATCGCATCGTTGCCATGTCATGCATGTCATATCTTGAGCATGCCGATTCTTTATCCGTAGTAGTAAGACTTGCACCCATTGTTTGTTCAGCATTTGCTTCTTCCCGGATAGGATCGCGAAGTGGTGTTGTGAGATACGACGAGTTCTCCGACAAGTTCTTCTGCAGCTTTTCACAGGCGAGCCCTCCCTCTCCACCTATTTTATATTTTGCTCTCCCTCTCCCTGCTATCCTTATGTTGCGATTCTTTATCGAGTCACGTGTCCTATTCCACTTGTTATCTCAATAATCCTATATGTACCATTCCGTACCCATAGCCGTTGCTTGATGTTTGAGCCTTGCGAGTCGTAGGCGTGTTTAGGCTCTGTTGTTTATCTCGATTTGTTATCGGGATATGTTGGGTTGTTGGGAGGATATCACATGCTATATCAGCTTGTTGGAGATACACATGCTTTACTTAACCGTTAACAACTAAAATTGTAAGCGAGAGGCATCTCGTGAGCCCCTTTGCAAAAGCATCGGAACTTTGACTTGCTAATGTCCCCTAGGATCCGAGTTCTTGTTATCTGTTCCGAGATTGAGCGCTCTACCCGTACGTGGGGGAGTGGGACCCCCATCACCCACTACCTTTCCTCGAGTCTGTTTATTGGGAGCCACAACCTTGGTTTTATTTGCCCATATGCACGATGCACGATTTACTTCCTGTTGCCTTCGGGTGTTTATATTCTGTACTGTATTCATATCGTGGAACGATTAGCGAAAGCAGGTTGTTCACACTTAGCTTAGCCATTGGCACAAACCTCTAGGTCCGTATCGGAGTACGGTCGAACTTCGTCACGGGTAGCTTAGTGGGGTGGCTCCCCTTAAACTTTCTCTTGCATTGGGAACGGTCTTGATGTGAGACTCCACCTGTAGTAAGTGGGTTCGAGCATGCGTATGGTTACATTTGGGCAACCCCGCAGGGGTGTACATCTTATCGATAAGCCGTGTCCGCGGTTATGGACGACTTGGAATTGTATAGCTTGATCATAGAACAACTTACACCGTTATCTTGTTGCTAATAATTTGATAATAACTTG